>NW_024412700.1:1111051-1189715 GCF_014898765.1 Herpailurus yagouaroundi | reverse complement strand
CCCCCCCCCCCCCCCCCGGGCGGCTCCCTATGACCTCCTTCACCAGTGTCTCTTTACTCCGACTGGTTGAGATTCAGATGTCTTCAGCCTTGTATTAACTCTTGTAATTGTCCAGCTTGCAAATTCCCAGTAGCCGTTCTTGGTCCTGGCTGTGTGTCCTTGTTTGGCCTCCTACAAATGCAGCTTGGTGTTCAGCCGAAGACTTGAGGGAAATTCTGTGTGGATTTCTGGAGCTCTTTTTCTTTATTGCTCCTTCCTTTCCAGGACCCTGTCCTGCAAATTGCAACTGCCTCAACCTCCGAGATCTCCACCATGTGTCCTCAACTCAGCGAGACCCTGATGCCTTGTGGGTTTCTCCCTCTCGGCGCAGCATTCCGGAAAATGTCTGTGGACAGAATATTGTAGGACCGACCTCACTTGTTTCCCTCTTCTCAGAAACCACAGTCCTGTTCTGCCTTTTGCTCAGTATCTGAAACAAGTGTTTCCTACATTGTGTCCGTTTTCTAGTATCTTATGAAGGGAGAAGGGTCTTGTCCCAGTTACTCCATCATAGTTGACTCAAATATTCTTGTAGACTCTTAAAATGTCTTTCACAATTTTCTACATGGTACCATGAATGGAGCCCTGGTAATACCTTTCTTGAAAGAACTTTTGAAAATAAACACTAGCCATGTCAGTAGGAGAGAAAGAGAGTTGATGTTAGAGCTCAGCGGTCTATACGGGGAGTGGGAAGTGTGGAATTTCAACAGGGAGAGACAGTTGAGGCATCAAAGTGCTGCAGCGGGCACGTCAGCTGGGTTCGGGTGAGGTCTGGACTGCCTGACCTGAGCGGTGTGAATGCTGGTGGGCGTGGTAACCACACCTTAGCTTTGAGTGAGCAGAGCTGAGCAGCTCGAGAATTTGGCTGTAAAGGGCCACAGGGTAGGTGTCTGTGAGACAAGAAAACGTGTAGGAATGAAGAGACGTTATTTTGAAAGTTTCTACTGTTAATAGCTTGGATCTGTCTCCCACTTGATCTCACTGTTCTTCTGAGCCAGGGGTTGGTCAGTTACATCACACAGGCCACCTGTGGCCCATTGCTTCTTTTTGTAAATGAAATTTTATTGAAATATAGCTGTGTTCTTTCATTTACATACGTCTCTTGTGGGCTTTGCCCTGCAGTGGCACTGTTGTGTAGTTTACAGGCCACGCGGCCCACAAAGTTCAGAGTATTTACATCTGACCCTTTACAAAAAAAAGTTTGCCGGTAACTGCTCTAAGCCATCCTGCTCTTCCTGCCCAAAGCTCTTTTCTCCATTTGGGTAGATAATATAACTTGATAACCTATTATATAATATAATCTATATATAATATAATATAATGTATACAATTATTATAATGTATATAATTACATATATAGTCTATAATATAATAATATAATTTTAATAATCTGTGACTAATTTAAAAGAATCAGTAGGCTAATTGAAGTAATAAATACACATGCTTGCAGATCAGATAGCTTTCAAAGACTTTTGATGACTGGCCGGCCCCTGTCCTATTCTGCCTCCGCACTTGAGTCCTCGCCCCCAGGCAGCCGCTTTTCATCTTCTCCTAGTTACGTCAATAACTCTAAGTGCTGGTGCTTCTGCTGTATCTGTGCTAGGTTTTGTTGACTTTCTGCTGTGAATAAATAAATGCTGATTTAGCCCTTAAAATATACCCCCTATACTCCCCAACACCCTCCCAGTGTTTTCGTTGTTTCACTACATTTAGTTAATAAACGTGTTCAGTGGAGATCTAGAAAGTGTACCATACCGACTTTGGCTCAGGTCACTATCTTGCAGTCTGTGAGTTCGAGCCCCACGTCAGGCTCTGTGCTGACAGCTCAGAGCCTGGAGCTTGCTTCAGGTTCTGTGTCTCCTCTCTGTGCCCCTCCCCTGCTCGCACTCTGTCTCTACGATGAGTAAAAACATTAAAAAGTGTACTATGGCTTTGTCTTTCATGGAGTTTTTAATAGCAAAAAAAATAATGATTCATGATTCTGCATTAGTTTTTGTTGTTTGTTTTTACCTACTGTAGGAGCATGATTTATATCAAATTATTTTGGCAAGTAACTGTTTTTCTGGAAAAAGTTGTACCCCTTTACGGCACTCCCCTTTTCTCTCTCCTCCTCTGTGCTGGTAATTTCGAGGTCTGTTGCTGAGCTCTCCTTCTTCAACTTCCCTGAGCTGAAGTCCTTTGTGTGTTCATTGTTCTCTGCATCCCATCATCCCATGTCTTCCTTGTTCTTGGTATAACTCTAACTTTTTCCTCATATGTCCAAGTAATTCTGTTCGAAGAGGCATTTGGAAGCTGAAGTTTGAGTCTTTGTATCCCTGACAGGTCTACTTTTACACTTAATTGCTTGGTTACTTGCTTGTGTCTTGAAAATTATATTCCTATAGAATTGGAAGCTATTACTCTGTTGTATCCAGAATTGGACAATTTGATGCCATTTTGGTAGTTGTTCTTTATTTAGCTCTTTTATTTTCCTTTCAGGTAGCTTTTAGACTTCCTTATTCCTCATGATCTGAATTTTTATTCTGTATCGTGACTTATTGCCATTTCATTTTAACACAAGTACTTTGTGTCCTATCTATAGATTCTAGTTTTTTGAGACCTTTCATTTGGTTCCAGATTCATAATCTTACATGGTGTGGTTGGTTTGTGGAGTTTATCAGAAATATAGAAATTTTAGGGGCGCCTGGGTGGCTCAGTCGGTTAAGTGTCCAACTTCGGCTCAGGTCATGATCTCACTGTTCATGAGTTCGAGCCCTGCATCGGGTTCTCTGCTGTCAGCTCGGAGCCTGCTTCTGATCCTCTGTGTTTCCCACCCCCCCCCCTTTACCCCTCCCCTGCTCATGCACATGCGTGCACTCTCTCTTTCTGTCAAAAATAAATAAACATTTAAAAAAATGTATAGAAACTTTTCAAACTTTGCTGCTAACTTAGACCCTGTGCCAGAGGAGAATATACAGAGGAGTGATGAACTTCAGAAGTCCTAGCTTCACAGCTGAAACTCCTCTAAGATCATGAAATGTCCTTGGGACATATTTTCTTAGGAACTCATGTTTTAGTTTAATGTGTTAGATTTTTAAACATTGTTTGTTTTAAGTTTATTTATTTTGAGAGAGAGGGAGAGAGAGCACGCATGCACGCACATACACAGGCACGTAAGCCAGCACGGTAGGGGCAGAGAATGAGGGAGAGAATCTCAAGCAGCCCCCATGCTCAGCATGGAGCCCAATGTGTGGGGCTCAGTCCCACAGACTGTAAGGCCATGACCTGAGCCAAAATCAAGAGTTGTACACTTAACTGACTGAGACACCCAGGCGCCCCTAAATACTGACTTTAATATACAAATCCTTTTGCAATGTACATGAGTTTCAGAAGTATGAATTCATGAAATGTCATAGATAGAAACTATGCCAATACATTTTCAAAACCTAAATTAACAGTTAAGGGGCAATTTACTTGATTTCTTCAGTATCTAGTCACTACATCAATAAAGTGGACATAAATCCACAGCACAAGGTAGTTATGTGGTCTTAAAAAAAGCCATTAAAATAGGTACCATTTTCTGTTGTTCTGTCTAGCAGATAGACTTGTGAAAGCACATGAATGCGCCCACCCCAGGATTGGGCCACTGTTGGTGCTCATACGTGTTACTTGCTTGCCTCTTACCTGCTTCTTGGGACATGAGCACCACATAGTCGTTTATTTGGCATATGTGCTCATACAAAATGAGGTGTGTGTTAATGTATAAATCACCAGGATTGGTTGTGTCTTTTATAGATCACTAAAGTGGTTCTTAGCAAAGGTTGGAGGTGCCTCGAGTGCACTGTGTGCGAGGCGTGTGGGAAGGCCACTGACCCCGGAAGACTCCTGCTGTGTGATGACTGTGACATAAGCTACCATACCTACTGCCTCGACCCTCCTCTGCAGACCGTGCCCAAAGGAGGCTGGAAGTGCAAATGGTACTCTAGGATTTACCTTTCCCTCCTTGGCCTTGCAAGTGCAGAATGTTTCCACATCAGTTTTTGAAAATTAGCCACATGCACTTACGTGCGTAATACGTGTTTGCTATGATAGATAGCACACCGCTTCTCAGAAAAATTTTCAGATGTGCGTTAAATGATTTCCCCCCATTCTGTTCTTGCATAGCTTCTTGAATTACAGTAACTAAGTAAATAAACCGGAGACTTGTTGGGGGGGATTGGCTTGCAGGTGTGTGTGGTGCAGACACTGTGGGGCAACGTCTGCAGGCCTGAGATGTGAATGGCAAAACAATTACACACAGTGTGCTCCCTGTGCAAGCTTGTCTTCCTGCCCCGTCTGCTATCGGAACTATCGAGAAGAAGATCTTATTCTGCAATGTAGACAATGTGACAGGTATCATGCTGCTTTTTAAAACTTTTATTCTTTTTTGCAAGCTTTTCTCTTTTAAATGTAGCAAAAGGAAGTTGGAAAACAACTTTCTTCGATCTTAAATTTAAGAAACAAGACCTTTTTTTACTTGCCAGAGTTTCTGTCAGCTAGAAACTACAGAAGTTTCCTGTTTTGTATCCACAACTCCAGACTAAGGTTTTTAACTTGGGGCTTTTAAGGGTTTATGAATCCCTTGAAATTAGATGCAGAATTAATTGCCTGCATATATCCATTTTTCTGTGGAGGGTTTCTGAATCTTTGATTGGATTCTACAAATGATCTGACAGATTTTATTTTCCTCGAACTACTTTTTTTTTTTTTTTAAGCTCTGGATAGTAAATGTCTAGATATTGGGTACCCGTTCCCACCCTGTCCAAGTAGTATGTGTACAGCTTCAAAATCAAGAACGCTTTCTTTGTTTTCAGTGGTGTATTATTGTGCTCTGGTAATAGTTGAGCACTGTACGTGTGATATTAGTATTATTTCATCAGTAGTACAGGATTCTCAGTACTCGCTGCCCACTAATTTGTTCAAAGGCAAGACAGCTCCTTTTGTTCCTAGTTAATAGCCAGCCTCAAACACGAGAGCTGTATCTGCCCACAGAACGTGCGTCCCAGGAGCACGTACACACCACACTGTTCGCAGTCTTCTGAATTCCTTCATACTTGCCCGGACTAGCTTCCTTCTCTCTCCGCTGTGTTCAGTGTATGATCAGAAAACAGTTATGCTGTCCTCCTCATACACTGTCCTTTTGCTTCCTTCCCAGTATTTGGTCTCATTCCTTTTTCTTCTTCAAAGCTCCAGAAGTTTTGGTGGGTCCGTGGGCACGGTTAGGAGAAAGGGCAATGTGGGCAGGATAGGAGGAGTGTGTGAGGCTTAGGGCTTCAAATGCGGCAGCTGTCCACTCCTGTGGTTGTTTTTAAAAGGAAGCCATTCTCTGTGCATTTCTGTTTCTTTCTTTCTTTTTAAATGTTCAAATATGGTCTTTTTAGATGGATGCATGCGGTTTGTCAGAACTTAAATACTGAAGAGGAAGTGGAAAATGTAGCCGACATTGGTTTTGATTGTAGCATGTGCAGACCCTATATGCCTACGTCAAATGGTAAGAAAATAACGTGAACGGCGGGTCTGTGCTCCTACACCTCACTGGCACCTTGCTGTCTTTTTGTGAAACAGTTATTTGGACAAGTATTTTATGGAAAATAAGTTATTTTTAGTTATAAATGAACTCTTATGCTCCCAACGTAATGTATTAAAACAATTTGCTTGCATAAAGAAAAGGAACTAAGCATATATTATGGATATAAAATGTCATTTCACTTTTCATTCCTCGCAATCTTGCAGTTACTGGCATGTGTAGAAATCCAGTATGTTGCTTCGTATCTTGGCCATTTTTCCCTCCATGATGTGTGTTTCCTTTACTACTTGTCCTTGTTTTTAAAGACAGCCTTTAACTCGATTTAGTGTTTAAGTGTTTATTTCAGTAAAATGGGTAAAGGAATAGAAAATTTAGTTATGTGTAAGTCTTTGTATACTTTGCTTTTTCTGAAAAAATGACACGAATTGTTTTCATTTCAGTGCCTTCCTCAGACGGCTGCGAATCTTCACTTGTAGCACAGATTGTCACGAAAGTGAAAGAGCTAGGTAAAGTCCGAAATGCTGTTCCTTACACAGGGCGTGTAAATGCTTAGTTACTGAGGTATCTGACTTGCCACATGTTCCGTGCCTTTATCCTGTGAGTGTTCATTCTGAATCCCCTGATGTCGGGTATCATTCCTGTCATTGATACGTATAAAGTGTTCATCTTATCCAGCTTTGGTGGGACACTGTTCCTATAAATCTTAGCCAATTGGCAGTGAAACAACCACCCTTAAAGTAATCATCAACTCTGTACTTGCTTTGGTTTCATTGATATATTACTGTGCTTAGTAATGAATTAGAAGAAAGGTTCTAGTTAGCAAACAGGGATTTTTTTTTTTTTTTTTTTTTTGGAATTAATGCAATCTATTTTTTTCTGAAATGGATCAGCTAGAGAGGTATCTTAATAGGATAGTTTTAAACTGTCGTTCTTTTTTCTAACAGTATTTGATATTGGATACTAAAACATTTGAGTAGTATAGAAATTGTAATAAATAGCAATTTTGTACATTTAAAAATGTGCAGGATTTCTACTTACTTACTGCCTCTCCCTGACAGTGATTATATTGATACTTTGCTTTCTAGATGGGTTTCTGTTATATAAATTGATCTCCCTCTTTCAGTCTGAAAAGATATTCCAGGAAAACGGTCATAGTTGAATAGCTGAAGCATTGCTTTTAGCTTCATTGCTTTCTTTCTAAATCCTTATTTTGATAATTGAGAAAAAATGCCGGGAAGATCATTTTTTAAAACCTTACAACTTCTCTGCTTAAAATCCAAAGAAGTTCAACCAATTATTTTTAGTTTTAATTGAGTACTGTTAATTATTTGTGCATTTCATAGATAATTGCTTTATAGTAGTCACATTCCCTTCACATGGGTATTTTGGAACAGTAATCAACTTAGCAGTGAAAATTAAAGTGAGAGTTTTGATTTGTATCCTTGGGATATTGTAATTTTAGATCCACCCAAGACATACACCCAGGATGGTGTGTGTTTGACTGAATCAGGGATGACTCAGTTACAGAGCCTCACAGTTACAGTTCCACGAAGAAAACGGTCCAAACCAAAGTTGAAGTTGAAGATTATAAACCAGAATAGTGTGGCTGTCCTTCAGACCCCTCCGGACATCCAGTCAGAGCATTCAAGGGATGGAGAAATGGATGATAGTCGAGGTAATACTAACTTATTTTCCATTGAATATGTTCACAAGAATTAAAGTACATAAAATATCTTCCAAAATATATATGTTTTATCTCAGGGTAAATTCTACTGACTTAGGTAACCCTTGATGTGACCCTTGGCCTTTCTAAGTGAGTTGTCTTCTTGGGCTTTTCAGATTCTCTTCCTTTCACATGTCCTCTAGAGCAGACTGTCTTACATTATAGAAATCTCCAGGAATACCATTTTTTTGAGGATCACAGATGGGAAAATTCAGAGGATGCGACTCTAGTTTGCAAGGTAGCAGCTTAAACCTCAGATGCTGTGAGCTCAGATACCATGGCTAAGTTAAAGTAGCCTTGACCCATGGGTTTCTACCTGGAAAAACCATTATTAATGTTCAAGTGTAAATTTATGTTCACAGATGTTCATCATAAGCTTCTCTGTTGATGAACATCTTCTCGATCCCAGTAGATATAAAGGATTTTCTAGCTGAATCCATGAGATGACAGAATAATTTTAGTAGTGTGCAATTCAATAGGGGTTATATTTTTGCTTATCTGAAGATCACCACAGGCTTATTTCCTTTTTGATTGGTTATCTCTTTTCTACTGAGAAATAAATAATTACCTTTGCTCTATCATATCATGTTATTCAGCAGTATTTACTGAATGCCTACTCTGTGCTGGATATTGGAAGTCATGTCAATGAACAAAGCAGATAGAATTCTCCACTCCTAAAACTCACTTTTTAATATTAGGAGAAAAGACCATTTTAAAATACGTAACATAGGAGTGCCTGGGTGGCTCAGTTAGTCTGACTCTTGATCTCAGCTCGGGTCTTTTTAATTTTTTTAATGTTCAGTTTTGAGAGAGAGGGAGGGAGGGAGACACAGAATCCGAAGCAGGCTCTAGGCTCCGAGCTGTCATTATAGAGCCTGACATGGGGCTCAAACTCACAAACCACGAGGTTATGATCTGAGCTAAAGTCAGATGCTTAACCGACGAGCCACTCAGGCGCTCCTCAGCTCGGGTCTTGATGCTTGGGGTCCTGGGGTGGTTCAAGCTCTGTGTTGGGCTCTGTGATCGTCGTGGAGCCTACTCAAAAAATATATACATGCATGTGTGCGTGCATGTGTGTGTGTATCTCATAATAAACGAGTTATTAAAATGTGTTTGGCAAGTGCTGTAGAAAGCTAGCATTGAAATAAGAGGAATTGGTAGTGCATATGGTGACGTGAGGCATCAGATGAACTGAAAGCAGTATTTGAGCACAGACTTTTAAAGAGGCAAGTGGGCTACTTGATTACCTGAGGGAAGAGCATCCCAGATGGCGAGAAAGCTATTGCACAGGCCGAGAGTAGGAGTGTGCCTAGCATGTTTGAGGAATGTGAAGACCAGTGTGTCCAGCAGTGAACAAAGGCGATAGTAGGAGGTGATGAGATCAGAAGTCTAGCTATATTACAAAGATGTAATCATCAGGACAGTATGGCATTGGCACAAAACAGACACATAGACCAATGCAACAGAATAGAGAACCCAGAAATGGAAACGGGACAGAGACCTGCAAAAGAATGAATCTGGACCACTTTCTTAAACCAGACACAAAAATAAATCCAAAATGGATGAAAGACCTAAATGTGAGACAGGAAGCCATCAGAATCCTCGAGGAGAAAACAGGCAACAACTCTTTGATGTTGGCTACAGCAGCTTCTTACTTGACACATCATCGGAGGCAAGGGAAACAAAAAGAAAAATGAACTATTGGGATCTTATCAAGATAAAAAGCTTCTGCACAGTGAAGGAAACAATCAGCAAAATTAAAAGACAAGTCACACAATGGGAGAAGATATTTGCAAATGACAGATAAAGAGTTAGTATCCAAAATCTATAAAGAACTTATCAAACTTAACACCCCAAAAAACAAATAATCCAGTGAAGAAATGGGCAGAAAACATGAATAGACACTTTTCCAAAGAAGACATCTAGTTGGCTAATAGATACATGAAAAGATGCTCAACATCACTCATCATCAGGAAAATACAAATCAAAACCACAATGGATACCACCTCACACCCGTCAGAATGGCTAAAATTAACAACTCGGGACACAACAGATGTTGGCGAGGATGCGGAAAGAGAGGAACCCTTTTGCTCTGTGGGTGGGAATGTTTGAAACTGGTGCAGCCATTCTGGACGATGGTATGGCGGTTCCTCAGAAAGTTAAAGTAGAACTACCCTATGACCCAGCAATTGCACTATTAAGTATTTATCTAAAGGATACAAAAATGCTGGTCCAAAGGGACACATGTACCCCAATGTTTATAGCAGCACTGTCAACAATAGCCAAAGTACGGAAAGAGCCCAAATGTCTGTTGACTGATGAATGGATGAAGAAGATGTGGTATATACATACGATGGACTATTACTCGGTGATGAAAAAGAATGAAATCTTGCCATTTGCAACAACGTGAATGGAACTAGAGTGTATAATGCTAAGTGAAATAAGTCAGAGAAAGACAAATATCGCATGATTTCACTCATATGTGGACTTTAAGAAACAAAACATGAACATAGGGGAAGAGAAGGAAAAATAAGATAAAACCAGAGAGGGCGGCAAACCATAGAGACTCTTAAATCCAGAGAACGTGAGGGTTGATGAGGATGGGGGGGAGATGGGTTAAATGGGTGATGGGTATTAAGGAGGGCACTTGTTGGGATGAGTACTGGGTGTTCTATGAAGTGATGTATCACTGGGTTCTACTCCGGAAACCAGTACTACACTGTATGTTAACTAACTTTAATTAAAAAAAAAAAAAAAGTCGTCGTCGTGAAGGAGAGAGGAGGCAAGACTGAGTAGGTCATACAGAGTCATAAGGCAATGCTTGAGCTTGTGGATGGAGGTAATCGGAGGTTACTGAGCGAATTGTGGTTTAATCTCACTCATTTTATTAAAAAAATTTTTTTTAACATTTATTCATTTTTGAGAGTGAGAGAGACAGAGCATGAGCGGGGGAGGGGCAGAGAGAGAGGGAGACACAGAATCCAAAGCAGGCTTCAGGCTCCCAGCTGTCAGCACAGCGCCTGACGCGGGGCTCGAACTCATGAACTGCGAGATCATGACCTGAGCCGAAGTCGGACGCTCAACCGACTGAGCCACCTCGGCACCCCATAATCTTATTGATGTTTTAAATGGAACACCCGGTTGTAATGTGAATAGACTGTGAGGTCCAAGAGTTGTGGCACCTAGATCAGTTAGGAAGGTGCCACATTTGTGCAGGTCAGAGAGAATTGTGGCTTAGCATCAGTGTGTCTTTTATCAGTTAGTCCTCACATTTTCTGTGCAGTAGGTTGTGTGTGGTTGGGAGAAAAACTTCCTCATGCTTCTGTATAACTGATGTTCAAATCCTATTAGGCAGAAAATTTGATTTTAAAGTTTCAGGGCTTGTGAAGAAATAGTCTGTGTATCTGGGAGGAATTGATCAGATTACCATCCACCAGAGCACAGTGAAGAATTCTAGTGTCTAAGGACAGTGGGAAACCTGAAAAATGGCTCCACAGTTACTTAAATCTGGGAAATGCTGCATTTCACAGAATTTGGAAGATTTCTTGACAGTACACATTAATTCCCAAAGTATGAGATTATAGAGCCTTTTAAAAACGTGGCAGAACTGTAACAAAAAGGCCTGAGAAGGTTTTCCCTTCGACGACTGTTGCATAGGACAGCGTTCAGGGAAATGATGGGCATGTCTTCAGCGTGTAGCTTCCAGATTGGGTCCCTTGAAGGCGTGTCCCCTTGAAAGTGATTTTCTACGTGATGTCATACATAAGTACATCCTAGGTCCACGAGCCCACAAAGTCCACACGCATGTGTGATGCCCCTGGAATGTTGTAACAGCACCTTTTCCTTGTAGCTTTTGTCAGCTGTTTACTCTTCGGATAAATGGTTCTTCAGGAAAAATAAGCCATGAACGGTCATCTTGGCACATCAACAACAAATTCCTTGTGCAACAGAGGCAGACTTTTTTCTAATTCACTTACTAGTATCTGGAAACCTTGTTCACAGGCGCGTGCGTGCACACACACACACACACACATCCCAAATCCAAAGAAAACGGAAACACTGTGTTGTGTCTCAAGAGTGGGAACACAGTGCCCCAGTATAGACCTTCCCAGTGTGAAAGGATGGATGTCTGGGGGTGTGAGCCTAAGGTTGTATTTAGGCTCTAGAAGGCAAAGGATGGAGGGTGGAGGGATAGAGTGGAGCCAGGAATGGTAGTAAGTAGTGGAGGGAGAGAAGCAGCAGCAAGTGGCTAGGTCATTACTGCCTGTAATGTTATCGCTAATCCTCTTAACTTTTTGATTTGTGGACAACTCATACATTCACATGGTTTAAAACTGAAAAAGAATTAAGGGTAAGCAGTGAAAAGTGTCCCTCTCTCTCCTGTCCTCATTTTTGGATGGAGAGGTTTCGGTAACTAGGTAATATTCCATTACAGCTATAGTTGGAGCTCCGAAGAGGGTTCTAGGCTGCAGAGACAGTCTTGTGGTCCTGAGCCGGAAGATGTAATTGAAGGCAAAGGGAAGATTTTTTAAGTGCAAACTGACTTGTAGTTGTCTTTCTGAGCATTCTCTGTGTGTGTTTCCCCTTCCCTGATGCTTGTGTTTCATTTCCTGAAAACAGCACATTAAGCAACATGAATTCTACAACCATTTGGTGCCTTTTCCATCATTTTGTCACTTTCCCCACCTACTGGATGCACAATTAGAATGGCTCAGTGGCCACTTTGCCTTCTATTTCCTATTACATAGGAATTACGTATTTGGTAGATTTTTTTTCCAATTTTATCTGTGTATTTTTCTTTTTTCCAGAAGGAGAACTTGTGGACTGTGATGGGAAATCAGAATCTAGTCCTGAACGGGAAGCTGTGGACGATGAAACGAAGGGGGCGGAAGGAACAGACGGTGTGAAAAAGAGAAAAAGGAAACCGTACAGACCAGGTATCATCCTGAGCTGGACATTTTAATGTAATCAAAACTTAGTTAATTTAAGAAAAAATGTAATATTGAGGACTCCCAAGTATAATTAAATGAACAAAATGAAATATAGCTCCTTAACTCTCCAAACTAAAACTTGAATGTCGAAATTGAAGAACTGAATGTGCATTTAGGTGGCAAATTCCTTAGGTCGGGTATGTGAATGCTTCACAAAAAATTGTTCTTTTAATACCTTATCCCAGTGTTTTATTTGTACTGGGACCTTTAAGGCTGTTTGTATATTTTTCCTTTGATGCATACTTCTGCAATTATTTTAATTGTCAGCATTCGTATTTACTATTTGTTATGTTTAAAAAAATTTTTTTTTACGTTTACTCATTTTTGAGAGACAGAGCATGGGTGGGGGAGGGGCGGAGGGAGAGGGAGACACAGAATCTGAAGCAGGCTCCATTCAGGCTCTGAGCTGTCAGCACAGAGCCCGACGCGGGGCTTGAACTTACAGACCGCGAGATCGTGACCTGAGCCGAAGTCGGACACTTAACCGACTGAGCCACCAGGTGCCCCATATTTGTTATTTTTTTTTTTTTAATGTTTGTTTATTTTTAAGACAGAGAGAGACAGAGCATGAATGGGGGAGGGTCAGAGAGAGAGGGAGACAGAGAATCCAAAACAGGCTCCAGGCTCTGAGCTGTCAGCACAGAGCCCGACGCGGGGCTCGAACTCATGGACCCTGAGATCATGACCTCAGCCGAAGTCAGACGCTTAACCGACTGAGCCACCCAGGCACCCCTGCTATGTTTTTAAAACTTATTTCAGTGTTTGTGCAGGAGCCAGTAAGTGTATAATGTGAGGGCGATATGACAGAGTTCTTAGGCTTCCTGAATTTATAGACCAGTTCATACACGACTGATTAAATTCTGATTTCCTCCCTGCCTCAGAGGTGGAGGGACATCTCGCTTGCTTATAAGATTTTATTTGCCTTATTGGAAAAAATTACTGCAATGGTCACAATGCAGACCTTTTAGGCTTTCTTTAGACACTTTATTCATGTCTGTTTACCAATCAGTGAGACATTAAGTCGAATCAATTCAGTCTTTAATCTTCTAGCTGCTTATATTGTATTGATAAGAGTGTTGTAAATACCTTTTGAGGTGCAAGGAAGACTTTTCTCACTGTTGTATGTATTCTGTAAGACCTCAAGAAGGTAACTTTCCTTACAGGTGGGCCACATCTGAAACAAGGACCTAGATTAGCTTCATCCAAGTCACTGCATGAAAATCACTTCATTTCTTCCTAATTTGGAGGCCTATTACTATAGATACATTTTTAGACACTGCAAACTCCTTCTAGGAGCTAACATTTATTGTGTTTTTTTCCTTTGACTCTGCCTTCCGTGAAGGTCATCTCTGTGACTGAGGGAGCCATTAGGTCACAAAGTGGGTTTGACTTACTTTTGACTGTGTGTCAGGCTCTAGTCTATGGGCTTTACGTCTGGCAAGTTATTTAATCCTTATGATGCATGTATGAGGAGGAGTTAGATGCCATCCCTGTTTTATCAGTGAGGGAACTGGGAACACTTAAAAATTAGATAGTTTGCCCAAAGTCACAGAGGAACCAGAGTTAGAATTTCTGCTTTTAATTATAGAGCTGAATGTGTCTCATGTCCAAGGGCCTTAAGTAGACACATTACCCCTGGAGTCATACTGACTTTGTTTGGATCATCTAGTTTTGTTTATATCTTGTATTTATTCTCTTTAGCTAATGTACAAATAATTTGAAAGATGATAGTTGAGTTACTTAATATCTGCTAAATAAGTATAATTTACTGTAATATTTACTCTGATGCTGCTTAGAAGAGGAAATGCACGCAGTCTTTCTATACTCTAATAATGTCTTTTTATACCTGTTTGGTTAGTGATAAGGTAACCGTAGTTTTGGCCTCTTTTAATTTGCTTATTTCAAACTCTTGTGTATAAAAATGATTATTTAAAGTAGCCCATATTGAATTGGGGAAATGCCTCAGTATCTAAGCAGTATCACCCTACTTTGAAAATACAGAGAGCAATCAGTTATTTACAAGGCTGACCAATTTCTTTTTTGGTTAGGTATCGGTGGATTTATGGTACGGCAAAGAAGTCGAACCGGGCAAGGAAAAACGAAAAGATCTGTCATTAGAAAAGATTCTTCAGGCTCTATTTCTGAGCAGTTACCTAACAGAGATGATGGTATGGTACTGATTTTGTTTAACCCCTTTTCTTGCTGTCTCTATGGAAAAGAACCGTCCTAAATAATGCTGCAGTCACAACCTTATTGCTTCTTACTGATCATGGTTGTGAGTGCCTGTGGAGTTCATACCTATAATACAGAAATGAGGTTTCATAAAGAAAAAGATTTAAATCCAACAGAATATATTCCTCTGCGATTTTTTAAAAACAAGTTTCTTTCTGTCTTAAGTGAAATATAAACAGGTTAGGGACCGAATCACTTAGTTAAACCAGGTGCTTCCTGATCATCTCACAAAAGGCCTTTCTTCGCCCGTCTTAGCTGCTTGGTATAAAATTGGAGACTTTATTTTGTTGAAAGTGACAGGGTACTACAACAATTTTAAACCAAATTGTATAATGTTTTAGAAATATGTCTTCCAATTAATATTCTGTCATCCTCACTTAGATCCTCAAAGAACACTAAATCATTAAGTCACAGCTTGAGAATTAGTTCTGATGAACACTTTATGTCGGTATGGTCACAGTCTGTATGCTGTACGTATTTTAAATGCTTTCTGTAGGATATGAAAAAAAGATGTTTTCAGCATGTGCTCTGATTGGAGTTCTTCCATTATTAAGAGGTGGGGTTTTAACCTGTGAATTAATGAAAATTACAAATTGCATTTTTAAAAGGAAGCACTAGATGGTTTTAAAGGAGTTCCTAATATGACTGTAACAGTATGATTGTAATATAAGAAGCCCTAAGAAATGTGACATGTTCGATGAGCCTGGTTTTGTGTTTTCCTTCTCTCTCTATTCTGCCGTCATAGTTTAGTTCTGTTAGGTTAGTGTTTTATCCCTTCACGTGTCGTATCGAGAGTGATCCATTGAGTTTTTATTTTCTTATGCGTTGTTTCCCTTTCTGAATTGAATTGCTACGTGCTAAGATACTTTCTCGTTTCTCTATAGCTTACTCCTTCCTAGTCTCAGTCCTCTGTTACTTCCTTATGTGTCTAAGTAACACGGAGCAGAAGTATTAAAGCCTGTGCACATGTGTGATTCTACAGATGCCTCTCCTGCCCTTTCCCATAGTGCCTCATTTCGTTGTGTTTATTGTGTGACATAGATACATACATACACGTTACTTTTTATTTATGTATTTATTTTTACTGTGAGTTCATATTCTTTAGAACATTCTCTGAACTTTGTTGAGGAGTGAATTGCAGGTGGCTTCTTTCAGAGACTGCGTCTGTTACCACCAGGAACATGAGGTGCTACCACCCCAGTACTTCTTTAGCTTAAAGAATTTAGCTTCAATTCTTAGCTTGAAGTTTTTTGGTCCACCTGTATTCTATAAATCCAGATTTCTTACATATTAGGGTTATATTGAGTTTATGAACTCTCAGGGAAGATTTTCACTTTTTGCCTTTCTACCCAGCACCAAATTCCCTGACAAGTTGACAAGTTCTTGGCGGTTGGTGGTGGAGAGGGGGAGGGGGAGGTGAGTGATGTATGGGGGACGAGGGGGTTGGGAGGGTGTATTTCTTGTTATGCCAACTCTGAGCATGGAATCCTTCAGGGTCTCACCTTTATCACCTTTATGGGAGGCACCTCTGGTTAATCACTATGCCGAGGAAGGAGAGGCCTTGAACTTGGTCTTCTAGTCTCCCATTGCTCAGGAGGCTCTGAAAACCTGAGCTCAAAGTCACTGCATTTTAGCAGAACTTCAGAGAGCTTTACTTGGTTCTTTGCTTAATTCTTTCTGTGGTTCCTGTCTTACCTTAATTTGTTGGTCTTTAAGGATTCTTTATTTTCTGGTAGATTACTGGTACATTTAAAAAGATAGTTAAAAAAAATGTTTATCCACCATTTGTAGTTGTTTTTAGAAGTCAGTTCCCTTACATACTCTGGCAACAGAAGTGCCCACATTGATTTTTAGGAGGGATGTACTGTTTGCCTTGGGAACATGAGCCTGTCATTTGATTGCTCACTTATCTGCTGTACGTAGTGGACTTACTTCTTTGCTAATTTCATAGATCAAAATTTTGTTTTATTTCCTTTTCTCTGATTGATTTTAAGATTGAGCATTCATAGCATATTTACAAGCGTTTTTGTAGGTGGTGATATGTTAGTATAATATGTACTACAGAAACCTAATTTGCAATAAATCCTTGAACTTGGAATTGCTGGATTGAAGAATACACTTTCCGAAAGACTTCTGTTGGATATGCCCAGTAAACTCTTCGGAAAGATTGTTCCTGCCTTTAGTTGCCTTTAGAAGTATAGGAGTAGCCATTTCCCCATACTCATAAGCACTGAGTACTTTTATTATTTTAATTTTTAACAAAATGTTGATGTTAAAGGAAACAGTTTGCTGCTTTGCGAGTAAGGAAATACTCATTAAGAGACAAAAGTAAACATATACTGATACTAAATAGACATGCAATGAATTTTTTATGATGCTTAAAAGTTACTAATAAACTTGCTTTGATATCTTTTTTGTGAAAAAGTGTGTCTGTCAAGTCATGTTGTATGCCTTAAACTGACATAGTATTGTACATCAATTATATCTCAATAAAACTGGAGAGAAAAAAGAAAAAGCTTGTTTGTTTATATGGATCTGTGTATGTTGGTAAGCTGTAAAGTTACTTTGGGTGGATTTGTCTGACAATATTCAACATCACATATTTATAAATGTGACTATTGTTTCAGGCTGGAGTGAGCACTTACCAGATACACTAGTTGATGAATCTGTTTCTGTTACTGAAAACACTGAAAAAATAAAGAAGAGATACCGAAAAAGGAAAAATAAGCTTGAAGAAACGTTCCCTGCCTATTTACAAGTAATATTTTGCTTTACATTATATTGTATAGTTTATTAACAAAAGAAATGTAATGTATTAAGTTTTGAAAAATAGCTTTATTTTTGTTAATGTTTTACTCGTTTTGTTTTTAATTACATATTTTAAATGCCAGGTTTACCTTTCAGAAGCCCATAAAAATTAACATTTACTTTTTTGTGTTTTGGTACTTTTCAAAAAGTTCTTTTTTATCTCAGTTTTTCACTTCTAAATGTCTCATAAGACATACAAGGACATTTTGAACTGGGAAAAGCTCATTCTTCCAAAGCAGTTGCACTTGTGTGCTCCCCAAACCCACGTCCTATGGACAGCTCCAGGTTAGAGTAATTATAGTCACTGAATAAAGTTGGGTTTTTAGCAGCCAGAGTTACAGCTTTTAATAATTGGTTACCACTTTCAGGGGCCAGTGATCCGAAGTTTTAAGTAGAATTGTTTTTGTCTTCTAAAACAGACATCAGAAAAACATCCGTCAGGGTGAAGACATTCTCTGGTAGGTGTAGGCTCCATGAAAATAGAAATCTTTCTGGTTTATCCTGTAAGCGTTAAGTCACAGAGGAGCTCCAGGCCATGTGCTGTACTGGAAAGGGCCCTGTATTAGAGATACAGGACTGAGATTCAGGTTCCCAAGCAGGGGAGTCCTCCTTCCTGGGCCTCTCTGTCTTCAGGTGTGAGAGTAGAATTGGAACAGACTGTTCTTGAGTGTCTGTCCTAATGTCAGTGTCGGTGAGTGTTCCTCTGATCTGTTCCTCCCACACAGTAATGGCCTACATGTTGCTCATTATTGAGCCTTTATAATGAGCCATTATAATGGCCTCATTATTGCTTGCATTTATTTTTTTACCTTAATTTTCCAGTTGGCTCTTAATGGTTTAACTGCTTTAAAAGTTACATTTCTTCTCAGCTAATATCCAGCTTCTTCAGTTTTCTTTCTTAATGATGAGAAGTATAGGGGCGCCTGGGTGGCTCAGTCGGTTAAGCGGCCGACTTCGGCCCAGGTCATGATCTCGCGGTCCGGGAGTCCGAGCCCCACGTCGGGCTCTGTGCTGACGGCTCAGAGCCTGGAGCCTGTTTCAGATTCTGTGTCTCCCTCTCTCTGACCCTCCCCCATTCATGCTCTGTCTCTCTCTGTCTCAAAAATAAATAAATGTTAAAAAAAAAAAATTAATGATGAGAAGTATAAAAATCACCTACTCATTTGAATAGAGTTTTTTGTTTAATAAACTTTTTGTTTAATAAACTTGTAAGCATAATATGTAGTATGTGGTAATATACATGAGTGTAAGTTTTTATTAGACAACTGATCCATAAGGTCAGGGTCCATTTGAGAGAGAGAGAGAGAGAGAGAGAGAGAGAGAGCGAGCGAGCGAGCGCACGCGAGCACTCGTGGGCACGAGGCAAGGGGGAACAGAAGATCTCCTCAACAGGCTCTGCCCTGACAGCAGAGAGCCCATTGCTGGGCTCGAACTCACAAACTGTGAGATCATGACCTGAGCCAAAATCAGACACACAACCAACTGAGCCGCCCAGGGGCCCCGAGGGCAGTGTCCGTTTTAGAGCTTGAGCCTTTAAGGTTGGAGTCCTGGGCTTGAGTATGGCCCTCCTGCCACTTAGCGATGTGATCTCATTCCCATCGACACCTGTGTGCCAAGAAATGTTGAGAGATTAAGAATTATGTGTGTAAATACTTGTGCCGTACGTGTCGTCAGTCTTTAAGAGTATGTTTTGTTTTTCCCATATTCCCGTCAAATACCTAGCTGTGTAACTTCTTTTTAACCATATAATAGTGATTGTATTGGTCAGAAAATACTCCCACCTTTATTGTTTAGATTCTCTTTAACTGCATCCTTTTTGTTGTCTTTTAATAGTCCTTTCTTGAGAATGTTGAGTAGAATACCTGCTTCTCCTTTCCTTGATCCTTCTGTAGAGTGTGATCTTCTTTGGCTGTTTATGAACATATGAAAACTGACCATTTCATACATTGAAAAAGAGCCTTTAAAAGTAGTGGATCTGATTTCCTGATTAACTGCTGTAATCTTGATCTCCTGAACTGGACTGTTTCCTCCAGTGTGCATCAGTAGTACCTAATGGGTTTGTTTTTTCTTGAGGTGGGGGCCGGGGGGCGGGGTGGGGAGCGATATGGAGGAAGCCACTGTAGTGATACTGTTTCTTGAGGTAGAGCTGTAATTTCCCCCATTGACTGGGGCAGTACACAGTGATGAAAGCCACAGGGATTCAGCCATTTTTCCAGTTTTTCTTTATTAATCATAACAGTGTCTAGATAAACGATAAATAATTGTATAATCTGTCAAATAGATTTGTGTGGTCTCCTAAGACCTAGTGCTCCTGTCTACCTTAGGAGCCCCTGTAGTAGATCTAAAGTCTCTGGTTGGTTCTTGGAGTCACATTGTCAAATTAGAAACCACGTGGAGCCATTCCTTTATATAAAATTAATATAAAACCATCAAATTAATAGGAATATTACAGTTTTTGATAATTAGCACTGAAATCTTCATGAGTTATTAAAAAAAATTGTTGCTAATCATGATGTCAGATTGAATACTGAAGGCATGAAATAAATGGTTTCTAAGTTTTAAGATGCTCTACTCTTCAGCATTTTTCCTAATGATAAAAGTATCGCTGGTATAAGAAACAAACCATCCTCTACCCAGTGGTCAGCTTTGCTGGTTTTCAAACTTCTTTTTTTTTTCCTTTAAAATTTTTTAATGTTTATTTATTTTTGAGAGAGAGAGAGAGAGAGAGAGCCAAGGAGGAAGGGGAGGGCGGGGGGGAGACACAGAATCCGAAGCAGGTTCCAGGCTCTGATCTGTCAGCACAGAGCCCAATGCGGGGCTCAAACTCACAAACCATGAGATCATGACCTGAGCCGAAGTCGGCCGCTTAACCGACTGAGCCACCCAGGCGCCCCTCAAATGTCTTTTTCCATACTGAAACAGCTTGTTCATTTAAAAAATGTGAAAATTTCAAATACATCATCACCTTGATCAGGTTTCACAAATAGCTCCTTCCCCATCCCCTTTCAGAAGTTAGCATTGTTAACAGTTTGTTATTTATCCTTTCAGAACCTCTTAATTTATTATTAAATTATGAGTGAAAGTAATCTTAGTTTGTATTTTATGTTTTGCTGGACATATCATTCAACTTGTTTTCTTTTAATTCTGTATTTCAGAGCTTTTCTTTGATAGCATAGCTCTATGTCCTTTTAAAATGTTGATGTGTTTTATAGTTTGGGTGTCTGTAATTTATTTAGTCCTATGCCTTTTGACAGACCAATTGAAGCTGTTTCCTCCTGTGGTACTATAAAAAAATGCTGCAGCGAGCCTTTTCCTGTATATGTATCTTTTGCAAGAGTGTGTTAAATGTTGATTTTCTTCAAAATTGGCCTCTACAAAGGATCCCTTTTCCAGACAGACCACCTTACAGAAAATAGACTAAAGCAGAATTGTTGGGTTGAAGTGAAGTGGAGGGGGGCGGGGGGGGGGGCGGCGGAGTTCCAAGGGCTTCCTTTTGTCCTCTTTATTGATCCTTGAGAAGTTTTGGAGAGGTCCTTGCATTGTAAGGAACACAGCTTGAAACACTAGTCTCTAGATTAGTGGAAGTACATTGAAACGGAGAAATGTTAATATGAGTAAGTGAATGAAAAGCCAAAAGCCTTTAACAGCAGTACATTTTGTGCACATACTATGTTTCAAATGAGTATAAAAACCCTCTTTCAGATTTATAGCATGTTAAGTCTTTAATGTGGTTATGTGAGTCAATATGAGGTTACTAAATCTACCTGAAGTATGTAAATATTAAAGCTATAGATCAAACCGTTGTGCTATTCTCTGCAAGTAATCTATAAGTATTAATAATATTTATGAAGCTTTAGTTTTTCTTATAATATGAATGAAGGTGCCAATGGTATTATAAATTTATCAATTTTTAAATTTAATTGTAGCCGAATCTCCTGGAATTATTGGATTATTGTATCTCAGTACAATTGTGTGGTTTTATATGCATAATTTTGTCTCTAGTAAAACTATAAAAATTTGTTTAAAAATAAGGGGAAATCTATATAAAAGAATTGACAGGTTATTTCTAAATTGTTTATATATTTCTATGTTCAGTTTCTGTGTTCTTGAATACCAAGTTTTTGTGTTAGTTCTGCCTTCTTGTCAAAACAGCAGAATTACCTGTTAACCCTCTTAGAACTTTACAACTAAGTCATTTTCGTATGTGCTTATCTTTACCTAGGAAGCTTTCTTTGGAAAAGATCTTCTAGATACAAGTAGACAAAACAGGCTAAGTTTAGATAATCTACCAGAAGATACGGCTCAACTTTCATATAAAACAAACATGAGCACAAATTTCTTGGATCCTTCCTTAGATCCACTGCTTAGTTCATCATCAACTCCAGCAAAACCTGGAACCCACGGTATGTGGAATAATTTGCAGATGTGTTCTTCACCATATGGAATTCGTATTCCTCGTAATTAAACCTGTGAAATGCTTTAGTTTGGCCTCATATGCATTTTAAAAATCAGCCTCATTGAAGTATAATTTGCATTCAGTAAATGCAACTATTTTAAGTGGACAGGTCTAGAAGATTTGGTAAAGAAATTTATCTGTGTAACTACCACCAAAATCAAGAGTTGCAAAGGAAAATACTCAGTTTATAACATGCTGCGGATAATGTACAGAGGTGTGTGATTTTGCCATAGTTGAGGAGTAATAAATGTAACAGCCTTTGACTTAAACGAGGTAGATTTTTGTTAATTTCATAGCCGTAAGAAATTCAAAAGAGGAAAACAAAAGAATGCTGTAGTCAGGAACTGGCTGACAGACTGTGTTAATACGGTGGAGTATGTTGTGTTACATCACAGTTTCTTACTACTGACTACACAGTACTTACTACACTTACTACTGTTTGGGTCAGAGAAGTCCTTGTTAGAGGGTGGCGCTGTGGTGCCCCGTGGGACACTTAGCACCTCTGTCCTTATGATGTCGTGATGATCAGAAATGTTGCCAAATGTGCCCTGTATTGACAACCCCTACCCTAGGTAGAGTGACTATGGGGACTATTGAGAAGCAGAAAAAGGTATGAGAAATAACATTTATAAAGTACTGTTAATGTCAACAAAGATCTAGAAGCTTAAGTAGTTCAGCATGTAGGAGTTGTGATCATAGAACTTTCCCCCACTTCCAGATTTTTATCTCACTATCAGTTATAAATTAATGTTTTTCTGACAAGCTTCCTTTTTGCCATTAGAGTTTTTACTCAGTAAATTTTATAACTCAATTTTGAAAGTAATCTTAAGGTGACCTTTTACTGAAAGATGACTTTTGATATATTAAGTAGTTACAGTTCCATTAACCTGGCATTACCCTAGTTGACATGCAGTCTTTTAACTTCTTGAAATGATTAGAAGCAATCTTACCAACCCCCTTGTACGCATACAGGATGTCCAATCTTCCTTATTGTGAGCAACAGTGAAGTTAAAGGAGTGACCTGAAGGCCATGCTTTTTATTTGTTTAATCTTGGCAGATCATTTTAATTCTGTTGTTTTCAGTACCTAGCTGCTCTTACCCATGTCTATGTATTGTTAAAATACATAATGAAAGACCTGTAGACCCTTCAAAGGGTATCTTACTATGAAAATCCATTTAGCTAGAAGTTACTTGCACTTGAGTGTTTATGAGGAAGAGAACTGATGCTGGGCAGAAAGGCATATTGTAGCGGGAGAAAACACGGATAAGTTCACGAAGCCGCTGAGAATGGTTGGGTGACGAAGCCAAAGTGTGGAGGGCTGGAGTAGAACCCACTCTGGAACCCAGACGACACGGACATTCTCTGCAGTTGGACGACTCTTGACGGTCTAATGGGCAACCTAACTAGTCATAGCGGCTTGTTGTTGTTGGGTTTCGTTCATTGTAGTCCATTCCATCAGTTCTAATGATGTGTTAGTAGGATAGAAAATCCCTTTTGTCAAGTGGGGTGAACTTTGAAAACGTGGTTTAAAAAAATGTTACTTGTAATTTATGTAGAATTCCGTTGGTTTAACACACACACACACACACACACACACACACACACACACACACACGATCCCTAAATGAATTATCCACTTGAATTTTCCTTCAAATGTCTAGAGAATACACTATTGAAGTAAGCTTATTTCTCTAAACCCTTAACAAATATTTGGGCATTTCATTTACACAAGTTTTCATTTTGAAAGATTATAATCTTCTGTATGTATGAATTCTATTTGACAAGTGTTTGTTCAGTGGGACAAGACTGTTTGTGTCTTACAGGGATATTTGCTCTAGAATCTTACCGTTTTTTATGGGCCCTCCCCCCTTTTTAAAGTAAAAACATAGCTGACCTGGATTAAAACATTCAGATGTACCTTAACTGAAATGACTGATGTAATCATCAAAGCTAATCGATTGTCTTACTGATGAGTCCAGAGGCCTTTGGAGAACTCCTCCGCTCTTCGTTATCTCACACCACACACCTGATACCATCCACAGACTTGTCTCTGCCTTCAAAACGTATCCCAAAGTCAGCCATGTCCTGTCTCCCCTCTCCCTGCGGCTCTGGTGCCCGCATCACCACTTCTCACCTAGACTTCCCATGCTGCGGGCGCTCCCCCCGCCCCCAGGCAGCCGGCACTTTCCCTGTAAGAGTCAGTCCTGTGCCCTGCGAGCCAGCAGCCTTCGACCAACTTCCCGTTCTTTGTGTTGTGGACCAAAGCTCAGTCTTCACCATGACTTATAAACCATACATAATCTCGCTTTGCTGCCTTTTTCGTTTCCTGTCACTCCTCCTCTCCATTACTACAGTCAACCACACTGGCCACACTTGGCAAAACCCTTCCTGCTCCGGTCTTTCCATCCGCTTTTCCCTCTGCCTGGAGTATTCGCTCTGTCTTCCTGCGTATCACTCCCTCATTCCGTTTATGTTTACCCTTGGTCATGTCCTTTAAAAGGTCTTCCCTGACTACTTTATCTAATAGTTTGTCACCTCCACATCATCTTCTTATCCTTTTTCCTTCTTGTTCTCTTCATAGCATTTATACTGATACCATTTATTTATTAACTCCTTCTGTGAAAGTCAAGTAAGTAGGCATGCACTTTGTTTTGGTTATTCTGAATTCCCGGTGGCTGGAACAGTGCCTTTTAACATAGTCCATCGACATAATCCTGTGGGTACTGACATTTTTTGGATAAAAAAGTGAACGATTAATCAGTATTAAGATCAGAGTTGGAAGCAGGCATCGAACTATATCGTACCTACTATACTTCACAAGAAACTTCTAAGTAATGGGTTTGACTTTCATATTTTATTTATCTTCTGTGTTTTATTTTCTAATGTCACTTTTAGAGATGCTACTTTCTTAATGCATTTTTCTGCTTTGTTATAGCATTCTGTTTCACTTTTATTGCATTTATTTATTTTATTGATCTTTATCTTAAGTTTTATTTCATTGTTGATATACATTAGTCACAAAACAAAAAAGTCTTAATTTTTAATGTTTTGTTATTCAAAACATTGGCGTGTGCTGTCTTTGAAAAATTCCTGATTTTAGAAGTTATAATCTTAACTTTTTATGATTCTAGCACTTAGCTTCTGTGTAGTCTAGATATTTAGTGAGTGGTTGAATGAGTGAGGGTGTTTTAGAATGTAATGTCTAGGACAATATTGAGACTTTAAAAATATACTTGCTATGCTTAGGTACGACTGATGACCCCTTAGCTGATATTTCTGAAGTCTTAAACACAGATGATGACATTCTTGGAATAATTTCAGATGACCTTGCAAAATCAGTTGATCATTCAGGTATATATGTCTATATTTGTCTAGTGTCTGTTTTATGATACGATGAGAGGTATATGTGTGTGTGGAACAAGTTTAGTCTTTTCTCTGAAACTGAAAAAACGTTTGTTTTGGCTTTGTCAAAGAACTCATCGTTTTATTTGATCTACCTCAGCTTTTCTGCTTTAGGAGAGGAAATAGCAAGTTAATTTCTGTTGTCTTTCTAATTGCATCAAACTTAAGGCTTGTTGCCCTACAGTCTTGCTGTATCTTGTTTCTCCTTTTGTTTGCATTGCCCCTCACTTCCCGGTCCCGTGGTAATCATCCATTTTATTTGGTTTGGGTCTTGTAGGTCTTGATTTATGCACTTTCCAGGTTGAGAGCTCACCTTTTCCATTTGGTAAGAAACTGAGTCATGGATGATGGCTGACTAGAAGTAGTCTTCTTTTTTATAGTGATTTCAGCTGAAACAGCCTGTAGGTGCATGCGTGTTGCTAGAGTGCTAATTTGTCACTAACCCATCCTTGCCTTCCCTCTGTGCTGGTGCAGCTGTGCTGTGCTGTGGATGACTTTACCAGCAGCTCCTCTTTTGTTTTGTTTTGTTTTGTTAATGGATGATTTTATTCTTGTTAATATGTAATTTATAATATTACCCACATGTTAGAGAGTTAATTCCTAATGTAGGATCGAAGAAGGGCAGACTACATTTTAGTTTTTAATGGCAGCAGTATTGAGAGAGTGCGATAAAGTAGATGATAGACCACTTTTAAATGTGACTTTTGCCTAAAAACCAATTTATACGAAACAAAGCCCGTTATTTTAGGAACATAAGCAATGTCTTGCTTTGTGACTACAGAATATTTCCAAAACATGGCCTGTAGTTGAAATTACTCACAAAAGGATAAAGTTGACTAACCATTGAGAATTTTAGAGCATTTCATTACGTGAGATTCTATCCCTCCTGTGTCCTACACTACATATGATAGTTGAGCTATACATCTGAAACCACCATTTTCCAAGTTAAAGCAGTTGGCTGTATATTGAATACTGTATATTCAATCTTCTTGTAGATTCCAAAGTAATAATGTGGTGCTTACTTTTTGTGGACGTTCAGACTCAGGAGTGTTCTTCTGTTCCTCAGGAGATGTGTTTTCTTCGATGAAAATATAACTTTAAATGGCACCTAAGTTTACAAATACATCGTGCCTGATTTTTCCTGATGTGACTATTCAGATTG
Source organism: Herpailurus yagouaroundi (assembly GCF_014898765.1). Taxonomy (NCBI): domain Eukaryota; kingdom Metazoa; phylum Chordata; class Mammalia; order Carnivora; family Felidae; genus Herpailurus; species Herpailurus yagouaroundi. The sequence goes on along the minus strand of NW_024412700.1, from coordinate 1,163,355 downwards.
ATACAAGAATCCTGATTAGTTTAGAATTGCAAACTTTTCATTGCTCCGTTTTAATCATATTGTCGTGTATTAATGCCAGTAAACAGTGTCATGCATTTTACGTGACTCTTCAGGATTCACTTTTAATCTACTTACTCTGCCCCTCCAGCCGGCATAGATATTGGTCCTGTCGCTGATGATGCATCGTCTTTGCCTCAGCCAAGTGTCAATCCCAGTTCACGACCGCTAAGTGAAGAGCAGCTAGATGGAATCCTCAGTCCTGAGCTAGACAAAATGGTCACAGATGGTAAAATATTTGCCCTACATCTAGGCTTTCTAAAAGACATGAGTAAATATGATTTTCAAAGATTTCTGCATGCTTCTTTATAATTTAACTTCTGTTCTGATCATTTCTGTGTCAAATGCGATTTTGTATCTGTATGTTGAAATGGTAGTTGTTAATGTTTCTATTTCTTTATTTTATCCTAGGAGCAATTCTTGGAAAGTTATATAAAATTCCAGGTATTTGTGTTCTGTATTTCGAGTTTCTGACAATGGCATTCCAGGTGCTTTGGCTCGGTAGTCTCTTCATCTCATTACCGCTACGATTCTGTCTCACAGAGCTTGGAGGGAAGGATGTTGAAGACTTGTTCACCGCTGTGCTTAGTCCTGCGACCGCCCAGCCGACCCCGCTAGCACAGCCTCCCCCACCGCCTGCACCTCAGCTGTTGCCCATACACAGCCAGGGTATGTCACCTCTAGAAAAGTTCCGTAAGTACGGTTCTGCAGCGTGTGTGCGTTTCTAAAGCAGATCGGCCTCGACCCTTAGAAACAATGGCTAGGAACCAATAGGAGAAAACCCTCCTCTGTGGTGATGGGAAAATAATCTGAATTGATCTCAGCCACACCCCTACCTCCCTGAACTTCTCTGGCAATCTGTGACCCACTTTGAGAGCAGAATTCTTTTTCTCACCGTAGGGGCCGTGCGGGAGGAGTACCTGCCTGCTTCCCTTCCCCAGCTGGGCTCCTGTTTGCCTAGCCCTTCCTGCACACACGTTTGGAGAATGACCCTCCACCTGGCTGCCTTGTGCCCACTGACCCGGTCCCGCTTTCACTGTCATTTCCTCAGCGGTTAGCAAATCTCCACCTCCTCACCCAGCCCCATGCTTTTCACTGCAGTGTGTGGCACAAACATAGATATTTGTTTGGGTAATTACGGTTTTCCCTTTAGATTGTGAACTGTCTGAAGGCTAGGGCCATATCTGTCCTCATCTCTGTGGAGTTCGCCACAGAACATGTGTTCAGCACATCCGTTCAGAGTAAATCCTTGACCTTTCAGTCTACTGTCAACTTCACATTTTTTTTTTTAAGTTTATTTATTTATTTTGAGAGCGTTAAGGAGGGGCAGACAGGGAAGGAGAAAGAGAATCCCAAGCAGGCTTTGCACTGTGAACAAAGAGCCTGACCTGGGGCTCAGTCTCCTGAACTGTGAGATCATGACTTGAGCCGAAGTCGAGAGTCAGACACTTAACCGACTGAGCCACCCACGTGCCCCCAAATTTCTCATTTTGTACAAATCTGCCTACTTTGATCTGTTTTCTTCGACCTGCTTGTAACTAGTTGCCACATAAGACTTAAGGGTTGAATTTCTCCATGTTTCTGGAGAGCTGAAATTGGATAGCCTAGATTGAAAATTTGTAGAGTGAGGGGAAGAGATGGTGTGGCAGGTGTGGGAGTCTCCCGTGGGGGGTAGTTTGGAGTCCTGTGTTGGCATGTGTCTGTGGTGATTTGAGCATAGGGTCAATTCTCTAGATCTTGTTTTCACTGCTTCATGATGATATACTGAATTGAGTAATTTAATGATACTTTTATAAACTGTTACACTGTTTTTGTATAAGTGCTGAAACGTGCAGATAATGTAATATTTTTACCGCCAATTTTGTGCATACATGCAAAATGCCATAATGCACATAATTAAAATATTTTAGTTACTGCTAGTTTAGCCTCTAAACATAAGTTTACCTTGATTTTTGCTAGACTAAACATGTGATTTACATTTGGATAAAACAGACTCCTCACAAGCGCTTCTTGTCTTAATTGTTCCCATGTGCTTTCTTAATGATTGGAAATGCAACACTTCAATATTTCTCTTCTCGACTTATTAAAAAAAAAAACCATCTCCATGTTTTCTGAAATGCAAAGTCTATATTTTAGAAATCAAATCAGTTAAAGATGCATTTTTAAAGAAAAGATCTTACCGTCATTATTTAAATGCTTTTAACAGTATAGGCTCATTTTTGAAAGGTTTTGAGGGGATGCCTTTGTTTGTTTTGTTGGTTGCTTATGTGTAATGTAAAGATTAATGGTCCCCCCTCCCCCCGCCCCGTCCAGAGTTTTTAATCCCAGTATATGGACTTTGAGGTATATAGCTGAGTTATATCATAGTAGACCAGAATTCAGGTAGAGCTTTAAGAGTCGTTAAGATTTTGGCAGTCATGTCTCAAAGAATAATAATTGTAACTTAAAGCATGATCAGGTAACATACAGAGTGACACATAGATGTTCAGTAATGGCAACTTGAACATTTTCCAGAGCGGAGGAGAAGCGGTAAGTGGGTAGCATTTAAGGAGCAAAAGCAGAAAATGCATGTTGGGTCTAGATTGTCTGTAGGCGGCCGTGAGACAGGCTGTGCCATTTGCCGTTTCTTCTCCAGGTTGCTCAGAGGTCTCACACCAGTGACATGACCTGATGGGTTACAGGTTTTGGCAAGGTAGCTCTGACGTCAGTATTGGAAATGAATTTGACACGAGGGTTGTACTGATGAGTTTATTGTGGTTGGAACTAAGTGAAAACTTGGGTTCCAGGGAAATATATCTACAATGCTAATTGAAAAGAAGAAAGGGACATGAGTGATAGTGATGTTAGAATAAGTCGGGGTCTGCTACTGAATGGATGTGAGGCACGAGGAAACGTGGAACGCAAACCGAATTAGACTGTATGGGAGCCAGGTTTGCCTACAGGTAATCAGGCTATAAACTAGAAGCCCAGAACAGCGAAGACCGGCTGTGCGTGTGTGTGTGGCAGAGGGTGGCAGTGGAGGCGTGACAAATTTAGTTTTAGACCATTGTTAGTTAGAAATGGGACACACACGTTGTTCTGACTTCTAGGCGGACTGACTCACAGCTGTTCGAGGCTATAGGTGAAAATCGAGGAATTGCACGTGGAGTGACACTAGCTGAAGTTGTGGGAAGGCTGAGGTTTCTGAAGAGGATGTACTGCCGTAGCACACAGAATCTCGAAGAACTCTTCAAGTAAACGTGACCAGTCACATGCTTAACTCACCTGGCTTGTGGTACACGTGCAGTTACGTGTTCCTTTTCCTTTTCCTTTTCAAGGATTAGGTGAAAGTGAAGAAATAAAACAGTGACGTAGACTGAGTGAGAAGCATAGAATCTTGGAAATGAGGATTGTTAGAGACAAGTTACAATGTCAGGTAGGATGAGTGCCTGAAAGACGTCCCATTGGACACTAAGATTGTTGGTAATCCTCAGTGGGGTGACTTCGATGGGAGGGTAAGAAAGGGTGCCAGAGTGTAACGTGTGGACAGTAATCCAGAAGGTCAGAAAATGGAGAAGGGAGATTTCGAGAAGATTGAGATCGACTAACTTGAAATCACTTTCACTGAAGGTTAAGTGAAGTGGCTTTTCTTTTTTCTTTTTTTTTTTTAAATTTTTTTTTTTAACATTTATTTATTTCTGAGACAGAGAGAGAGACAGAGCATGAACGGGGGAGGGGCAGAGAGAGAGGGAGACACAGAATCGGAAGCAGGCTCCAGGCTCTGAGCTATCAGCCCAGAGCCCCACGCGGGGCCCGAACTCACGGACCGCGAGATCGTGACCTGAGCCGAAGTCGGAGGCTCAACCGACTGCGCCACCCAGGCGCCCCTGAAGTGGCTTTTCAATTGTTACCATGATTCATTCCTTGAAAGAGGTTACGTTTATAAACTGGGCCCCCCCGGGGGGGGGGGGGGGTATGGTAGATTTGAGAGAAAAAGAGACACTTCTTAATTAAAATAACAATAATGAGAAATGCTTTGCATTTATGTGTCCTCGAACAAGTTATTTAACTTCTAGGTCTTTGCTTCCCTGGTGCTACCTGTAATAATCCTAGGCTCCTAGGGTTATTATGAGGATCAAAGAGTTAATATGTGTAAAGCTTTCAGAACAGTGCTTGGCATATAACGAAGGGCTTGATAAGCTATTATTATTATGAAAAGTTTCAATATGGCCATGTTGTGCTTAAGATAGTGATGACAGACATGGATCACATTCTCATTACCAACAAAGAAACTTTTGTTTATGCTAATTACATGAAAGACGTTTTGACATTTTTCTTTTTCAAATATTTATCCAGTTTGGAGAGAGGGAGAGAGAGAGAGATGGAGCGTGAGCAGGTGAGGGGCAGAGAGGGGGAGACACAGAATCCGAAGCGGGCTCCAGGCTCCGAGCTGTCAGCACAGAGCCCGACATGGGGCTTGAACTCATGAACAGTGAGATTGTGACCTGAGCTGAAGTCGGACGCTTAACCCACTGAGCCACCCCAGGCGCCCCAAGATGGTTGACATTTTTCAGTGAAATCTCATATCCCTTAATGGAACCTACTTTTCAGTGAAGTTGAAAATAGAGGTGGCATTCTCCTTTGAATAAAAGCAGAAACGTTGTTCCTTAATCTTATCCTTGGCATGTATATAGATATACTGGGACACTTGTCGCTGTGGAGTTCTGATCCAGTGGGCCCAGCTCTGCCATGTAGGAGAATAAGCCCTAACTGGGAAGTCAGATAGCTCTTAGGAAGTCCTGGAGACAAAATCCTGAAAACCTGCAGGTGACCAGCCTCAGTATCCTCACACATAGGACCTGGAACTCTGTAGACTAGAGTGTTGTTCTAGTCAGAGGGTCTGGTAGGTGAAAGGACATCGTGCAGTGTAAAACATGTGGGTGAGACACTGTTCTTGGTTATTCCTTTTTCTTTTTTTTTTTTTTTTTCCCCAACGTTTGTTTATTTTTGGGACAGAGACAGAGCATGAACGGGGGAGGGTCAGAGAGAGAGGGAGACACAGAATCAGAAACAGGCTCCAGGCTCCGAGCCATCAGCCCAGAGCCTGACGCGGGGCTCGAACTCACGGACCGCGAGATAGTGACCTGGCTGAAGTCGGACGCCTAACCGACTGCGCCACCCAGGCGCCCCTCCTTTTTCTAATGGTATGGCAAAGTGATTGTTAGGAGTACTCTACCATTATACCAGCCGGGCCAAGTATTAGCCAACTCTGTCACTGTATTTTCATTTGTATGATTGATGGGCGATGGGTGAAGTGGGTCTCGTAGTGTTCTGGCTGTTGCAACAGAGGCCTTGTGTTTATTATTTCAGAGTATGTCTCTAATTTGGGAGGAGGTTTTTGAAGGTACAGAAAACTGCTCGGATAGGACAGTTGGCTAATTCCTAAATTGTTCGGAACAGTAGATCATAGTCAAGGTTGGAGTTACATGCTTTAGGAGAGGAAGGGTCTTATGGTTTGCCTACTGGCTGTTTGGAAAGAAGATAGGTATTTGAAGCTTGTGCATAAGGTGGGATGAGAGTTAAAAATGTGTTTGGGGGCTGAAAGGCAAGCCAGTAATGAAAATTATGTCCCAAACAGAATGTACGTATTTTTAGCAATAATCATCTGTTTGATAATGGTAGATGAAATATTGCTTCTTCCAAATAATTTTAGAACAAGTACCAATTTAATCATAGATGGTTTTTTGTATCAGCAGGAGCAAGAGTAAAATGTAAGGAAGCATTTGCTTGTAAATTTTGAGTGAAGAAGAGAAAGACTATTTAATAAAATGTAGGAGCATTTGCTGGGAGAGTCCTTTTTGTGGAGCTAATATGTACTGAATAGTGAACTGCATACAGGCGCTGTGCTGAGAACCCCACGTACGTTGTGTCTGTGACAGTAGGGAACACCTTCACGTTACAGGAATAGTGATTGAGTCCCTTCCGACAGGAAGCAAAATTAAGCTTCTAACGGGTAGCACAGTTAAGCTCTCAGACTCCAAAACACATGCCATTTTCAGTATACCATGATGAAGTAAACAGAAGTACAGGGACCATATTGCAAAATATAACCGAAAGTCATTCTTTACGCAATATTTTAGTTTAATATTGAAACAAACCCTACTTTTAAATAGTGCTAGAAGTTTTTCTTTAGACATGTTATTTATAAATAAGCTGCTCTTTAAAATTATTTATGAGTAATATGCAAACTGAAGTGGTGTTTTCTTCTTTGAAGATGTGTTTTCGCGGATGCCACTCATGAATGGCCTTATTGGACCCAATCCTCACCTCCCACATAATTCTTTGCCTCCTGGAAGTGGATTGGGAACTTTCTCTACTGTAGCACAATCCCCTTACACTGATACCAGGTATTGGAAGCCTTCATTTTCCATGGAAACTTAAATAACATTAATTTTTGTTGTATAAATGCTAGTCTGTTTTTAAGTTCTTGTGCACTAGGCGTACGTTCGTGTATCAGGATCTTTGCTGCAGATGATCTAACGTTGTAGCTCTTTTGTAACAAGAGGGTTTAATGAACTTGTGCTTGCCCACAGTCTTTAGAAGGTAATTTTATATTTACAAAGTAAAGTTATTTATTATCTGCCAGGGATAAAAATCCAGCATTTCATCCGATGGCAAGTGATCCTAACAGCTCTTGGACGTCATCCGCTCCCACGGTGGAGGGAGAGAACGATACAATGTCAAATGCCCAGAGAAGCACGCTGAAATGGGAGAAGGAGGAGGCTCTGGGTGAAATGGCAACAGTAGCACCTGTTCTCTACACAAACATCAATTTCCCCAGCCTGAAGGAGGAATTCCCTGGTAATTCACACCTAGTGTGGCTCTCTGTGTTACCCACCGCCCTGAGTAGGTCATGCTGCCCTGCCTGCCGGTCGTTTCCATCGGTGACTGTGGTAGGAAGCCCATGGATCAACACCAGTTTTCATCTTGTATGACTGTGTACAGTGAGAAGATTCCATAGATGTCTAGAAACATCTTGATAGAAATAAACGCTACCTTATCCAACAACGACAAAAATCAGTGGCTCAGTGCAGGGTTGTCTGTTAAAGGAATATACCTACTCTTTTTCAAGTACTACTGGTCACACTTTGATTTGCTGTTGATAGATGAGCATATCTGGTTCTGTTGAGTTGCTTTGTGTCAATGAAAAATTATCCTTAGATCAGAGCTACGGTTTTTTTAAGTAATTCTCTTCAATGCTTTAATAGTTTTACTGTGTGATTCTAGAACCTCATGAAATACTATGTTAAGGCTGTTGACCTGTCACTTGATTTCCATTTTCTTTGGGTTTTGAAGCTTTTTAAAAACATCGTTTCTACTTTTACCACTGTTGATTTCACCCATCTTTCATTTTGTTTACTGTCCCAACACTGTAAGTTTCATAGCAATGGCTTGGAATGATTGGTTTTGCATGTCTTTGTTGTGCACGAACGCTGGTGAGGTGCTTATGTATAATTACGATTACCTCCTTTTGGTCCGATTGAGAGACTTCTCTGGAGGACTGATGTTTTACAAAAGTTTTAGCTTTGGTTCTTGAAGCATCTTACATGGTTGAGAGAAGTTATTATGTTTGGCTTAACATTTTCTCAGCTGGTTAGCCCCTTCAATTTAAAAACTCCCCCAGTCTACAAGTGAGATTCTTAATAAGGCCATACTACATTCAGCAAATCCTCATTTGGCCTACTGCATGCCCGGAACTTTGTGCTGTACAAAGAGTTACTCAGTCATGAACACACAGCCAGAATAAGTTGAACTGTCCACACCACGTGGCGATGCGTCCTGACCGCAGCTCCATAAACATGTGGACCATGCTTTTCTGTTGCAGACTGGACGACGAGAGTGAAGCAGATTGCCAAGCTGTGGAGAAAAGCGAGCTCGCAGGAAAGAGCGCCTTACGTGGTATTTACCAAACCTCCCATGTGTCCTGTTGTTAAACACAATACCCAAACCTTACTTTTGTTGTCGTAGGTTAATAAAGATTTTCTGTTGCAGAAAACACATATTAATACTTGCACAACTAATACACAGCTTTGTTTTTATAGTGATTTCCTATTATGTCTTGAGATAGGATGTGGAGTTTTCTCATAAGCTAGTAGAACCAGGATATTGAAGATTGAAATCGGTTATTTTAGGAGCATGTTTAATTCATTTCACTTTAAAATTCTTTTATCTCTTTGAAAGAGTACTGCTGTTTGAGGCTGCATCACTGTGCCTCAGTCTCTTCCACAATAATCTCTCTTTGTGTTAGGTTTAGTCAAGACTGTATCTTGAAAGAGACGTATCTAGACACCTTTAAGGAGCTTTTGAAACATGAACTTCGCAAGGGATTGTTAGGATATTTTATAAGGTCCACAGTTCAGGTGGTGAATTGTTTTCTCCCAAAGAGCCAAATTAAGATTGTCAGCTGGATCCAAATCCTTGCTTCCCTTGTAAAGCACATTAAGTGGACATTATTATTTTAAAAAATATATCCCGTTACCTTCCAACTTGATCTTCAGGGTACCTGTTGTCAGTGATAACGATTGGGTAAAGCAGAAACGTTTTCTGATGTGTTGACAATGCTTTGTGTTTTAGCTTGATTATACTAAGGTGGTAGTGTAGTTTTAGCATTCCTCGGTTGTGTTCTCCAATGCTGAGCTCCAAATTCTAGAGTTTAGATTTGGAGGATTGACTTGATATTTTCCTTTTCTCTAAATTAAGAGGGATGCCGATGTTTCCGTTTTTGAAGGGTCTGTGAAGATAAGGGTTGAAAATGGCAGATTACCTCTGGGTTCTCCGGCCTGGCTCAGATAGAGAGGTGTCCTCTGTGGAGGCGACATGGGTTAAAAATGGGAGAGGGTGGGGTAGTGTCCGGATGCTTTCTGGGCACAAGAGTCCAGAAGCTCTGAAGGATTCTATTTCAATTCCCTTCAACCGTTTAACCCAACTTTTTCTTAGAAAGTTTATCATAAGTTTTATTTCTCGAAACATGTTAACGTCTGCTGGGAGATAACTTTCTTCTCCTTTTCTCAAAGCAAAAAGCCAGAGATAACAGGGCCGCTTTACGCATTAATAAAGTACAGATGTCAAATGATCCCCTGAAGAGGCAGCAACAGCAAGACAGCGTTGATCCTGGCTCTCGCATTGATTCGGACCTTTTTAAAGATCCGTTAAAGCAAAGAGAATCGGAACATGAACAGGAATGGAAATTTAGACAGGTATATGGCTTTTTAAAATAATTTGCTTTTAGATTGTATTTGTTTTTCGAGAGGACAGGAAGTAATTCATGTCATTATTTCAGAAGATAGTTCTTACCAGAGTTTGAAAACGTGGTTAAAAGTTGACTTACCTTTGGGGCGTCTGGGTGGCTCGGTCGGTTAAACATCCGACTCTGGATTTCGGCTCAGGTCACAACCTCACGGATCGCGGGCTCGAGCCCCGTGCCGGGCTCTGCCCTGTGATCGTGCAGAGCCTGCTTGGGATTCTCTGTCTCCCTGTCTCTCTGCCCCTCTCTTGATTTCTTCTCTTTCTCTGTCTCTTTCTCAAAAGTAAATAAGTAGACATTGCGAAAATACCCACCTTTCTCAGCAAACTGTATTTCAGGCGACTGGGGAAGCTCATTAAAATGTTGCAAATAGCATAGTGCCCGGGGCATAGCCACGGTGCTCTGTGGTGGAGTTGATGATCACCTCTGCTCTTCCGGAGTTTATAATCTTACAATCTGACACGGGCGCAGTGTGGCAACTGGTGACCTCCGACACACTGATTTCCCGTGGCTTTTTTCCTCCCGCGACAGTCACGTTCTTCCTTAACCACGCGAGTGCCTCTTCTTTCCTGTCTCGCAGCAAATGCGCCAGAAGAGTAAGCAGCAAGCCAAAATCGAAGCCACGCAGAAGCTCGAACAGGTGAAGAACGAGCAGCAGCAGCAGCAGCAGCAGTTTGGCGCGCAGCCCCCCGCGGCCCCGTCCGGCTCGGACACGCCGAGCAGCGGCATACAGAGCCCCCTGACCCCCCAGCCTGGCAACGGGAACGCGTCTCCTGCGCAGGCGTTCCATAAGGACCTGTTTCCGAAGCAGCTCCCCAGCGCCCCCTCGTCCGCGTCGTCAGACGACGTGTTCGTGAAACCGCAGGCTCCTCCCCCGGCTGCAGCCCCGGCCCGAGGCCCCGTCCAGGAGAGTCTGTCACAGCCTCAGACCTGTCAGCCCCCTTCACCACAGGTGTTTTCAGCTGGGTCCGCTCACTCCCGGCCACCCTCCCCAGTGGATCCTTATGCAAAAATGGTTGGGACTCCGAGACCACCTCCTGGGGGCCTCGGGTTTTCCAGAAGAAATTCCACCGCCCTGGTGGAAAACTGTGCTCCTCTGCCCCCAGTCCCCAGGCCTGCTCCGGTGAGTGAGGCCACGGCAAATAGGCCGTCCCCAGTCAGAGACTTCTGTGCTTCCTCCACGGCAAATGGTGACCCCTATGCAAAGCCTCCAGACACGCCCAGACCTACGATGACCGACCAGTTTCCCAAGCCCTCCGGCCTCCCCCGGTCTCCGGTGGTTGCCGAGCAGACTGCAAAAGGCCCTCTGGCAGCTGGCACCAGCGATCACTTCAGCAAACCGTCTCCCAGGGCAGATGTGTTTCAGAGACAGCGGATTCCTGACCCATACGCACGGCCCTTGTTGACACCCGCACCTCCCGACAGTGGCCCTGGGCCCTTCAAGGCTCCGCTGCAGCCCCCTCCACCTTCCCAGGATCCCTATGGGCCGGTGTCACAGGCACCAAGGCGACTGTCTGTGGACCCTTACGAGAGGCCTGCGTTTGCACCGAGACCTGGAGATAACTTTTCTCACAGCCAGTCAGGAGGCCCATACAGCCAGCCTCCCCTGACCCCACATCCGGCAACAAATGAGTCTTTGGCCCATCCCTCAAGGGCTTTTTCCCAGCCTGGAACCATGTCAAGGCCGACATCTCAGGACCCGTATTCCCAGCCCCCAGGGACTCCACGCCCTGTTGTAGATGCTTACCCCCAACCCTCGGGAACGTCTCGCTCCAACCCAGACCCCTACTCTCAACCTCCTGGAACTCCCCGGCCCACCACGATTGACCCCTACAGTCAGCAGCCACCAACCCCAAGGCCGCCTACACAAGCAGACTTGTTTGTGCCGCCGGCCGCGAACCAGAGGCATTCGGACCCCTATGCGCATCCCCCTGGAACACCAAGACCTTACTCTCAGCCACCAGCAGCACCAAGGCCAAGGATTTCAGAGGGTTTTCCTAGGTCCTCAATGACAAGACCGGTCCTCATGCCAAATCAGGATCCTTTCCTGCAAGCAGCACAAAATCGAGGAGCAGCTTTATCTGGTCCATTGATAAGGCCGCCTGATACATGTTCCCCAAGTCCTAGGCCACCTGGACCTAGTCTTTCAGAAACTTTCAGCCGAGTTTCCCCGTCTGCTACTCGGGATGCGTATGATCAGCCTCCAATGACTCCAAGAACTCAGTCTGACTCTTTTGGAACAAGTCAAGTTGCCCATGATGTTGGTCAGTCAAGGCCTGGATCAGAGGGGAGCTTCAGTGCGCCTTCAAACTCTCCAATGAGTTCTCAAAGCCAACAATTTTCCAGCGTCTCCCACCTTCCTGGACCTGTACCAACTTCCGGGGTCACTGAGACGCAGAGTACCGTAAACATGTCACAAGCAGATACAGAGAAATTGAGACAGGTAAAAACACGTTGTATCTTCATAGATGTTTTAAATGTGTCCTTGCGGAAAGCTAGGCATTTCATTAAGCTGAGTAATTTCTACACAGATGTTAAAGTTTATCTTCTTATTCTGTGGAATTTGTTCTGCAAAGAAGAAAAATGAAATTGGTAAAATTATAATACAATTGAATTTGATTTATTCTGCATCTGATTTTTGGTTGTCATGAATTTGTTCAAAAATTTGAATTTTTGATCTTCATGACTCTTAAATGTGAAAGCTTTCAATTTTGGGATACTTGTGTGGCAAGAAAAAAAAAGTATCCAAATTATTACTTTGTTTTTATAATCTGTTGGGTAGTTAAGTATGACTAGTGTTTTATCCAATACTTTGAACGTTGAGATATTTTAAGCGTTTTTCGCAGGACGTTTTGGAAGTATTAAGACTTAAGCCATTCGTTCATTATCAGAAATCCCAGGGATCTTCGTTTCTTTCCATCCAGCGGCAGAAGTTACGTGAAATCATTCTCCAGCAGCAACAGCAGAAGAAGATGGCAGGTCGGCAGGAGAAAGGGTCCCAGGATGCAGTAGCGGGGCCTCTTCCAGCGCCCCTGCAGCACTGGCAGCCGGACAGCATCAGCCAGGCTTTTGCTAGGGCTCCGCCCCCCTATCCCGGGAGTATCAGATCTCCTGTTGTCCCTCCTCTGGGACCTAGATACGCCGTTTTCCCAAAAGATCCACGTGGACCCTATCCTCCTGATGTTACTGGTATGGGGATGCGACCTCACGGATTTAGGTAATGCTTTCAGTTTCGTGCCAGCTTTGAGTTACTAGATGGAAATAGACAAATGAAGTTACTCTTAAGAGGCTGTTACTCCTTTTCACTTTGCGATTTCCTTTGAGGTATAATCAGTGTTATTTTCCACTAATGGGAGGTCATGGGTTTTTCTTTTCGTAACCTCTGAGAACTCTACAGACTCTAAAAACATTCCCTTGGTTATTAAGCATTGGCTGAATTAGGGTTACGTTACGGCCGCAGTGATGTGGTTTATCACAGCAGTCAGACCTCTAAGATGTCACCACCACATTCTGTGCAAGCCCCCTGTGATGTGATGAGTGAGTATTGTCCTGTCCCCGAATTTTCCCTTTTAACTTAAGTTGTAAATAATTGTGGCGATTTCCAAATTGATGGGATGTTTTCCTTTAGGAACTTTTCTCGGTGAGAGAGGGTTGTGAAACTAGTGGGTGTGTTTGTTTGTTTGTTTGTTTGTTTGAAGTGGCTGGTAGAAAGGTTGGAGCCAAACATGTTAAAATAGAGTGTTCCTTACGATGTGCTTTTAGTTTTCTCACATGTGGTTTTTAGTCTAATACCTACCACCATGTTACAGTCTTATCCTTAACGTTCCTTTTTTTCTTCCTCAGTTATACCTGTTGCTCTGCTTTATATTTACTTATAATTTACCTTTAGTTCTTTCTAGAGTGAGCTACAGTGTAAATAATAAAAAATAGTCCTAGGACGCCCAGGCAGCTCAGTTGGTTGAGCGTCCAGCTTCAGCTCAGGTCATGATCTCACAGTTTGCAAGTTCGAGCCCCGCATCTGGCTCTGTGCTGACAGCTCAGAGCCTGGAGCCTGCTTCGGATTCTGTCTCTCTCTCTCTCTCTCTCTCTCTCTCTCTCTCTCTCTGCCCCTCCCCTGTTGACGCTCTGTCTCTCTCTCCTTCAAAAATAAATAAATGTTAAAAAAAAATAGTCCTACAATTTATTCATCTACTAAATTTTTACACATTATACCTGTCATTGTTTATCTCTTAATGCCTCTGTAGTCGTTCCTCTCAAGCACATAGATCAGTCTATCCAGTCATCATACCTGCGCCTTTGTCTTCTCAAGGACAGAAGGCCTGTAAGCCTTCTTCAAGCATCCCCCCAGTCAGCCTGCTCCTTGCAGCCTCCATAGATATAGAAAAAGGAGAAGACTCTTACTCCACTGCAATAGTATTAAGCTTCTTTCTAAACAATTGATTCCATCTGCTTGGTAGCAGGTTATGTTGTCTTAGATCATATGCCTTTAGAGCTCAGAGATGGTGTACGTTATAGGGTACTTAGCAAGAATTACTTGCACATAGATACTTTGTAAGTGCTTTCTAACGGTGCCAGTTTTGTTTTGCTAAGTTGTTACATCGGGTATCATTAATTTTGCATTTGATTTTAATCTAGAGTTTTTCCTTTTTAACCCAACTGTAAATTCAACATGATACTTAATAATAACAATTTACTTCTTCTACTTCTTCTAATTCTTTTTTTTTTTTTTAAAGATTTGGATTTCCAGGAGGTAGTCATGGTACCCTGTCAAGTCAGGAGCGCTTCCTTGCACCTCCTCAGCAAATGCAGGGGTCTGGAGCTCCTCCACAGCTGAGAAGATCGATGTCTGTAGACATGCCGAGGCCTTTAAATAACTCGCAGATGAATAACCCAGTTGGCCTCCCTCAGCATTTTCCACCACAGAGTCTGCCGGTTCAGCAGCATAACATACTGGGTCAAGCTTTTATTGAACTGAGGCACAGGGCGCCCGACGGAAGGCCGCGGCTGCCCTTCACTGCTCCTCCCGGCAGTGTTCTAGAGGCACCTTCTCACCCAAGACATGGAAACTTCATTCCCCGGCCAGACTTTCCAGGCCCTAGACATGCAGAGCCCTTGAGACGACCTTCTCAAGGCCTGCCAACCCAGCTCCCTTTGCATTCAAATTTGGAACAAGTGCCACCATCGCAGCAAGACCAAAGCCATCCCGCCCATTCATCTTCTATGGTCATGAGGTCCCTGAGTCATCCCTTAGGTGGTGAATTCCCAGAGGCCTCTTTGTCAACATCGACACCAGCTGAAACAGCATCTGATAATTTACAGATAACCACCCAGTCTTCTGATGGTCTTGAAGAAAAACTCGATACTGATGACCCATCTGTAAAGGAACTAGATGTTAAAGACCTCGAGGGAGTGGAAGTCAAAGACTTGGATGATGAAGATCTCGAAAATTTAAATCTAGACACAGAGGACGGCAAGGGAGATGAATTGGACACTTTAGGTAATTTGGAAACTAATGACCCCAACCTGGATGACCTCTTAAGGTCAGGAGAATTTGATATCATTGCCTACACAGATCCAGAACTTGACCTAGGAGATAAGAAAAGCATGTTTAATGAGGAACTAGACCTTCATGTTCCCATCGATGATAAGATAGATAATCAGTGTGGGTCTGTTGAGCCAAAAACGAAGGAGCAGGAAGACAAGACTGTGGTTCCCTCTGATAAACCTTCTCCGTGGAAAAAATCCACTGGTACCAGTGAGATAAAAACGGAAGTACTGTCTCCGGATCCTAAAGGGGAAGGCAGATGTGAAAGTGAGAAAAGCAATGAGAGTAAAGACAACGTCGGCACCCCCAGCTCACAGGCTTCAGCTCACACAGATGTCAGTGACGGAGAAAAGGCTGTCCCGCAGCCCTGCGACACGGATCTACCGGAGAAGAGAACCACCCGAGAAGCCGCTGGCTCCACCCCAGGTGTCCGCGGCTCCACGCAGCTGCCTGCGGAAGACGTGATGCACTCTTGCGGCATAACCGCATCAACTCCCGTTCTCTCGAGTTTGCTTGCTAATGAAAAGTCTGATAACTCGGACGTCAGGCCCCTGGGGTCCCCGCCACCCACGCTGCCAGCCTCACCATCCGGTCACGTGTCAAGTTTGCCGCCTCCTTTAATGACACCGCCCGGGCACATGTTGGACAGTACCATGAATTCTAACGTGCCCGTAGTCTCTAGGGTAAACCATACTTTTCCTCAGGGCGTGCAGGTAAATCCAGGATTCATTCAGGGTCAGTCACCAGTTAATCACGGTTTTGGGACCGGAAAACCTGCAAATCAAACTGTGCCTCTCACGAGCCAGTCTGGACCCCAGCAGCTGATGATCCCTCCCACGTTAGCCCAGCAGGGTAGAGAGAGGCCCCTCCTCCTGGAGGAACAGCCTCTGCTTCTGCAGGACCTTCTGGATCAAGAGAGGCAGGAGCAGCAGCAGCAAAGACAGATGCAAGCTATGATTCGCCAGCGGGCAGAGCCGTTTTTCCCTAACATCGGTAGGAATGCCCTTGGCTTTTGTAGTCATGGCTGTGGGCGTCAGGGTGGCATGCGGTAAGCTTCCGGGATTTCGGTGTTAAAATGACACGTGGACCAGAGCAGCGAGAGTCCTGTGTTTGTGCCTCCTTCCGCTTTAAGATGAAAGCAGTTAAAGAGTGTTAGGTTCCTCCCAGGAATCAAGAGATTTCAAAGCTCTGGGTTTCAGACCTCGCTTCTCTTTCTTACGGGATGGTTTAACAGGAGTGGCAGGCATCCTCTTGCTTCCCATGTATTCTGAGTCACTGAAAGATGAATTTCAAGAAATTACGATAGAAATAGACTTACCACTGTCCTTGGTGTACGACAAGTGCTTGGCAAAGTTTGGTCACATAAAGTTCTTTAAAACATCCGAGTGCGTCCAATAGTAAGAATTTGTAATCGAGGCACGCACGTCAAAGGAACGCTTTCTTCTAAACAGTAAGATTGATGTTCTGTCCTATAGACCTTACCAGTCTTGTCCTATTGGGAGGGGATCCAGTTTTCATTTACATGCAAAGAGGTCTTCTTTTCAGTGGGTCTGTCCTTATTGCCAAGCTGCACCCTCAAGAAACAGACATGTTTTACTTTTAAAAGTGATAACCAGTTTGGTGGCATTCTTAGTATTGGAAGTAACCGCAGTTTCTTGTTCATGATGCTGCATTACTAAGGAAGCCGTTCCGATTAGCCTGGCAGAAGTTTGGATGGAAAGGAGTTGCATTGCTTTAGATGATTGCCGTCGTCTCCCTTAAATGTGGCAGGCTTCTTGTTCTGATTTTTGCACGACTCAGGTATTGGAGCATTATCCAATTATGGATTGCTGAGATGAGATTAAATTCAGGATAAGGTTATTAGCATTTCGTAATTCCTTACCTGGTACGAAAAGCTGTAATAGTGATTATTATGAGGATTATGAGTCTATAGATGACATGATGTTTGTGATAGTTACTTTATCTCTTAGTGTTACTTGAACCAAGGATTATGAAATAAGTAACTTTGAAATATTTCTTCTTTAGATTTTGATGCAATTACAGATCCTATAATGAAAGCCAAAATGGTGGCCCTAAAAGGCATAAATAAAGTAATGGCACAAAACAATATGGGCATGCCACCCATGGTTATGAACAGGTAGGTGAAGATGTTTCTCGTTTCTATTGTGCTTCAAGAAGTATGTGAATTATTACTAGTTCCTAGAAAAAGCATATAGTACCTAAAAAAACTTATATATCCCGGGAATGAACACTAGATACTTACATTGGTTGTAAGGTCAGCTGGGTGTGATCGAGTGCAAAATGCTATACAAGTGTGAGGATTTAATTTCCATTAGTTTTATGGTAGACGTAATAAAACATCTAGAGGATGGTTGGAAGGTTGACTTAATCAGGAAAGCTGGTGTATTTAAGTGTGTGTTCTTTCAAGTACCTGTAGTTAATCTAACTAAAAGCTGCTTGGGACAGAGAGTCTTTCAACCTAAATTGATGAAGATGAGAAGATACACAAGACGATAGAGAGAAAGCTGTTCTGTTGAGAAAAGAAGATAGTTTACTTAAGCCTGTGACTATTTTGTATTCCATCCAACGAACAATGCAGAGAAAAATGTGGGACATCTCAGAAAAGATCCTGAGTGGTTAAGGCAACGGTGAATTCGTTTCTAAAATAAAACGTCCCCAAACTGAATTTGACTCAGAAAAAAAATGTCAAGGGGACAGTTGAAAGCTAGTGGTTAGATAGAGAATTAGTCTTTTCACTGTTAGCAGAAAAATGGCAGTTTTGCATTAAAGAAGACCGTAAGAGTTGTTAGACTCTGGATTTCTGAAATTGGTGTGTTTATGCTCCCCAAGGTGGATTAAATAACCATTGAGCAGTCTTTCTTAAGTTTTGATTATGGACTACTATCAGAATTATGTGGTAGTTTTGTTTGTTTTTTTTTAACGTTTATTTATTTTGGAGACAGAGACAGAGAGAGCATGAATGGGGGAGGGGCAGAGAGAGAGGGAGACACAGAATCGGAAGCAGGCTCCAGGCTCCAAGCTGTCAGCCCAGAGCCCGACGCGGGGCTCGAACCACGGACCGCGAGATCGTGACCTGAGCTGAAGTCGGACGCTTAACCGACTGAGCCACCCAGGTGCCCCTGTGGTAGTTTTTTTTTTATTAAAAAAAAAAAAAAAAAAAAAATTTTTTTTTTCCAATGTTTATTTATTTTTGGGACAGAGAGAGACAGAGCATGAACGGGGG
Source organism: Herpailurus yagouaroundi (assembly GCF_014898765.1). Taxonomy (NCBI): domain Eukaryota; kingdom Metazoa; phylum Chordata; class Mammalia; order Carnivora; family Felidae; genus Herpailurus; species Herpailurus yagouaroundi. Next base: position 1,145,226 of record NW_024412700.1, on the reverse strand, counting down.
ACGGGCAGAGAGAGAGGGAGACACAGAATCGGAAACAGGCTCCAGGCTCTGAGCTTTCAGCCCAGAGCCTGACGCGGGGCTCGAACTCACGGACCGCGAGATCGTGACCTGGCTGAAGTCGGACGCTTAACCGACTGCGCCACCCAGGCGCCCCGGTAGTTTTTTTTTTTTTTTTTAAAAAGCGTAGGTTCATTTACTCACCTACGGGTTTCCTGAATCAGAATATCTGAGGAGGGTGCTGGTGTGTCTTTTTTAGTGAACACCATGGCTTACTCTTCTGTGTGTTGCGGTTGAGAACCTGTCAACAGAGTAGGCATGGAGCCTCAATTTAGCCTAATTACCATGGTGAAGGACTTTTTTAATAAAAAGGATTATGGGTGATTGTGGAGTTGAATATAAAATCTGCATGAATTTAAGATCAGCATGTTGTTTCAGGTAAATTGGGAATCCTTAAAGGTCTAGTTCTTTTCCATTGTTGAGATACTTTAGATATGGTCACGACACATTGTTGAGGTCAAAGAATAGTAGTTTCTAATGATTTTCATTATTGCACAGCATCTGTTACCACAATTTCTCTATTACAGAGGTTTTTAACTTTTTGTTACGACCATTTTTGACATTCCAGTGAAGCCTTTGAATTCTTTCTTGATGTTTTCTATGCAGAACCAAAAACGTAGTATTACAAGGAAATCAATTATATTTGAAATATGGTTACTTAAATTTAAAATTATGGTTTATATGCTTCTTAATGCATTAGTAAATTTAGCAACAGATCTGATAACTACCATAATTTTCAAGTATGTAATGATGAACATAAATGACCAATGAGGTGTGCACAGCAACTTTGATTATGAAAATAATGTGAGTTCAGTTGGTGACAAAGTCACGGTAGTGCTAAAAAGTGCAGTTTGCTGCCTGTATCAAAATGGAAGGAAATGCTAAATTTCATTTAGCTCTTAATGTAAAACAGAGACCTCAAGTTTAAAACAAAAAAAAAAAAAAAGGAGCCTCAGAATTAGACCAGTGATCTCTCAGCATGGGTCCCTCTCCCAGTGAGAGACACAGTTAGGATTTCGAGTGTTGTTTGCTCTTGTTCTGAGTGCTTTGAAGAGGGGCTGAGGGTAGTCCCTCCGTCAACCAGAGTGCTGTTGACTGAGGCACACGGACAGTGAGTGATTATTTGGATCCAGAGATCATTCCAGATCAGGACTGTAATGGGGGCAGGGAGGTGACAGATAAATCAAAAACCTGAGTAAAAAACTTAAAAAAGCATACATTCTAAATTGCAATGGTACATAAGTACTGATGTACAATATTTGATATATAATTTGGACATTATGCTTGCTGTATTAAAGCATTTGGTAACTCTCGAGGAAGTGTTTTCATTAAAGCAGTAATGTTTCTGTGAAGTTTTTATAGCTCTAATTAGCATAAGTCACATTTTGCCCAACAGTTTTAGCCTTACAAGACTTGTTCTTGGTCAATGACAAAGTTTGATTTGCTTTAAAATTGAGAGACATCTTTTAGTTTGGAATACAAAATAGGCTATGGATTTTTTTTTTTATTGCAGAATAATTATGGACTTACAGTATCATATGAGTCTTAGGTGTACAACGTAGCGATTTGATATTTATATTATGAGATGGCTACCACGGAAAGCCTAGTTACCATCTGCCCCTGTACAGAGTGTCACAGTGTTACTGACTGTATTCCCTCTGCATTACATTCCACCTCCTCCTTCCTTCCTTATTTTGTAACTAGAAGATTGTAACTCTTTTTTTTTTTTTTTTCAACGTTTATTTATTTTTGGGACAGAGAGAGACAGAGCATGAACGGGGGAGGGGCAGAGAGGGAGGGACACACAGAATCGGAAACAGGCTCCAGGCTCTGAGCCATCAGCCCAGAGCCCGACGCGGGGCTCGAACTCACGAACCGCGAGATCGTGACCTGGCTGAAGTCGGACGCTTAACCGACTGCGCCACCCAGGCGCCCCGAAGATTGTAACTCTTAATCGCCATCACCTACTGTGTGCATTGTCCCCCTCCGGGCAATGATCGGAATAAGAAATAATTTTCTAAGAATTTATGTCAGAAGTGCCTTCGCTACATTTTTTATCCGGAAGACGTGAATTAATTTTATTTTAAGGCACAGTGAGGCCTGTAATAGCGAGACCCCAGGAGCAGCCCGGTTGGCAGCTGGCATCTTTCCGCAGCCTCTTGGTGGTTGTGGTGGAGGTTACGTGATCTCCGTGTCTTCCTCTCACCGTGAGTGAAGTGGGAGCAGAAAGCGTCCCCACCTCACGACTGCAGGGTGACGATTCAGTGGGGCTTTCGCATGTGTTTCTGACGCCGTTGCGCTTTCTCCCTGGAAGAAAACATCGTTACGCGCTTAAAAGCAGTTTTCAAAACAGATCAGAAGCAAAATGCTTTCCGTCCTAAACGCTCATCATGTTGACACTCAGTACTTCGTTTCCACAGGTTCCCCTTTATGGGCCAGTCGGTGACCGGGGCGCAAACCAGCGAAGGCCAGAGTCTCCTCCCGCAGGCGATGGCCCAGGTACTGCCGCTCGCGACCAGTGCCCGTAGCCGCCGCGTTTCCCTGTGTTTCTTACCGAACCCAACTCTCTAAGTCAGGCCACTTTTAGAAAGTAGTAGAAACCGTAAAACACTGCCAGAATATATTACTGGCTCAGCAGCACTAAAGACGTTTTGTTACTTTTTAAGGCAGAGACCAGTTGAAGTTAAAAAATCGACAGTTTCTGAAAAGGACCTATATAGTTAAGAGTTAGGATGTCATTTGGAGGGAAACCAAATGTGTAGGGTTCGGGGTCTTGCTTTTGTTTACTTTGAACTCCACAAAAAACCGTTTTCATGTCCTACATTTTGGAATTCATCCATGACATTTAAAATGTAAACCTGCTATAAAGTAGAAAATAATGATTATAATCCTTCTACTTAGCTATAGATAGTCGTATTCTGTTTATTCCTTGGAATAATGTAGTTTTTTTAAGAGACTTTACATTCGTAATAATCAGGTTTAACTGTCATATTTAAATGTTTAGTGCCAAGCAATGTCCAGAGGAGTAGAGCTGTTCATCACGAAGTGAAGTGTTTTCTTCGCTGATAGTTTTTCACGTATCTGCCTAGGGGGGAAAAGAAAGGGAAAAGCTACCTACTATCCATGTCTTTTGAAATGTTCTTTTTTGCCGTGACATTTGTACTTTAGATTTACTATGCCGATAATACATTCTCTTCATTATTGAAGAAGAGAGAGGCACCATGTGATACAGTGGAAAAAGCATAGTCTTCATAGCGGAGTTAAAACCCTCAGTTCCGCTGTGAATGTCCGGTACACCTTGGGCGAGTTCTTGAACCCCAGTTTTCGGATCGGTCAGATGTTTCACCACCTGCTTTGCAGTATGACACGGATTCATGAAGTTTTCTGGCTGCTGGTAACACTGACAGTTGTGACCTTGTCTGCAGCTCATGTCCAGCACCACTTGTAACAACTGAGTAAATGTTTTTCTCAGAGTTAATCTTATTTGTCAGATTGTTGCCAAGGAATCGTTAGGTTAATAACTATTCAGTCTCCCTGGAAGAAATAAGGCATTTAATTAGAAAATAAGACTAATGTTTTTAACTAGTGTATATTTGTTTTATTATTTGTGCATGTTAGAGACAGTGGTTTTTGTTTGTAAATAACTTTGTGTTACAGAGTGGAATTGAGTAAATCTGGAACCTGAATTTATGTCTTAATTGCAGGAAAAACTGGGTAGATTTCATGAAAAAGTGGAATTTTATGTGGATCTCTAGCTAAATACTAACAATATTTCGTGTGCCCTAGTATTATGTTTCTGATGAATAATCCCTTACCTCAAGCGTAATTGTTTTTCAACTAAAATCTAGAAAATAGTTCAGAGATAGTTCTAAATTTTCAGAAATTAGGTTGTCCCCACAAAATTTATCCAATTTTTATAAAGATTGAAGCTTTAGAGATGTCTTGGGAAACTAAAGGGGTTTTCCCCCCCTTCCATTTCTTTTTCTTTCTTTTTCTTTTTCTATATCTTTTTTTTTTTTTTTAAGTTTTTCCCCCTTTAACTGAAATGTGGAATAAACCTATTTGTAAATTTTACTTATTTTAGGATGGCAGTATAACACATCAGATTTCTAGGCCTAATCCTCCAAATTTTGGTCCAGGCTTTGTCAGTAAGTATAAATCTAATAAGTTATGTGTTCTCTGGGGATTGCTTGTTTGCGCTATTTTTGTGTTTTCTTAAAAAAAAAAAAAATGGAATTAGCTTAGGTGTGTTATTTTAAGTCTAAGTGCCCTCATCTTTAAAGAAACATCACTGCCCTGTTAGGCATCTTTTCCTGAAGGCATGTATTTTCGTTGCTTTTTTTCTCTGTGCATGAAGAATTATAGCTAGAGATAAGTATTTTAATACAGAAAAACCATCTTCCCCATTCTCTTCAATAATGTTGTTGTTTTTGTATATAGATCGGGCACTTTACAATCTGTAGAATTAAACCACTTCTCGTTCTCATGACTGTCTCCCTAAGTGACAAGGACACTAAATGGGAACAACAAAGGGAATATGCTTAGAAAAAAGTTGGGTTAGCAGCATGGTGTGAAGGTCAAGGTTGCAAGATGCCGTGGAACCCTTTCTAGTTATCTTCAGGGGTCCCAAGGTGGTTCAGGATAGTATTTAAAGTTCTCCCCAAACTGAACCTTTCTGAAATCTTCAGACTGTTTAGCTAACTTTTTTTTCACCATTATTTTTCATTTTGCTCACCTCTGCTCTCCTGGTTCCAGAAACCAGAAAGGCTTTCCTTGCGGTAGGTCTCATTCTACCAGAAGCAGAACTTCTGAAATCTTGTGAAAAAGCCTGTTCTTGAAAAATGCCCTTCAAATTTAGTAGACTAGATACCGAGTTCGTACGTGTACCGGAACTTCTGGGTTTAGGAACAAACCCAAAGTCTGACCTTTTGAATTTACCCCTGCATTAATCATAATTATAATTTGAATACATATTTGCATTAAAATCAAGTAAACGATAACCAACTGGCTTTTTCTGGCTTTATTGTGCCCATTGGCTTTGGTTGGATTCTTACTGTATGACAATATTCTGTTATCATTGATGTAATTTTTCGGCTAATGTCCTTCTTGGAATTGTATTTATTCATTTCTTTGTCTTATAGTGAGTCAAAAAGGTATATTTTGAATCTTAGTACCATACGATGACTTTTTTTGTGTTTTTGGGATTTGGCATCAGTAACGTAAAGTGCCCTTAAAGAATAAAGAAGGAATACAAAATGAAGAGAGTTAACTATTTGGGGAGATATTTATGACAGTCATAAAAGTAGAAAAGAGTTTATTTGGTTGATAATTATTCTATACCTTTGCTTATTTATAGAAGTATAGACTACAAAATTCATAAAAGTTACCAGTGGTTTTTAACTTACGGATTTCCTTTATAAAACGTAGGCTTCATGTCGGTCCCATCTAAAAGAGGTCAGGCTCCCTTCCCTAAAGTTTAGGGTATTTTTTCACTGTTAAGAAATAGGAAAAACCTTATAAACTTATGAAAATTAGCATGGGAAATGATACCTAATCCATGCTCTGGACCTTGATAGTACATACCTAACTTTGTTTCTTTGGAACATTTAAAAAAATGTCTTTAAAAAAACCCACAAATACTTAATGTTCTGTAAAGTTGAGTTAATGCAGTAAACATATATAACTTGACAGATAGTTTGGCATGTGGGTTAGAGAATTTCGTACTTCAGTAGCAAGAAGTATTTCGTTAGATAAAAGTCTTGTGCTTTTTAAAGATTGGAGTTACAGTATTTCTAAGTATGAGATTAACACGTGTCCTAAAACCTGCATTCTTTGGTTTCCTCGAATAAATATTTTTCTAAAGTCTCCTATCTAATAGTTATATTATGGTCTAATACTTAGTATTATGTTTTCATACCACCTATTACACGGTCATGGTGAAACTGCATTTCCTTACAAAATGGATCTGTGTAACTTTCATATTGTTGGATTCTTTAGAAAATTAACACAGACGAATTTTTCAATTTTCCTTTAGATGATTCACAACGTAAACAGTATGAAGAATGGCTTCAGGAGACCCAACAGCTTCTTCAGATGCAGCAGAAATATCTCGAAGAACAAATTGGCGCGCACAGAAAGTCTAAGAAGGCCCTTTCCGCGAAACAACGTACTGCAAAGAAAGCAGGGCGGGAATTTCCAGAAGAGGATGCGGAACAACTCAAGCATGTTACGGAACAGCAGAGCATGGTTCAGAAACAGCTAGAACAGGTAGTTTGAAGCATTCTTTCATGGGATGTTTTTCTTGTTTCTTCTCGATATCTTGGTCTTAAAGTACATCGGCGTATCTCGTGTAAATGAAAGACTCATTCCTCAGAAACGAAACCGTTTTGCTGTTACCTTCCATTGTAAACCAGATGTTTCTCAAAATGTTCATACTGAAGTAACAATTATGCTTAAAAAGAAATAAAAGTTTAAAATTTTTATTTAAAATAAAACAGTGTTCAAAATGGGTTAAGAGCCCACTGCTAGTAATTACCCAAGTGAATTAAAAACTTAGGTTTACGTAAAAACCTATATACAAATACTGATAGCAGCTGTGTTAATAGTCACTAAAAACTGAGAACACTCAAGCATCCTGTAGTGATGAACAGTTGGACAAATGTGGTATGTCCATACACTGGAATATTACACAGCAGTAAAGAAGAACAAACTTGATATAGAAGAACCTGGATGCATCTCAAGAGCCTTGTGCTGAGTGAAAGAAGCTAATCCAGGGAGATTATGTCCAGATTCCATTTACATAACACTCTGGAAATGACAAAATTACAGGATGGATGACAGTTTAGGGGGTGCCAGGGCTTAAGGGTGGGGGAAGGAGAGTTTGACGACAAAGGGGAGGCATGAGGGTATCTTCTAGGGTGACAGAACTCTTCTGTATCTTGATGGTGGCGATGGCTACAATAATCTCTGCGTGCGATAAAGTTCATAGAATTATACACCAGAAAAGTCAGTTTTACTTTTATCAATTTAATTTTTTTTTAATAAAATTGAAAAGTAATCCAGATGTTAATAGGAGAAAGAGTAGACTGACTTAATAAAAATCAGAGCGCTGTCAGTGTAGTGAACACTCTGGTAAACACATTCACATATGTTGTCTTCTTTAACCTTGTCTACCACTTTTTGAGGAAGCTAGTGTTGTCACCGTTTTACACGGGGAAAGTCTGGTGAGTCGTCACAGAGGTAGGTGACATGTTGGCTCTTAGCTGATTATTGGGTTAGGGATTTGGGGCCCAGATGTCTCGTCTCCAAGCTTTAGCTACCACAAGAATGTGCCAACAGTAAGGTGATTGTAACATGATCCGTATTGTTTAAAATTAGGACAGTTCTAGAGCGGGAGGGGGGTTCTCTCAAAATTTACTCTGTGGGTCCGTGTTTATTGCAAGTGAAATTCTTACAACGATAGGTGTTTCTTACGAAGTATTTTTAGCACTTTCATTGCCTTCTGGTGTCTTCCTATAAATTCCTTATGATGAGGGCCTAGCTTTTGCATATCCATGACCAAATCCTATTGAGAAGCTAATACTGTACTTGGGAAATGAAACACATCCTCTGTTACTGTGGAGTTGCCAGCAGTGCAGTGTAATCTCGTTAAGATCAGCGATTGAGGATAATGTGTTGAAGAGTATTTTAAAATGTCATGGGAAAGGCACAGATGACCTCCTTTCTGTATTCCAGCTAATGCTCTAGGTACGTTCCATGTACTGCTGCCCCACCAGGCCCGTGGTACTTCCCCAGTTCTAGCCAGTCGTTGGTCAGGAGAGAAGAAAATGATAGCACTACGGGCCCTGGAGAGCCACCAAAACCCTTATGTGCAGAGAACGTGCTAGTCTGTCTGGGAAACCGAAGACAATAAGTTGAAAACATTTAGGACCACTGGGCTCGGTGTACTAGTGTAATACGCATCTAAAATTGGATGGTTCCAGAGGACACGTGTAGCCCCTGGCATCACTGCCTGCCCTTCCTAAGCAAGGTGCACCTCGGGGCCTGGGTTACATCTTTAACTGAAAATGGTCTGTAGCATCTGGCACATCGGGGGGGCACAGGGGTCTTGGAATGAGTTCACTGACACAAGCCAGTCGTTATGTCAGGAGCCTGTTAGGGACCATTCAAAGTATTCTTTCAACGTTTTGGATATTTTTTAGAAATAGGTTATTCCTTAAATTCAAAGGGTTTTACCCACCCGGTCTTTTTTAACCTGGAGGGGAGGGTGGGGGTGGTGCACCTGCCGTTATTTCACACATTTCACAGTGTCTTCCCACCTGTGTGATTTGATGCACTTCAGAAATGAAATCTTATTTTAATGGTTACAGCTTCAGTTACATCTTGGTCATTCCAACCTTGTGGATTAATGTACCTTATAAGACTTGTATCTTACCTTTTGATGTGTGGCTCAGATAGTTTATGACTCTCATAGTAAGAGTTTTAAAATACGTTTTTCCAGAAACATATTTTGAATTTGTTTTGGGGACATCCTATCCTATCTAACAAAGTTTCACAGGTGACTTTAGGAAAATCGTGTTGTTAAAAAGATTGGCCGTCCTTGGTGCTGATCAGTCTAATTTTTTGCGATTCTTGCCTCTGTAAGATCTAGCTGCCTTATGTATAACCCCCACCATAATCATCAGCCAGTGCTTTGGTTTGATACCTGTGGAATAAACGAGTAAGCCTCGCTTTATCATTCCAGATCCGCAAACAGCAGAAGGAGCATGCCGAGTTGATAGAAGATTATCGGATCAAGCAGCAGCAGCAGCAGCAGCAGTGCGCCATGGCGCCACCTCCCGTGATGCCAGGGGTCCCGCCCCAGCCGCCCCTGGTTCCGGGTGCCACCCCAGCTGCCATGAGCCAGCCCAGCTTCCCCGTGGTGCCTCAGCAGCTGCAGCACCAGCAGCACGCGGTGATTTCTGGTCACTCCAGCCCTGCGAGAATGCCCGGTTTGCCGGCGTGGCAGCCTGCCAGTGCTCCTGCCCACCTCCCCCTCAATCCTGCCAGGATCCAGCCTCCCGTTGCCCAGTTACCAATAAGAACTTGCACGCCGGCGCCAGGGACGGTGTCCAGTGCAAATCCCCAGAGTGGACCGCCCCCACGGGTGGAGTTTGACGACAACAACCCCTTCAGTGAGAGTTTCCAGGAACGAGAGCGGAAAGAACGTTTACGAGAACAGCAGGAAAGACAGCGAATCCAGCTCATGCAAGAGGTGGACAGACAACGGGCTCTGCAGCAGGGGGTGGGGGTGCCGCCGCATGGCCCCATGCGGTCCCAGCTTCCGTTCTACAGCTCCGACCTGCCTTGTGACTTTACCCAGCCGCCACGGCCCCTTCAGCAGTCTCCGCAACACCAACAGCAGATGGGGCAGAGCATCCAACAGGGATCTCTTAATTCCCCTCCCACCCCAACGTTCATGCAAACCAATGAGCGAAGGCAGATAGGGCCTCCCTCGTTCGTTCCGGACTCGCCGTCAGTTCCTGGCGGAAGCCCCGGCTTCCATTCTGTTAAGCAGGTACACGGAGGTCTTTCTGGGGCCAGCTTCCAGCAGTCCCCAGCGAGGCCTCCTTTTGCACCTGCTTTACCCGCGGCGCCCGCAGTAGCTAGTGGCAGTCTCCCGTGTGGCCAAGACCCTGCCGCAGCCCACGGACAGAGTCACCCAGGGTCGACCCAGTCGCTCATTCAGTTGTATTCTGACATAATCCCAGAAGAAAAGGGGAAAAAGAAAAGAACAAGAAAGAAGAAGAAAGACGATGATGTGGAATCCACCAAGGCACCATCCACTCCCCACTCAGATATAACTGCTCCCCCCACCCCGAGTATCTCAGAAACTACCTCCACACCCACCGTGAACACACCCAGCGAGCTTCCTCAGCAAGGAGAACCCGAGTTGGTGGAACCCGTCTGCCCGTCGACTCCCAACACGGCCGCCGGCCAGCTGTGTGCAGAGTTAGAAAGCAGGCTGCCCCAGAGTGAGTTAGCTCAGGGAGCTCCAAACCAACCCGCCTTCGCGGAGTCGGAGGCGGAAAAGCACTCCGTGGAAACCCCTGCCTCCACGGAAGAGGTGACGCTGGAGACCGCCGAGCCCCAGCAGTGCCCCGGCCAAGACGGGCCTGACCTGGAGGAACGAGCCGGAAATAAGGTCGAGGAGAAAGCCGGAGCTGGTCCTGTCTCCTCAGGGCAGAGCCCTCCCCATCCTGCTGGGGCCCCTGCTGCCAAAGGAGATTCGGGCAACGAGCTTCTGAAGCATCTGCTGAAAAATAAAAAGTCATCTTCCCTTTTGAGTCAAAAACCTGAAGGCAGCTTTTGTTCAGAAGATGCGTGTACGAAGGATAACAAAGTGGTTGAGAGGCAGAACCCAGTCGAAGGATTGGTAAGTGTGCTCCATGAAAATTCCAGCTTGCGTTTTCCCCTCTCGTTTTAAATCACAGTCACGACACATTGGTGCCAACCACTATATTAATTCCAACGTGGTTCTGCAACTTTCTTCTCTAAGAGGACAAATTTCAGTTTTGTTGTTTCTACCTCTATGGAGCCCAAGTTTGACTCACGCCCATAACCTATATTAAGTAATAATTTACTTTTTTTTATCAAAGACCTATACTAATGCACTTCATATGTAACATGTGTCTCATTAGTGCCACATTGAGTTTCGAACTAAAGCAAAAAGTGGATGTCAATGTCTTTATTGCAAATAGGTATGCAGTTTCTGTTAACCTCTTTGAAATACAGAAGATTGCTCCTGCACCCCTGTCAATACTCTTGGGAGCCCTCAGGGGTAACTCATATTGGGTATCCATTGTGTTGCAGTGTATTAATACTTGATGTCACACAAATGGAATCTTCCACAGAGATATTTTATCTTTCTAGTTTCCCACGTATCAAAATTCTGCCCTTTCCAAGCTACAAAACATTGAGTTTGCGTGTGTGTGTGTGTGTGTGTGTGTGTGTGTAGGTTCTTTGTGAATGTACCTTTTGCAGGATTCCATCCCTTGCATTTCAGTGAACTTGCTTGAGCTCTTTCCCAAATGGGGGCTTCTGGGTCCTAAGAGTTGGTCAGCTTCGAATGCTCTTGCTTCCTTATCTTTCAGAAGCTGCGTTGCCATTACTGGTGTATTCATAAAGCTTTCCCTACAGTGTTTCTCAGTTGGGATTTTACAGTTTTCATTTTTTAATTGAATGGGGTGAAGTGGTATATTTAGTTCGGATTTTCAATTTTAAGGTTGTTAATGAAGCCATTCTTTTTGCAAGTGTTGGCTTTGTGTTTTCTCTTGTCTGACAATTTTGTCGAGATTGAGTGTTGGCCTGATAGATTCAGGTAATTTTTGTAAATGTGAGTGGTAATATTTTTCCAGTCCTGTTTGTCCCCAACCAAATATGCCTAGTGTGTAGCCACTTTCTCTGCTGCGTCCTGTGCCCCTAGGAGCCCTGAGCTACTTGCAGAGTCCCCGAAAGGTCTTGCTGATTTCATGCTTCCCTGTATGGTCATATGCTGCTGTTTCTGCCTACTTCTCTCTTGTCTTTTTTTTATATCTGGTCAGGGTCTACTTTTCTTTTAAAACTGGGTACTAGAATCATCTTCTCCAGACCTTTCTCAGTTCAGCCATTCTCAAATATGTGTCAGTGGCCATGTGCTCACACAGTAGTCTCTATACTACCACTTAAATAACTTCTTGGAGGGCATAGGGTGTATCTTGACCACCTTTAGATTCTCAGTACTTAGCACATAGTAAGTACTTAGTGTATTGAATTGAAGCTAAGTCCTAATACTGATGATTCTAGGTTTAAAAACCGTAGAGGATGTTAGGATAGAAAAAGGAATGGGATCAGTCCTGTGTGTATAAATGCTTGGTCTGTGTCGCACGGTTTCCTATCCATTTGGGAGGGTGGCAGGGGGTAGAGGTGCCGCCTTACCGGGGCTGATGATGCCTTACCGTATCCCAGGTAGGTAGCCTGTGCTGAGCGCTTGCCAGAAGATAACATTTAGTCACGTGGCAGGAACACTTACTATCCCCATTTTACAAACGATGAAATCCATCTCCTTTGTAGTCGCACGGAAGGCAAAGTTGTCGCGGCAGTAGTTGGATGGACCCGCTTTCCTTCCGTGCTGTCTGTTCCTTCACACATAAATTGGGGTTGGGAGGAGAGCACCCTCCTGGTTGCTATTAAGCCCTGGAGCCTTCCTGGAGAGTGTACGAGGTTACTTCTCAGCCGGTATGAAGATCACGCGTCATCACTTAGCAGGAGTGTGGTCTAGGGGGGTTCAGCCCTTCTGTACCGTGGTTTCGTCACCTGGACACAGGAGGAATAATACTGTTCCCTACTTTGTAGGGTTAGCAGGGGATTAATGGAGATAAAACACACTGTGCTGGTAGTAAAAGGTGCATATCTTTGACCTGCCAATTCCATATTTAAGAACCTGGCATAAGGAAGATAAAATGCTGAAATATGGAAAGATGTAACCACCTGAATAGCTAATGTCCTGTCTCTACTAATACAAAAAAAAAAAAAAAAGAAAGAATTTAAGAGAAAGAAAATAAATTTAAATAATTATTTCTTTTTTTGTTAACTTTTTTCATGTTTAGTTTTGTGAGAGAGAGAGAGAACAGCAGGGGAGGGACAGAAAGAGGGAGGCACAGAATCCAAAGCAGGCTGTAGGCTCTGAACTGTCAGCACAGAGCCCGATGTGGGGCTTGAACTCAAGACCACGAGTTCATGACCTGAGCCGAAGTCAGATGCTCAACCAGCTAAGTCACCCAGGTGCCTCTTAAATAGGATCTATAAAGCTATATCTGAATGAGATTTTTGTGGGGTTTTTTTGCAGACATTAAAATTTATGCTATATAAGAATACTTAATGTCATGGGAAACAACATGTCAAGCCACTAAAATAAAAGAATGTGTGTCCATTGTGTTTTTAACACAATGTGTGTAGCCATAGGTAAAAGGTTGAACACAGATATATTAAAATACTAACTTTTTATCTCAGGCAGACATTTGGATGATTTTTAATCTTTTGTGCTCTCCTGTAATTAGAAGTTTTCTTTGAAATGTAGTAATACCTGCTTCTAAGGGTAATTGTGAGGCTTAGAGATAATGTCTGCAAAGCACTTAAAGTGCATGACCAATCCACACTTAATAAGCAACTATGTTATTAATGTCTTAAGAGCCAGTAAGAAATTCTTAGGTCCTTGCTACTCAGAGTGCAGCCCTGGGGACCAGTAGCATTGCCCTTGTGAGGGATGCAACTTCTTACTCTCCAGCACAGACTTCCCAATCAGAATACGTTTTTAAATAAGATCCCACTTGATTCCTACGCATATGGATATGGAGAGACCCAATTCTAGGCCAGTGGTTCTTGAACCTTGACTATATTAGCATCCCCTAAAGAGCTTGTTGGAACACAGGGTGCTGGACCTCAGTCCCAGAGTTCCTGGTGCAGTGGGTCTGTGGTGGGACCGGGGAATCTGCATCTCTAACCAGCCCCAGCTGGCCCTCCTTTGCCTGCTCTGGGAACTACTCTTTGAGAACCATCGATCTCCCTCCCCCTGGGATGGGTAGTCTGAGTCTGCTTAGACCTTTTACCCTTTCTTTTTTGAGCTTAGAGTGATGTTTCCATTTTCAAGTGGTTGAAAAAAAAAAATCTAAAGAAGAGAACTGTTTCACAACAGGTGACCATTATACGAAATTTAAGTTCAGTTTCCATGAATTTAAAAAGTTTTATTGGAACACGGCCATGCTTGTTCATTTCGGAGTGTTCTGTGGCTGCTTTGGAGTGCCCAGGCAGAAAGTTGACTGACTACAGCAGGCACTACATGGACTGCGGAGCCTGAAATATTTACTGGTTGGCTGTTTGCAGAAAAACGTTGCCACGCATGCTCTAAGCCATTCGGAGTAAAACTGGAAACTAGAATTTTCAAACCCGCGAAGATTCCGTGCAGAATGCGTGAAAAGTCTAGCAACTGTAGTTGCCTATATAGCAAAGTATAGCTATGAAGTTTAGAAATAATGGCCCCTAAAAAAATCCCCACAGGTTTTTAGGTATTTTTAGGTATATAAAAGCCTCTTCAAGAACTGGTTTATTCTCACTTCTTAACCATTAAGTAAAGACAAAAGAAGAAAAAAGGTTTATTTGCTATCATACAGGTCCTTTTTCACTGGCTGTAAGCATGTGGTAGTCACTAGTCAGTCGCATTAATGATCGGGAGCTGATTTGGATGACCAGCGTTGTTTGTTTTTACTGATCTGAGGCCAGCCGTTCGTCTCAGCCCGGGTGCACAGGCTCTGGAGCTTGTCCGTGGTTTCTGCAGACCTTGTGTTTCCCCCATCCCTAAGGGGAACCCAAAATAAGTCTCAGCCCACTCCGCAGAGGCCAGCACAGCCATGTGGCTAAGAGCGCGCCTTGCCCCAGAGCTGCCAGAGAGCAGGGACGGGGAGCCCCGGGCGGCGCCGGCACCCGTGGGGTCCGGCCGAGGAGGGATGCTGGCTCCGCAAGGGAAAGGAGCCACCCTTAAGCATCCCGCCTTTTCTTCAAGCTTTGTGGCTCGCCAGTGGCCATACTTGAGAATAACGTTTGAAAACGGGGATGGCATCTCAGAAAACAGACCATCTGATGCCACTGCCTTTCCTCAACTTTTAGTGCCCCTGTGAGGAGGGTGTGTCCTAGGGTGGAACCGGGTTGGCGTGAACTGCTCAGTCGAACACGTGAATGTTGTACTTACCTCTTAACCTTTCCAATCACGTCAGCAAACTCTGGGGGCTCAGATGCAAGGTGGTTTTGGATGTGGCAGCAACCCCTTGCCAAAAGCGGATGGAGGAAGTGAGACCAAGAAACCGCGAAGCAAACGGACTCAGAGGGTGGGGGAGAAGGCCGCACCGCGCTCGAAGAAAAGGCGGAAGGACGAAGAGGAGAAACGCGCCTTGTCCTCTGCCACCGACACCTTTACGCACCTGAAGCAGGTGAGTCGCTTGTAGCCACTTCTTGGGAAAATGTGAAAAAGTGAGGCATCACATGCGTGTTCAGCCCTGTGAAACTGAAACCTTATCACCGTATTTCCTAATTAAAGTAGTGACAGGGATAAGAGATGTGTCACCAAGGAGTCTAGTAGATTTCCTAGTTGGAAGCAAAAGCGCGCGCCCAAAAGTTACGATGGAGATAGGTGGACTGGTAGCTGATGGTCCAGCTTTCCAAACTGTGTTCAGAAGCGGCCTCGGGACCAAGAACAACCGTCTGTGTCACTTGTGACTCTGAACGCAAGGAAACGCGGCTGCTGGGCTCCCCTAGTGAACTCTATTCTTACACCTTTGTAGTTGTTACAGAAGGTGGGAGACAGCCACTACGAGTGCTCCTGGGGGCCCCCGGCCTCCCTTCACGCCCCGATTCTTGCCGAGCAGACATAAGGAATGTGCTTTTTTTGTCGGCTGCCTGGCAGTGTCCCTTTAAGGCAGATCAGAATAAAGCTCATTTTTAAATATATCTCAGAGATTCTGTGGTCTCTCTCACTTATTCTAACATTGTGATACTTGAAATTTTTAAGTCTCATTTTTCTCAAGCCTTGTTTGACTAAGTTGCCTCGGGTCTTAGAAAAGTTGAGAAGCACTCTGTTTTGTTTACCGTGTACATTACTCTTCAATGTGTTTTTTAATAGCAGCTCTCTCTGCTCCCTCTAATGGAACCAATCATTGGAGTGAACTTTGCGCACTTTCTTCCTTATGGCAGTGGCCAATTTAATAGTGGGAACCGACTTCTAGGAACTTTTGGCAGTGCTACCCTTGAAGGGGTTTCGGATTACTATTCTCAGTTGATCTACAAGGTATGTTTCCTCGCCAAGGTCTTACCTTGCTTCCTCTTTGGATACCATATCAGAATTGGTAGAGCTTGTCTTGTTTTCCGGCTAATCTTCGAGTTTCATTTCAACTTTGGTTCAGCTAAAAGGTTAAAATTTCACTGGATGAAGAGTCTCTAACATAAACATTTGCAATTTTACGTAGGTAAGAGTTCAAATAGTGAAGAAATCCATTATGTGTTTCCACGGTAGAGAAAATATCTATTTTCCTATAACCTTTGTTAACTCTTAAGGTGAATCCAAATTCATAGTAAACAGAATAAAAATGCAGTTAGCAATTTTCCCTGAAAAATGAAAAAATCTAAAAATGTATTTTGTCTAATAATTGAGGTACTAATTACAAGTAGACATTAATTCTTACACTACTAAAATATCTAACTCAAATTTATCTTTTGGTATTAATTATTTTAGCAACATTTTTATAGCCTCAGTAGACACTCTTTACTTCACATCTGACTTGTGTAAAATGATCTTTTTGCAGAAATATTTGAGAGTATCATCATTTTTCTGGAGGGCTTCTCTTCTTACTTTAGTATTAAAGTCATTCTCTTGTGACGCTCCGTTTATTATCATTGTTGGCCTTTCTCTTCAGTCAGAGCCTGTCCTCTTATAAATGCTTCTCTTCCAATACAAGCTGTTCTCCAACACAACTTCATTACCTTCACGAAATCCCAGATCTTTGCGAGATTTGGAATTTCACCTTGCCCTTGATTTTCATAGTGTTATTGGTAGATTCCAGCAATCCCTGAGAGACTGATCAATCAATCAACAAATGACAAATTGATGACAAATGCAAAGCAGAGAGAAGTGTTTGGAGGGAGATCCATTTGTTAATTATTTAGACATTTAGAGTTATTGTTACGACTTTTGCTTCTTATAGAGGTTTTGGACAGTCAAGATGCTAATATTGAGGCTATGAGTTGTAATTAGAGGATTAAGACCACAAATTCTCAAGTTTGTTTTTTTGTTTTTTTTTAATAGAACTGGGGCGTATCTTAACGAAAATTGAATAAAGGAATTTTTGAGAACTTTTTACAATTTATTGCTTGAATTTTAAAGCTGTCTTTCACTGGCTATAACAATGAAATTTAAAAAGGGATGTATAGAATAGAATAATGTAACTTTGCTTCTTAATTTCAAGGCTTGAATACTCAAGCGGGGCAAAGTAAGCAAATAGATAATCTGTCCATACCGTCATGAGTATTTCTTCCACCACAAAACCTCCTGGCCTCGTACGTTTACTCTTTCTTCTTGCTGTGCGTTTAGGAATGAAGATCCATCTCGATAACATTTCTGTAGCCTTGCTTCCATGTGCTAAAAATTCACAGAACTAAGTTTTAGCAAGGTCATGGCATATCTGCTCTGTAGCATATAATTTAAAATTTTTTGGTCTTCTGCAGCAGAATAATTTAAGTAATCCTCCAACACCCCCTGCCTCTCTTCCTCCTACACCACCTCCTATGGCTTGTCAGAAGATGGCAAATGGTTTTGCGACAACTGAAGAACTTGCTGGAAGAGCTGGCGTATTAATGAGCCACGAAGGTATGACGCTTGGTCTGCCCGTTGGCGCCTTTGAGGAGTGTGCCTTTGCCGGCTGTGTGTGGTGAAATGGCAGTCGAGTCGTCATGTTCCACCCATGTATCCGTTTGAACTGAACGTGTTTTTCCTTATGTGTGTTTGCTTTTCCAGTTACCAAAAGTCTAGGACCGAAAGCATTTCAGCTGCCCTTCAGACCACAAGACGACTTGTTAGCCAGAGCTATCGCTCAGGGCCCGAAGACCGTCGATGTGCCAGCCTCACTGCCGACACCGCCTCATAACAATCAGGAAGAATTAAGGTAGAGTTCCTGTCTTCTCACATACTCTTTAGTTACTTCATTAAAAAAAAAAAATATATATATATATACACACATATATATATATACGTATATATATGTGTACATATATATATGTATATACCTTTTTGGCATCATGTCTGTAGGGATAGCGTGTGACAACATTTAAGGGGTAAAATTTGGTGAGAAATTTTCTCAAACATACTTCATGAAACGTTCTTACTATCAAATGTAATTAGTTTATGCATTGTTAAATTCCTAGATGGTATAGGAAGTTCAACAAATAATCAAATAGACATTAAGGCATTGGGAGTCTCCATGCAAAGTATTTCAGAGATCATTGTCATTCATGGATGTTTGCGGCTGTCCGAAATAAAAGAGCAGCAGTCACAGATATCAGAGACAGCTTTTGTGGAAGAGAATTTAAGAACCGTCTTGTCCAGAGTTTTGTAACTTCTTTGTCTCAGTTCTTTGGACCCGAGATTCTGTCTGGGGAGAATCCGCTTCCCTTAGTAGTTAACCCAACAAGTTAAATCCAAAAAGGCTCTTACGTACTTTGTCAATGATTCTCCCTTCCTTCCAAAACCTGGTAACTACCCTCCGTTTGTTGAGACATCGTTCGGACTAAGTCCCTGCTTTATTAGTGCTAAAACTGTGGGCCAAAGAGGAGTAATAAGTCTTCCAGATTTGCAATCCTGGTCTCCTCGTTTCCTTCTGCATCTTACTGCTATGTTTGCTGCCCTGGGCTGAGGGATCTGCTCCACTCCTGGATTCTGCAGGGACTCCGTCTGGAAGCCGCTCTCAGGTTTCCTCACGGTGCTCCTGCACACATCCTCCCTCCACACGACAGCATCTCTCCTGGGGGACCAGTGGGAGACCCCAGATTTGGGAGGTATCCTACAGCATTAGCTTGAGGCTACACTTACCCTCTGACCTCAGTTGCGCTGGTGAACCTCTAGCTTCCTGGGCTTGACCATTCTCTTCTTTTCACCATACTTGGTCGGTTAAGAAAAGTAAAGGCTTATGACCACAGTGACCAAGTTTCCCCCATGTTCCCGCTCTGCACATCGGCACAGCGGGCTCTGCGGGTGTGCCTGTGGGGCGTGTGGCCTGGCTCTTTCCTTTCCCGCGGCAGACTGCCCCCACAGTCTCCGGGATCTGGACCTTGGCGGAGGTAGGAGTATCCGTCCTTTCTCTGCCACGTTGTAACCTGAACGTTAAATCTTTTGTTGGCGGGTCTTGAAATATAGATTCTGGAGCTTCAGTCAGATGAAACCTACCGTTTAAGTTGAATGTATTTCTTGTATCTTTTTCCGGGAGATTTCTCGCTTGGCCCTGAACCTGTTCGTTGCCTTCTTACATTATTGCCTTTATCCGAAGGACTCTTACAGTCCTGCTCACGGGTGGGGCTGGGTCGGTGCAAGAAGCCCTCACCTTCACCCCGCCGTGGTGGGTTTGCACATGTCGGCGTGTCGTGTTTGTCCTCCTCTCAGGATACAGGATCACGCTGGTGGTCGGGACACTCCTGACAGTTTCGTTCCGTCGTCCTCTCCTGAGAGTGTGGTTGGGATGGACGTGAGCAGATACCCAGATTTGTCGTCGGTCAAAGAGGAGCCCCCGGAGCCTGTGCCATCCCCCATCATCCCGATCCTTCCTAGCAGTACTGGCAAAGGTAGGGGAGTACTCAGCCGCGTTGTTTCTCCTCCAGTGTGGCAGTTGACGGATGTCCACCTTTGGGTTCTCAAGAGCATTAACACTCAACCCACCTTTCCTTCCTTCCTCCCTCCCCCCCTTCTTTCCCTCTCTCCCCTTTTCCTCCTTCCTTCCCCACCCCCCCCTTTAAGGTTTGGAATCTAGAAGGAATGACATCAAGACTGAGCCTGGCACTTTATTTTTCACACCGCCTTTTGGTTCCTCTCCAAACGGTCCCAGATCGGGTCTTATATCTGTGGCGATTACTCTGCATCCTACAGCTGCTGAGGTGAGGAGGAAGCAACTTTTTCACGTTGGAAACTCTGTCCCTGTCTTTTTTTTTTTTTAATTTTTTTTTTTTCAACGTTTATTTCTTTTTGGGACAGAGAGAGACAGAGCATGAATGGGGGAGGGGCAGAGAGAGAGGGCGACACAGAATCGGAAACAGGCTCCAGGCTCTGAGCCATCAGCCCAGAGCTTGACGCGGGGCTCGAACTCACGGACCGCGAGATCGTGACCTGGCTGAAGTCGGACGCTTAACCGACTGCGCCACCCAGGCGCCCCAGTGTCCCTGTCTTTAAAGGTGTGTCAGGTGGCTGACAACAAGGCGTGTGCAGCAGGGTCATGAGGACAGAAGCTCAGAGTTAGGTGTAGGGTCAGTAGTCACCGTAGCCATCTAGGCTGCTTCCGAGCGCCACGGCAGGCTCGCCGGAGCCAGGGCAGAACGAAGCTCGCGTTCTCGTGTTTTTATTAAAGCGTGTGCACTGGAGAGAGAAACCTTTTGATGAGCACACATATAAGATGAAACAGTGAGAAGGCATTTTATCAACAACAGAGGTTTTGGCAGCCGCTGCTGTCCAATACTACTAAATTGCCGAGAATGTCTCTCTCTCTCTCTCTCTCTCTCTCTCTCTCTCATCAATTGTGAGGATGTTGGCAGCCACACTGAGCCCAGTGATAGGCCATGTTGGCCACCAACAGAACCTGGTGCTGGTGTGACAGCGCCCATCCCCGTGGGCTGTCGCAGAGCCGGGCGGAGACCACGCCCAGGAAGTTTCTGCCCAGGAAGTTTCTGCCCAGCTGTGAGAACCGACAGGGTCTAGCTCCCTCCTGGTGGTGGCGTCCGTTCCGCCCGTCACATAGGAAGGTAGCCGGAAGAGGTCGGTGCTCGTGCAAATACTTAACATTAGCTGGGATCCCCGTGTGAGGATTTCCCTTTGGACAGGTGTTCTTGGGATGCTGTTCCATTCAAATGACTTCTTCCCCGAGACTCTTAAGCCTACGTAGACGTGCTTGGGTTTGCTCGCACTTTACCACTGTACGCATCCCACGGCTGGCAGCCACGGAAGGATGCAGTTGGCTTCCGTGGCTCGCCGTTGCCCTCGGTGGGGGTGACGCAGCGTTCACGCCTCTGTTTCAGAACATCAGCAGTGTCGTGGCTGCGTTTTCCGACCTTCTCCACGTCCGAGTTCCTAACAGCTATGAGGTCAGTAATGGTCCAGATGTTCCACCCGTGGGTTTGGTCAGTAGCCACAGAGTAAACCCAGGCTTGGAGTGTCGACAGCATATATTTCTTCGTGGGCCTCCGCCAGGATCTGCAAACCCTCCCAGATCAGCCAGCTCTTACCGGCTGAAGCCGCCCAGCGTGCCGTTCCGTCCAGCGAGCGATGGTGAGCTGCTCTGCGTTCCGTTGACCTCGAGTTCGCCCTTGAGTCCCGGGTTAAGCTGGTTCTCGTTAAAATCCCACTTTAGTTTTTAACAACTACCAGGTGATGTGTCGGTGTGTGGTCCTGGGTAAATTAACCGTCCGTGGGCGTTCTGTCGTCTGTGGCGTGCTGGCCTCAGCGCTCTGGGATGGACGTCCTGTCACGTCGTCCCCCAGGAGGTGCTGGGACGCCAGCTCCCCGAGCGCCCGCCGCACCGACCGCCGCTTCCCCTGTCGCACACGTGGCTGGCGTCGGCAGCGTGTCCCCTCTTCCTTCCGCCCCCCGTGAGGCCTCTTCCCGTGGCCGTGCTGGCACCTGCCGGCTCCTCAGACCTGCCCAGCTCCCCTGCGCCGTCCCCCTTGCCCCGGTCCCTCGGAATCTTGTCCGTCCCCGCCCCGCCCCCACAACCTGGCAGCTTCCACGAGGGCCTCCTCTGGGAAGCCCGAGGGTGGTCTGTGTGGGGTCTTTGAACTCCCGGCCCCCACCTGCTTCTCTCACACTCCCGTCCCCTGTTCTCCCTTTCTGCCTTCACGCCCTGCATGAACGCTGTGCTCCGAGCGTGCCCGGCCTGCATCCCCACGTCTTTATCTGGGCCCTGGGACTCTGCTCACCCCTCTGTGACTTCCCACATCAAACTTAGCCGCCTACCTGTGCCTCTTCATCCTTCATAGAACATTCTTCATCGTCTTAACCCTCAAGCAAAAGTAGTACCCACCTCCCCTACCCCCACCTCACACCTAGGGTGGATATTAACCCAGCATGGTGCATCGCTTTTCTCTCGTGCTCGCACGTTCGAGCGGTTCCCCAGCTGCTCGAGAGTACGTGTGCTCCTGTAATACGTGTCCTGTAACCGCTCGAAAAGGATGATAGAAGGGAAGTTAAGTGAGCCGCGTTGTGGGTTGGTACAGTGCAGTTTTACACCTTGTACCACATCGTGTTATTGGTCACCTGCGATCACCAATGAAAGACTCCTGCATTTAGGTCTTTCTGGATATAAGGATTCCGGTATCGCAGAAGGCGCGGCCCTCAGACCACAGTGGTGCTGTCACTGTAAAGTGGTTATTCTTGGAGGCGGCGTGAGAAAGTCTTTCAGAGATCTGGCCTTCGTGAACAAGGTACTTCAGCATTCCTTCTGACCCCACCACCCGCCTCTACCGAAAGGGTCCCACATGCTGCTTTTTCGCTCCTGTGTCTGCAAGAGTCCGCCTGTGGGGGGCTCCATGGGACCCACATTCTGGGAAGTAGCCTCAGCATGTGCCGGACATGCTTTAGGTTAAAACCAAATAGCTACCGTGGACTCTCCGGTTGGATACTATGGGAACAGTGTATTTCTAAAAAGAGTGAATATGGATCATCGAGTTTATTTTCGTAAATTTATTTTCTCTTTGGCTAAATTTTTAGATGCCAGGTATTGGCGTGTGTTTTTTTTTTGTTTGTTTGTTTTTTTACTTTTAGGACAGAGAGCTGTTTTCACTTTTAATGTAGCATAAAAACCAACAATGCACAGACCTTGTTTTTACGAAATTTTGATTTGTTGAGATCCTTACACATTTCTCTTTGCTTTTCAGGATTCCCGAGAAAGCTCCCACAGAGTCGAGAAGGACATTGTCTTCTGTAGTAATAACTGCTTCGTTCTTTATGCCTCATCCACACAAGCAAAAAACTCAGAAAGCAAGGTAAAATTAGGCTGGTGTCTGTTAGTGAACAAGGTATAGCGAGTGACTTCCGTGCTTTTGGGTTACGTGAATGAACAGAACAGGTTCATAGCTCTCTGCGTGCAGGAAATCGAGGGAGATGTGCTGCGGGTGGAGGCAGGGAGGCCCGTGCTGTTTCAGAGAAATCCCGCTTCCACGATGAGGGGATAGGCTTGAATTCTATCTTGAAAGTTCAGAATTGACTAAAACACTAATAGTAATACAGCCTTTAGTTTTACTTCTTTAATTAAAAATATCTTAATTGAATTACAACAATAATTACAACTCGTATTGATCTTACCCTGACGGGAAAACCTGTTCATAAACACAATTTAAATCTCCTCGTGTATTTTGGGGAGAAAGCATCGTGTTCACGTCGTGGTGGAGATGGTCTCCTTTACTTGCCTCTGTGTGACTGAAGTGTATCTGAGTGTATGGCTGATGCGGGGAACCGTCCTTAACCATTCATGCTGAAGGAAGCCTTCCCGTGAGGTGGTGCTGACAGCCCTTCCTGCAGATCACTGTTCTGTCTTTGCTGGAAGAAGGTTCTGGAGACTCTTATTTTTGTAACAGGCAGTAGTCTCCAGTATAATGAAATCAAGCTATATGTCAAATAGGTTTAGACTTGAAATTGAAATACGTCAGTCTCTGTAAGAAGAGGAGTTGGTTTTTTACCAGATAATTTTTTAATTTGGTGCGCTGTTCCTGCCTGCTTCTGGACTTACGGGAGGTGTGTCTCTTCAGATACCTGGCTGGGGGCCGGGGGGAGGTGTGAAGAGGGCAGCCCCGTGGGTCGGGGGTGAGACCGTGTCCCCGGGGAAAAAGTCCTGGGGCATCTCTCTGAGCTCACCTCTTCAGGCAGCGGGGTCGGAGCCAGGCAGCCGTGGAGAAGAGTGACGTGTGATGTGAGGGCAGGCACTGCTGCCCCTTCGTTCACATCTGTGCCGATTAGTTCAACCTAAGGTTAGCAGTCAGGAAGTTCAGAGAGTGCGGAGAAGCTCAGAGAAGGTCACGTTCCCAAGTTCTTGTTTGGTTTAACAAAAGACACTGCTCCATTGGACGAATTAGCTAGCCCCTCTTCAGCGTGGAAATTTCTGGGTCTCTCCTGGGTAGACAGGAGTGTCCGAGAAGGTGTAGGAGCAGAATGTTCTCCAGAGATAACTGCTGTGTCCAGCAGGCCAGGGGAGGGACCCCCAGCACTGTCCTGCCCTCATCAACGCCCTCGGGGCTGGACGGCCGCTTCTGCTGTGCGCGAACCCCTCACACTCACTCAGAGAGCCTTTCCCTGCCGCCGCTCGGCTTCTTGCTCTAGAGCTGCTCTTGTTTCCTGTGCAGGAATCCGCCCCTCCGTTGCCACAGTCGCCTGTAAGGGAGACGCCTTCCAAAGCGTTTCATCAGTACAGTAACAACATCTCCACCTTGGATGTGCACTGCCTCCCGCAGCTCCAGGAAGAAGCTTCTCCCCCCGCGTCACCCCCCATCACTTTCCCTCCGGCTTTTGAAGCAGCCAAAGTAGAGGCCAAGCCAGACGAGCTTAAGGTGACAGTCAAGTTAAAGCCTCGGCTAAGAACTGTCCACGGTGGGTTTGAAGATTGTAGGCCGATTAATAAAAAGTGGAGAGGGATGAAATGGAAGAAGTGGAGCATCCACATTGTAATCCCCAAGGGGACATTCAAACCCCCTTGTGAGGATGAAATCGACGAGTTTTTGAAGAAGCTGGGCACGTCCCTTAAGCCTGACCCTGTGCCCAAAGACTACCGGAAGTGTTGCTTTTGCCACGAAGAGGGTGATGGATTGACCGACGGACCGGCAAGACTGCTCAACCTTGACTTGGACGTGTGGGTGCACCTGAACTGTGCGCTGTGGTCCACGGAGGTCTATGAGACCCAGGCCGGGGCCTTGATAAACGTGGAGCTGGCGCTGAGGAGGGGCCTGCAGATGAAGTGCGTCTTCTGCCATAAAATGGGCGCCACCAGCGGATGCCACAGATTTCGGTGCGCCAACATTTACCACTTCACTTGCGCCATTAAAGCACAATGCATGTTTTTTAAGGATAAAACGATGCTGTGTCCCGTGCACAAACCAAAGGGAATTCACGAGCAGGAGCTGAGTTACTTCGCGGTCTTCAGACGGGTCTACGTTCAACGCGACGAGGTGCGACAGATCGCTAGCATCGTGCAGCGCGGAGAGCGGGACCACACCTTCCGCGTCGGAAGCCTCATCTTCCACACGATCGGCCAGCTGCTCCCACAGCAGATGCAGGCGTTCCATTCCCCCAAGGCGCTCTTCCCCGTGGGCTACGAGGCCAGCCGCTTGTACTGGAGCACCCGCTACGCCAACAGGCGCTGCCGCTACCTGTGCTCCATCGAGGAGAAGGAGGGGCGCCCGGTGTTCGTCATCCGAATCGTGGAGCAAGGCCACGAAGACCTGGTCCTGAGCGACTCCTCCCCTAAAGGTAACGTTGCGCTTGTGTGCCCCGCAGAGACGGGTCGCGCCCGGGGTTCCCGTGTGCTGTCTCGTGCTTGCCTCAGACCACCTCAGCACAGATGTGGGGTTTTCACGGACACGTGCAAATCTTCGCTTCTTTGAGGTATTGCACCTGCTGTCCTCGCCGCGCCACTTTCCCGGCACTTGCCGGACCTACTCAAAATCAGAGTATGTGTTTGAACACACAGTTAGTTGACAAACCGGTGATCTGTACGTGAAGATTGCCTGTTGTTTGCACTGGGGCCTTCCGGGTCAGAGGGCGGGAGCCGTATTCAAAGCATCTTCTGTACGTTGCCTTGTATGAGTAGCGTCAGACGTTGCACATATTAGCAGCGAGTAATTAGACGCTTAATTTTGACCATAGCGTGAAACCTAAGCGGTCATTTTATTGATGCAGAAAGTACTGGGAATTGCTTTTTTTTTTTCCCAGCGATTTTTATAAAAATGTATGAAAATGCCCTGAAGGTAATTCTAGTGGAAATACCAATTTCCTATTCTAATTTAAATCTGAGAAAAAAGAAACGTATTTCTATACACTGCTAATTAGGCTAATCATTTAAAAATTTAAAGTTACGTGCCTAGTATGAAGATGAATGAACTTCTTGCATGAATTTGTTACATTAAACTTTCTTTCCACTTTCACTGTTTAAGTTCCTAAGTGTGACACATTCTTCCCCCCAAAATTTCCTGAAGTCTTTGACATAAACTGCCATCTGACCAGCGGATAATACCAGGTTCGTCGGGTCACTGCCTCCAAGGCCTTACGTGGAAGCTGAGACGTCTTGGAGGCTCAGTCTTCATTTTGCTCCAGTTTTCGACTTTATCCCGTTTTCCTCTCTGTTGAGCGGAGAGCAAGTTTGTTGTAAACTGTTTTGTTTTTGTTTGTTTTTGCCACATGTAGGTGTTTGGGATAAAATTTTGGAGCCCGTGGCGTGTGTGAGAAAACAGTCTGAAATGCTCCAGCTCTTTCCAGCATATTTAAAGGGAGAAGACCTGTTTGGCCTAACGGTGTCCGCGGTGGTGCGGATCGCGGAGTCCGTGAGTATCTCGGGCGAGATGGGGCGTCAGATCACCTTTCTGGTTGCGCGTGGTGTTCCTTGGGGGGGACCGTTTTAACATGAGCCGTCACGGTCCTGATACTTTGAGGTCGTGCTCTGCCTGTGTACTCACTCCCGCCTCTATTCGTGTCTCTCGAGGCACCCGCGACGCATCGGAAAACCTCAGTGAATGTTCATGGTCACTCCGCGAGGTGGCTCACAAGTTTCAGGGTCTCTTCAAGGGCACGGGCAAGGCAGGGGCAAGGACAGAGCGTTGTTTTGTATTCAGGCAGTGCTGGGTGGGGGAGGGGACCCTCGTCCCCTCTGCTTCCTCGCGTTTCCCTGCACTTAGCAATGTTGGTGTGTCCAGTCCCCGACGCCGGGGTGCTGGTGGCCACGTTCATGCCCCATGGCAGGGCCAGTCACCAGAGGGCAGTTGGATTGCAGGAGCACCAGGCCGTCTCTGACATGTCTTTGCAATCTTTCAGGATTATAAACCTGTTTGCCAGTGAGTCTACACCATGCTTTTGGGAAACTGCTTGATTATAAGGCAGTATTTTGAATAAGAAAAAATCATCGATGTTCGTGGGTTTTGTTTTGGTTGCAGTTTTGGTTTTTTGGAGAAGCAGAGGACACCCCAAAAGCCGCTGAGTTATGTGCCCACTTTCTTGCTTCGGTAGAAGCAAGGGCTCTAAACGATGCATGGGTTTCAGGTCTGTAGAGAAATATGTTCACAAGTAATAAATTCTAGAAAAGACTTTTACCATAAAATTATTTTACAAGTAAATTTCTTAGGGTACCACCTACACTCTCAGGGAATTGAGGGTGATAACTCATGGAAGAAGTGAGAAATCAAGCAAGTAGACCTTACAAAATGTTGTTTAACTGTATTTACTTTTAAAACCCCAAACGAAGATCTAAAAGTTGAAAGAACGAAGTTGTGAAGTAGTCCGCTCCCCACGCGTGGGCCAGAACAGGTCCAAAAACCGGGCACGTGTGTTGGCTGGCATGTGGTTGTTCCGTGGGTTAATACTTGTCTTCAGGGAGCGTTCGCCAGGGTTTACTAAGGTCTGAAATGTGTGTATGAACAACGAAACACATCCAAGTGCGGGCTGCTGTGTTAACACCAGCTAGAGGACCGTTTTGTGAACCGGGAGTATGTCGACCGGTTATTTCCGCAGAAGTTCAAGCTGAGCCGTCCTTTGGCCAGCTCGACGTGGCCTGCGGTCTCGATCAGTAAACGAACCCTCCGTCTGTTCTGCTCCTTTTCAGCTGCCTGGGGTTGAGGCGTGTGAAAACTACACCTTCCGCTACGGCCGCAACCCTCTCATGGAGCTTCCTCTTGCCGTTAACCCCACAGGCTGCGCCCGATCGGAACCTAAAATGAGTGCCCATGTCAAGAGGTTTGTGTTAAGGTATTTTCTTTTAACTTCACATAGTACAGCCCAGGGTTTCTAGGCGCATTAGTGGTTTCTGTGCTTGACTTGTCTGCTGCTTACAAACCCTGCTGTCTCTGGCTGTGTCTGTGCCGACCGCATCAGAGAACCCGCCGTGTGGCTCTGCTAGGCGGCTTTCCATGTGCGTTCTCGTCAGTAAGAACTTGAACCGATGGGCTTGGCGTCATTCGGAGATGTCTTCAGTTCTCCTTTTATTTCTTCCTGCTGATGTGCCGCTGCGTGCAGACCTCACACCCTGAACAGCACCAGCACCTCCAAGTCCTTTCAGAGCACGGTCACCGGCGAGCTGAACGCGCCCTACAGCAAGCAGTTTGTGCACTCTAAGTCCTCGCAGTACCGGAAGATGAAGACCGAGTGGAAGTCCAACGTGTACCTGGCCCGGTCCCGCATCCAGGTGAGGGCGTAGTGTGCCGTTGGGGCAGGAGGGAGGACGCGGGTCCCGCAGCTGCGGGAGTCGAACCACATTGCCACCACCCCGTCAGATCTCGTCGGTCGGTAACACGGGGGACTCCGTGTGTCTCCTGGAGCACGATTCCCCCCCCACCGAAAGGAAGGGCCCCTGGGATCCTCGCCTGTGCGTCTCCATGAAAGCTCGTGGGAGGCAGGTGGCGCTGTGCTTTGCACATACAGATTCGTGGAGAGTTCACCAGGGCTACTGGGTACTCAGGAGAGATACAGAGGAGTGTTTTCAAAAGGTGCTCCAGGTCAGGGACTTCTCTTTCGGAAGCCTCTTGGCAGGAAAGCCCCCGCGTGTGCTGGTGCGTACATTGTCGCATCCTCTCCAGAGAGAGCCGTCCATAGGCTGAGCGTGTGAGTTGACATCTCTGGCCCATCCTTCCTGAGCCGCTTGCTCGGTGTGTCCCTCCCGATGTCCCCGGATGGGATTCCGAAGCTCCCGTTGCCCTAGAGCCAATCGTGTGCACGTTGTCCTCATGCGCGCGGCTCATGCGCCTTGGCCGCGGTAGGCCCAGGTCCAGAGCGTCGTCCGCTTTTGTTGCCTGTCCCCCCAGAAGAGCTCCCTCAGGTCCACTCTCTGGCTGTCACCCTGCTGTCACCTGCCACCCCGTCCCACCCACACCCAGTGTGAGCTCCTCAAAATAGAAATCTGACCTGTATTGCGCCGTGTAGACTCAGTGGGATTCTTGTTCCTTTGTTGGAACCTTTTTCCTCCTCTCGGGAAGATTTTAGGATCTTGTTGTTGTTCTTGGTATTTGGACATTTTACAAAAAATGTGGTTAGGTTTGGGTCATTTCTTTAAAAAATTATTGCTGTTTTTCTTACCAGACCCTTTTTGACCTGGAACTTGTGGCCTTCAGTCTGGAAGTGTTTCTTCATTAATTCTTTCGCAAGTTCCTCTGTTTCTTTCTGTTTGAACCTGTAGACGAGTACTGGACCCACGAGATCCAAGATCTCACAGTGGGGACCCCAGACTAGCAGCGTCACCTGAGACCTCTGAGACCTGACAGTCTGGCCCCCGAGGTGGGGCCCCGGGTGATCAGTGCGAGCAAAGGCAGTCGAGAACTTCTGTCTCCACCAGCCCTCCCCCTTCCCCCTCCGGTTTTGGTTCCCTTGTCCTTGTTCTGTGACTTCTACTTTATCTACTGATCTTTCTTTTGTGTTAAAATTTTGTGCCTGAGATCTCTTTCTGCTCTTGATGTTTCTATTTGATACTTGGTTTTCAAATTACAGATACGCTGTCTTTCCTTTCTGCTGTTGCCTCAAGAGCAGAGCGCCTCCAATTCCTGGGGATCCCAGTGGTCCACTCCCGGCGGTGTGTCCTTTCCATTTGAAACGTTCCCCAGTAGCCCACCCACTCTTACCATTCCTCACGGTCGGTCTTACCCCCTCACTGTCGTTTCCGTGATTTCTTACCCCGGTGTTGAGTCTGCACCACGTACTGTCCTAAAAGAGTGCAGAAACATCTGGGCACAGATGTGCCAGTGGGGTCATTCAGCTACACTTTCTGCAGCATCATTGACGCGCCAGTCCTCCGAGGAACGTCTAGGGTGGCTGAGGGAGTGGTGTTTCATTCTAATGGCTGTGAGGTTCCATGATGCCCTTGAGCTGTAACTAATTCAACCGTCCCACAGCCGATAAACGTTTGCTTTGCTTACAGTTTTTCCCAAAACAGCAGTGCCACCAATCTCTCGTACCGAATACCCCCGCGTATCGGTAGATTCACTTCTTTGGAGAATATTCCCAAAAGTGAGAGGACTGTGTAAAAGCATACATACTTTTCGTCTTAGGTTTTCTGAAAAGGCTGCAAATGCACATTTCTTCCAGTGCCCGGAAGACGGTCTCTCTTCTTCTCTTCCCACCTGTAGTGCCACTGTCTTCTTACACTTCTGCCAGCCTGATACCCCTTCCTTAACTGCAGTTTCCAGCTGATGAATGAGCGAGCAGCTTTTCACGTTCGCCATTTGGATTTGCTCTTTTATAAATTACATACTCCCGTGTTTCCTGGTCCTTAAGAACTTGTGCTAACAGAGGAATTGCCCTGTAAAACATCCTTTGCCTATTAGAAAATAGGGTTTCTTTTTTCTTTAGAAACGTTTTAATTTTGAGGGGCAAGTGGGTGGCTCAGTCAGTTGAGTGTCCGACTCTTGATTTCAGCTCAGGTCGTGATCTCACGGTTCATAAGTTTGAGCCCTGTGTCAGGCTCTGTGTTGACAGCAGGCAGCCTGCTTGGATTCTCTGTCTGTCTGTCTCTCTCTCTCTCTCTCTGTCTCTCTCTCTCTCTCTCTCCCCCCCTTCCCCACCCTCCCCCCCTTGCTCTCTGTCTCTCAAAATGAAAGTAAAGTTTAAAAAAGGTTGTAATTTTCACATAGTCAAATGTATATACTTTTCTATAGCTTCTAAGTCTTGGTGAAGACCGTGGACTATGTTGTATATGTGGCTCTTAGGTATCTGTAGTTCAGAGATTTTTTATGTTTAAGACAATTTTATTTTCTTCCATTGAATAATGAGTTGAAGCACCATTTGGTAAATAATCCTCCCACATTACACTGATCGTGATACTACCATAGTGCTCACAACTATCACGCATTCAGTTTTCACATATGCACGGACCTACTGGGGATTCTCTGTTCTTTTTCATTGATCTCCCTGTCCTTTTTTTTTAAGTTTATTTAATATTTATTTATTTTTGAGAGAGAGAGAGAGAGACACACACACACACACACACACACACACACACACACAGAATCCGAAGTAGGCTCCAGGCTCTGAGCTGCCAGGACAGAGCCTGGTGCGGGACTCAAACTTAGGAACCACGGGATCATGACCCAAGCCGAAGTCAGACGCTTAACTGAGCCCCCCCCCAGGCGCCCCTCCCTGTCCACTCTCAAATGAAATTATATCGATCTGTATACGTGTTACTTTTTGTGTTCTGGTTCATTCACCTCAGACCTGGAATTGAACAGATAAATTGTGTAATTTTTTTTTTTTTTTCACCAAAAGAGAATTCACACACCAAAGTGTCTAAGGCGCCTGGTACTGTGTGCCCCACTGTGGCCACTGGATGTCGCTGCCCCTGGGGACCCTCCCAGTTAGCACATGCTCTTTCCCTACTCTGTTCCTGCTGTCTTCCGGCCAGTTTGAGCAGAGAAGGCAGACTCACATCGGGACAAGAAAATGTCAAATGTCCACAGAAATTGTCTGCATTTCTTTCAGTGTGTTATTTTTCCAGAATTTGTAATGCTGAAACCCTAAAACCGTGCATAATGGAATGTGATTTATTAGGCCCCTGGCATAGACACTGAACTGCCAAACGAGAGACCTGTTTCAGTGTTTTTAGCCAGTTCAGACTCCTGTACATTTTTCAGGACTCAAAACCTGAGGGGAGAAGATTCCCTTTTGGAAGAGCTTTATGTCTTTCCAACTTTCCTCCTTTTCCTGCTCCTCCTTCTGCCCTGGCTCCCAGGAATTCCTCGCCAGATCTGAGACCTGACTGCAACATTAATAACCCCTGTGGTTAGTCCTGTTTCTGATGTGTTAAGTTTACTGTCCTGTTGTGCCCTTTTGGAAGCGGTAACGGGAGAAAATGAATACCAGAAGCCATCAGCATGTTTAGTTGGTGGGATCTCAGCACGAATTACACGCAAGACAAGACGTCAGGCAGACTGTGGGCAGCCAGCGGTGCTAGTCTGTAAATATGTCTTAAGAGTTTCGTGTGACGGGGCGCCTGGGTGGCTCAGTCGGTCAAGTGTCCAGCTTTGGCCCGGGTCACGATCTCACCGCTGGTGAGTTCCGGCTCTGTGCTGACAGCTCAGAGCCTGGAGCCTGCTTCGGATTCTGTGTCTCCCTCTCTCTCTCTCTGCCCCTCCCCCCACTCACACTCTCGTCTCTCTCTCTCTCTCAAAGACTAAAAATGAAACATTAAAAAAAAAAGAATTTCGTGTGAGGACACGAGACTGAGACAGGTAGTTGTGGCATTACTTTAAGTGGCAAGATTGTTTCATATGGAAGTATGTGTATTCACTAGAAAAGAGCGCTTGAGTTCAGGCGAAGTCTTTAGCACTGCACTTAGGACGTGGTCTTTGTAGGAAAGGAAATGATCCGTTTGTTGTCCGGGAAGTTGAAGTGGTAACTGAGGTACGTGTACATACCTTTTCTTTTCCTTTTCTGCCTTTTGCAGGGGCTGGGCCTCTATGCTGCTAGAGACATCGAGAAGCACACCATGGTCATCGAGTACATCGGGACTATCATTCGAAATGAAGTTGCCAACAGGAAGGAGAAGCTGTACGAGTCTCAGGTAAGTGACCTCCTCTTCCCTGTCCCTGTGCTAAAAGCTGGAGACGGGGCCTCATCTGTCCTGCCACGTTCACTTTGGACCACAAGGCACATCTGGACGTTCTTGTGTTTTCCTTGCTTTTTTCTGTCAGTCTTCCCTTACTCAGTTGGTGGTACTGTTTGCGTAGGTGGACCTGTAGGTTAGTGAACCTGGCGTTGCCTCACGATCGTTGACGCACATTCACAGCACGCAAACAGATGTCAGCTGACCGGCTGTGTGAACGCACAGTGAGCGCGATCGGGCTGCGCTTCCCTTCCCCCGACTCCGTCTCCCTGCGGTGAACGTGCACGTGGAGAAGTTTCTGACTTTTCTCTTGCAGAACCGCGGCGTGTACATGTTCCGCATGGATAGTGACCACGTGATCGACGCGACGCTCACCGGGGGGCCTGCCAGGTGAGGCGAGGAGTCTGGTCCAGGGGGTGGGGCTCACTGGGCCCCCCATGCTCATGACAGCCTCCGCGAGGAAACATTCAGGGCAGATAAGTTCGGGCAAGAATTTTGATCTAAAATTGTCTGACTGGTCTGTTCTATTGGTGGGCAGGTAGAACTGTCTCAGGGACAAGTTTTCCCTGAGAACTGAAAGTTTTTGACGCTGCCTCCAGCTGTTTCCTAATAAACAGTTTTCTGAAACGGTGGCTTTGCAGATACATCAACCATTCGTGTGCGCCTAACTGCGTGGCAGAAGTGGTGACTTTTGAGAGGGGACACAAAATTATCATCAGCTCCAACCGGAGGATCCAGAAGGGAGAGGAGGTAAGAGTGTGGGTCGCGTCTGCTCCGTCCTCATCCCCACACGGAGTTCCCTGCTTTGAACAGTCAGCCTGGCCCATTGTTTTCCACAGTCTTTGCTGCTAGAGAAATTCTCCTCGTGGTAGGTCAGAGGCTGCCACCCTGTCACTTCACCCAGGGACATTCGAGCGCCACCTTCCTCCTCATGGAAGCATTGCAGTGTTTG
The DNA here is from genome assembly GCF_014898765.1 of Herpailurus yagouaroundi. Lineage (NCBI taxonomy): Eukaryota > Metazoa > Chordata > Mammalia > Carnivora > Felidae > Herpailurus > Herpailurus yagouaroundi. Next base: position 1,111,629 of record NW_024412700.1, on the reverse strand, counting down.
AGGCCAGCTCCTCCCGGTTCCCTCATGCTGTGCTCCCCAAACTCCACATCCCCGCATCGCCCGCCTGGCACCATTCTCCCAGGTCTTACCCCCTTGGTCACAGTTGGGCAACGTCCCTCTCCTTAAAGATTTTACCTGTCATCAAACTGATGTCTGAGGAAATGGGATCGTGGCCTCCGGGAACGTTACGGCTCACAGGAGGCCACCGTAAGGCTGTGGGTGGCCAATTTGGGGGCAGCATGTGGGTCCGGATTGCTTGAATTCATTCACACATTGGATCGAGACGAGCTTCCAGGTTTTTCTCAAGATTTTCAAACAGCTTGGCTCTTCCGTTATTCTTTCTTTTCTTCAAAATGCTGGATGCCGAACTTGACATTTGTTTCTTCGGTCTCACAGACGCCTTTCCCCCGTTAAGGTTATTTCTAGTCTAGACCACTCGTTTATGTTTCTGAAGCCCGTGTCCCACAAACGCGATCACCACACGTTTCAACCTGGGAACGCCGAGCACCGTGGGTTTCTGGAGCCCTCTCCCAGGGCTCTGGGGCCTGCGTGTGTTCACACTGTTGGAACCCCCGGCC
>NW_024412700.1:1051051-1106051 GCF_014898765.1 Herpailurus yagouaroundi | reverse complement strand
CCCGGACGTGGAAACATTTCCCCTTTTCCCTCCGCGGCAGCCTGGGTTCCCCTCGCCCCTCCAAGCAGCCCCACCGTCACCGTGGCCCCTCGAAGGCCCGAGGCCTCCTGTCCCGCCTGCGGCTGCAGTCACCACCGGCCGTGCCCACCCGGGTCCCCCCACGGCCCTGCGCAGGCACGTCCGACCCCCGCGCCCGTCCTGCTCTCCCCAGACTCGGGCTCCATGTCCTCTTGTGAAAAACGTCTTTAGAAATGCTGTTTGGTTTCCACGTGGTTTTTTGACACGGACGTCTCTAACTTCTGTCTTCCTCCTCACCAATCTGACCGAAAGCGCTCCGAGGGCAGGGACAGCAGGGGACGGAGGAGGAGCCGCCACATCCAGATGCTGACCCCCGGGGTCCCGGCCTCTGCTGGTGTTTCCTCCCCACTCTCTGGGGCTGGAGCAGCCCTCCCGGCAGGACCCCGGCACCTCTGGTGGCTCCCTGTCCCCCGGCTGGGCAGCGGCTCCGCCCCTCACCCCTTGGGCTCTCGGTGGTGACAGCCCCACCGTCACATCACTCCTCATAGTGTAAGTTAATCCCATACCTGTGTAAAAATATGTGCTGATTTGTGATTAAGATACCCACATTTGGGGCGCCTGGGTGGCTCGGGGTTAAGCGCCCGACTTCGGCTCAGGGCATGATCTCGCGGTCCGTGAGTTCGAGCCCCGCGTCGGGCTCTGGGCTGATGGCTCGGAGCCTGGAGCCTGTTTCCGATTCTGTGTCTCCCTCTCTCTCTGCCCCTCCCCCGTTCATGCTCTGTCTCTCTCTGTCTCAAAAATAAATAAACGTTGAAAGAACAAACAAAAGAAGGGAAGACAAAAAAAAAACCCCTAATGTTTAGGTCGGTCACCTGTTTTTCTTGTGAGTGGAGCTGGTCAGGCACATTTTCAGATATGTACCTGATGTTATTAACATCTTACGTAACTGGGACTTTTGTCAAAACTCAGAAGGTGACGTTGGTACCTGACTAAACTACAAAATACTGCTCCAAAACCACTGGTTTTTCAGCAATGCCCTTTTTCTGTTCCGGGATCCAATCCGGGACATCACGTTGCATTTGGTGTTTCCTTAGTCTCTGGTTTGGGACAGTAACTCGGGTTTACCTTGTTTTTATGACCTTGACGGTTTCTATTGGATAGCGCCATTCCTCACGACATTAAACTTATCCTTTACGTTTTGGTGCACTGAGCATATATGTATAGTAGCTGATTTTGATATCATTGTCTGCTGATTCTGTCACTTCTGGGCCCATTTTATTAATTGATCTTTTATCCCTGGTAACAGGTCACATTTCCCTGCCTTTCTTCCATGTCTGGTAATTTTTCTTGGATTCCAGAATTTGTGCTTTTATGTTGGGGGCTGCTGGATTGTGTTGTGTTCCTTCAAAGAGTGTTAGGCCTCTGTCCTGGTGGCAGTGATCTGAGAATCCGTTTCCTCTTTTCAAAGCTTGCTCTTTAAGCATTTTTAGGACGAGCCTAGTTGAGCCCCAGCACTGAGGCATGGCCCTGTGGGGGAACATACTGGATGTCCTGGGTATCCCCCAAGGTGGCTGCACTGGCTGTTGCTAAAGGATTCCCAGCCCCGTGTGATCTCCTTCCCCAGCACTCGCTCTTTCCTTGGACTTGCCTTTGGCGCAGTCTCATGGAATCGCGCCATCCCCGTGGACACACGGGGACGCAGCCAGACTCTGGCAGAGACCCTGTGCGGGCTTCTGGACCCTTCACATGCCACGGCTCCAGCCTCCCCACACCACCCTCTCGGTTCTCCAGGACCACCAGCCCCTTTCGAAGGCTCTCTCCCCTGCCCCCCCACAGCAGTCTGAAAGTTGTCTCTGGCCGAACAGCCGGGATGAGTCTAGGCTCACCGTGTTCCTCTGAATGCGTCCCCGCAGTCCCTGCCGGCCTGTGTCTAGAGTCGTGTGCGTGCGTTTTCCCGCCTTTCCAGGAGGACAGGCGCAGATCCTGTTGTCCCTTTGGGGCAGAAGCAGAACCTTTCTTGTTTCTTTTTGATTTAAAATTTCCCTTCTGGTCAAATTCTGTTTCCTTTCAAGGCATTATGTATCCTGTTTCTTTGCCCCGTGTTTCATTTTCTTCTTCGTTCCCCAACTTATTTTTTATTTATTTATTTATTTAAAAAAAATTTTTTTTTTTCAACGTTTATTTATTTTTGGGACAGAGACAGAGCATGAACGGGGGAGGGGCAGAGAGAGAGGGAGACACAGAATCGGAAACAGGCTCCAGGCTCTGAGCCATCAGCCCAGAGCCCGACGCGGGGCTCGAACTCACGGACCGCGAGATCGTGACCTGGCTGAAGTCGGACGCTTAACCGACTGCGCCACCCAGGCGCCCCCCCCAACTTATTTTTTAAACTTCCAGTGCCCGGGTTCTGTCACACTTCTGAGTTACTGAATTCTGCTCTCTGTTGTCATTTGCGGAGTCCAGAGTCTGTTGTCCTTTTCTGTAACTTAGCGTCCCGTGCCTTGTTTGCAACAGCGTGTGACAGTTTTGCTCGGCTCTGTGAGCGTGTCTTTCTGGTGTGCTTGCGTTCCAGCTTCCCCTTGCTGCCTCAACTCTTCCTTCCCCTGCTTGATGCAGTGGTCACGGGACTGGGGCTGTGACCCCGTCTGCTAGAATCGGGGTCAACCGTGCCTACAGCTGCACTTCCCGGGTGGGCACCGTCTGGATGCCTACAACGACCCAGACCGGCACGGTGACCGAACTGAATGTCCCTTCCAAGAGTCAGAAAGTTTGGGTGTAAATGGAGAGAAGGAGTAAAAGTAGCTGAGAGTGAGGGAATGAGCAAGTGGGTTGCCACGAGGGAAACCGAGTGCCACATAAACACCTTGCAAGAGGTTCGGCAGTGATGACTTTGTCTCTTAGCTCGATTATTCCAGATGCCTGAAAGGGTGAAGTCCTGTGTTGCTGAGCTCACTCCTGCTGTTGGAACCAGGTCGAATAGAAGCCCGCGAACGTGAGTGGCCTCGTCCTGGGAGACGTTTTCATGGGATGTGATAAAGGCCTGGATAGTTGTCAGTGACTGCGTGGGAATGTAATGTGCCAACATCTTAGGACTTTTGTGACCGTTTTGCTGTGTCTGGAGACCAGGGGATAAACTGTGATATTGCGATGGTGAGAAGCAATGTGTGGATTTGGTCTTTATCCCCATTTCCACCTGGAGCCTCTGACACCCTTGGAATTTCCAGCGATGAGAGCCATAAAGGTGTCTGTCACATTAACAAGGGGACTGTGGGAAGGTACCAGAGTGCAGGGGCCGGTGCCAGGGGAGATCTCAGTCCCACCCCCCTGACCTCCAGGGAGGGCAGGAAATTGGAGGTTGGATTGGATAAACCGCCAGCGGTTGATGATTTCATCGATTATACCTATGTAACGAAGCCTCCATAAAATCCTAACAGGATGGGATGCACAGAGCTTCGAGGTTGGCGAAGGCGAGCACGTGCTGGGAGAGTGGCGCCCCCTGCAGGGCACAGAAGCTCGGCGACCTTTCCTAACGCCTTGCCCTCCCTTCCAGCTCTCTTCCGGGATACAGATATTCATCTGTATCCTTTATCATACCCTTTCAGAATAAACCCAAACAGAAGCAAACTGTTTTCCTGAGTTCTGTGAGTCGCTCTAGCAAATGAATGGATTCCCAAGGAGGTGGGGGTCACAGGAACCTCCAATCGCAGCCGGTTGGTCAGAAGCACAGGTGACGTGGACCAGGGATGGGCTGTGAAGGGGGTGCGGCTGTCTGCTGGGACTGAGCCCCTAACCGCTGGGTCTGACGCTATCTCCGGGCAGGGTCAGATTGGAGTTTAATTGTAGAACATCCGGCAGGTGTCCCAGAGAATCGCCGTGGGGAGAAAGCTCCACACATCCGGTGACCGAAGTGTCCGAAGGGAAGCAGGTAAGGAGGCTCATGGGACGGAGCCTGGGAAGAGCTGGCTTTTCCCTACACGGGAGGTAGACCACCAACAGGGGTTTTCTAATACAGACCCCCCCCCCCCCGCCGTCTTACGATAACCATGTGTGGGATTTGTCTGTGAGCCTCTCCTGGTGCTCAATTGATGAGGATTTCGTTCTCCTGACCTTGCGGGAGGGGTGTTCAGGCAGCTTTCCCCCCTCTGCAGAGGTGCTGGTGGCCAGCTCCTGCCGGGATGCCTGGGTCTGCTTCCCTCCACACTGATCCAGGCGTCGTCTTTCCTTCCTCTCTGTCCCCTGACCCTGCTAGGCTTTTATTCCTTCCCAGCAGCTCCTCCTCAGTCTGGGGCCTGACCTTGCAGCCCCGGCGGGAAGTGGCAAAAGCTGAGAAGAACCTGCCAGTTTCCTTGCCATGTGAACTCACCCACTGTGTTCCCTGCAGATGCTTGTGGCCAGTTCCGGCTTCTCTTTCTCTGGGGTCTGCGAGGCGTTGGGTTGTGTTGTTCCCTCTGCTTTCTGCCCCGCGAGTGCCAGTGACAGGTCTTGTGGCTGTTATCTTGCCACATTATCTTAGAGATCGTGAAGCTGCCTTCGAAAATGTCATCCTTGGGTTTGGCTTGCCTGACCGGTTGCTCTGATTGTACGTGGGCAGCAGCAGCCTTCTGGGCCCTTCCCCAGACCCCCCCCCCCCCCGCCCCGGGTCAGTGAGCGTTTCAGACATTTTTGTGGGTGGGTGCTGGCATCTGAGTGGGGCTTGTTTTGCATTTCCCTCATGACCGTGATACGGAACACCTTTCATATGCTGACCACTCATCCATCTTTGGCAAATGGTCTGTTCAGATATTTTGCACATTTTTAAGTTGGGTTGTCTTTTTTTTTTTTTTAACTCGAAGCACTGTTCATACACAGTGTGCTGCTTACCTTTCATTTTCTCAATGGAGTCTTGAGCAGAAGCTTTTAATTTTGAGGAAGTCCAATTCATTAATCCTTTATGACCAGTTCGTTTAATGAGTGAAGAAATCTTTACCTACCCTAAAGTCATGAGGACAGTCTTCAGTTTCCTCTAAAAGCATTACGGTTTTAGTTTTTCTGCTTAGATCTCTTGGCAATGAGTCACAGATCTACGACTCAGATTTCATTTTTTATCCACAGGCATATGTAATTCAGCACCTTTGGTTACAAAGATTTTTCTTTCCCCAGTGTGAATTGTATTGGCTACTTTGCAGAAAATTGCCCCCATATTCATGGGAATCGATTTTTGTCCCACCCATCAACTCATTATCCATAAGCCAATATTGCCGTCAGTCTTGAATTGGTGCAAGTCCTCCAACCTCATTCTTTTCAAATTTATTCTTACAAACTTATTTTGGCCACTGTTACACCTGTGCATTTCCACGTAAATTTAAAATTAGATTGTGAACTTCTACAAAAGAAAGGCCTACTAGGATTGTAGGCATTTGGTAGATAAACTGTGGAGAATAAACATCGTAACGATATTCTCTAGTCCATGAATATAGTATAGTTCTCTATTTAGGCTTTCTTTCAGCAGTGTTTTGTACATCATACAGATCTTATACTAAGTTTTCACATTTTTTGTGCCTTTGTAATTACTATTATTTTCTATTTTGAACTGTTCATCGCTCTGTATGGAAGTACAATTCATTATTTACCTTTTATTTTGTGGTCCTAATAAACTCCCTTGCTGTGTCTAGTAGTATTGTTGAAAACTCCCTATGATTTTCTAATTTTGACTATGATCTACAAATAAAGACACTTCCTTCTTTTCTAATGAATATACCTTTTATTAAATTACCTGCTTGCACTGGCTAAGGCCTTCATTTATAGATGTTGAACAGAAGTCATAAGTACAGGAATCCTTGCCTTGTTCTGAATCTGCTCTTTTTTTTTTTTTTAAATATGAGACTACCTAGTTTTTTTGTACATGCCCTTTATCAGTTTGAGGACTTTTTCCTGCCATTACTAATTTGCTGATTGTAAATGGGTGTTGAATCCTGTCCCCCCAAATTTTTTTTCTGCAAGACCACATGCCTTTTTTCTGTATTAACAAGATCATAAACTACATTGATTATCTACTGTTAAAGCAACCTTGTATTCCTGGGATAAACCCATTTGTTCATAATCTGTCATCTTTTTTACATATTGTTGGACTTTACTTGCTAGTATAAGGGGATCTTGCTTCTGTATTCGTGAAGGATATTGGTCTGTAGTCTTCTGGCATAGTGCTTTGAAATGAATAGTTAAGCCTTGCTCATAATATCAAAAATTTACAGAAGTTTTCCAGAAGAGGTTGTATATTATAGATATAATTTTTTTCTCCATTGTTTGATAGAATTCATTGGTGAAACCATCTGTGCCTGGAGTTCTCTTTGTGGGAATGTTTTTAAACTAGAAATTGAATTTATTTAACAGCTATAGGGCTGTTCAGGTTGTCTATTTCTTCAGAGAAGCTGGATAACTTGTTTCCAGTAATCTATTTTATTTAAGCCCATAAACCTGGTCATAATAACCCCTTATCTGAAAAATTGAGCAGAAAGGATTGAACACACAGCTCCCCCACCACCAGTCTTCCTTATCAGAGTGGTACCTTTGTTACAAGTGATTAGCCTACATCATCATTATCACCCAAAGTCCATGGTTTACATTAAGGTTCACTCTTGGTTTTGTGTATTTTACAGGTTTTGACTAATGTATAATGACTTGTATCCACCATTATAGTATCACACCTAATAGTTTTACTGCCCTAAAAATCCTCTGTGCTCTGTCTGTTCATCTCTCCCTCCCCTGACTCATGGCAACCACAGATCTTTTACTGTCTCCATGGTTTTGCCTTTTCCAGAATGTCATATAGTTGAAATCATACAATATGTAGCTTTCTCAGATTACTTTCTTTCACTGAGTCATATACATTTAAGTTTCCTCCAGGCCTTTTTGTGGCTTGATAATTTCATTTTAGTGCTAAAGAACATTGTTTGGACAGACCACAGTTTATTTATCCACTCACCTACCAAAGGACATCTTGACAGCCTCCTTGTTCTGTTGGCAATTAGGTCTAAAGCTGCTATAAAATCACGTGCAGGTTGTTGTATGGACGTAAGTTTCAACTCCGTTAGGTAAATATCAAGAAGCTCGATGGCAGATTGTATGGTAAGAGTTATGTTTGGTTTTGTAAGAAACTGCCCAAATGACTTCAGAAGTGGCTATACCATTCCCACCAGCAATGAATGACAGTTCCTCATCCTTTTGAACATCCATAGAATCTCTAGTGAGGTTGCCACTCTCATTCCTGATGTGGATAATTCATGTCTTTTGTTGTTGGTTTGTGATTAGAGCATTATCAGTTGTATTGATACTTTTTTAAAATTGAAGTTGACACACAATGTTATGTTAGTTGCAGGTATATAACATAGTGACCCAAAGTCTCTACATCATACTGTGCTCCCCACGTGTACCTCCGATCTGTCGCCATACAATGCTATTACAATACCACTGACTACATTCCCTGTACTGTGCCTATCATCCTCGTGATTCATTCATTCCATAACTGAAAGCCTGTACTTCCCACACCCGATCACCCATTTTACCCATCGCCCCACCTCCCTCCTCTCTGGCAACCACCAGTTCTACGTTTTGTTTTGTTTTGATGGGTCTGTTTCTGCTTTGTTTATTCATTTTTAGATTCCACATAAAGGTGAAATCATATGGTATTTCTTTCTCTGAAAGTTCACTTAGAGAGTTCACTTATTTAGTTCACTTAGCATAATACCCTCTAGGACCATCTACGTTGTGACAAATGGAAAGACCTCATTCTTTTTTATGACTGATACTCCATTGTATATACATAGTACACCACATCTTTACCCTTTCATCTACTGGTGGACACGTGGGCTGCTCCCAAATCTTGGCTATTATAGATACTACTGCAATAAATACAAGGGAGAATATTATCTGTTTGCATTTAGTTTGTTTTTTTTTTTTACCCCCCACAGGGTAAATATCTCCTAGTGGAATTACTAAGTCATATGGTATTTATAATTTTAATATTTTGAGGAACCTCCATACTGTTTTCCAGAGTGGCTGCACCAGTTTGCATTGTCACCAAGGGTACAGGGGTCGTTTGTCTCCTTTTTCATCCTCCCCAACACTTATTTCTTGTCTGATTTTAGCCACTCTTGACAGGGAAAAGGTGATACCTCATTGTATTTTGATTTTCATTTCCCTGATGATGAGTGATATTGAGCACCTTTTCATGTCTGTTGGCCATCTGTATGTTTTTGAAAGAATATCAGTTCAGGGCAGGATCTGCCTTTTTTTTTGTTGTTGTTTTTTTTTTTTTGTATTCCCTACACCCAACGTGGGGCTCAAACTCACGATCCTGAGATCAAGAGTCACATGATCTTCCAAATGAGCCAGCCAGGCACCCATCTCTGCCCATTTTATTCAGATTACTCTGTGTGTGTGTGCTCAGTTGTATATATTTTCAGTATTTTGGTTATTACATATTTGGGCATACTTAGGATATTAACTCCTTGTCAGATATATCATTTGCAGGTATCTTCTGCCTTTCAGTAGGTTTATCGGTTTCCTTCGCTGTGCAGAAACTTTTTAATTTGGTATAGTCCCAGTTGTTTATTTTGGTTTGGTTTCTCTTGACTCAGGAGACATCTGTAAATATGTTGCTAGGGTTGATGTCCAAGAGATTACTGCCTGGGTTTTCTTCTAGGAGTTTTATGGCTTTAGGTCTCCCATTTAGGTCTTTAATCCATTTTGAGTTGATTTTTATATATGGTATAAGAAGTGTTTCATTCTTTTTCACATGGCTGTCCAGTTTTCCCAGTAGCATTTATTTGAAGAGACCATCTTCTCCCCATTGTATATTGTCTTTGCTGTATATTAATTGACCATAGAAGCCTGGGTTTATTTATGGGCTCTATTCTGTTCTGTTGATCTCTATGTCCTTTTTGTGCCACAACTACACTGTTTTGATAACTGGCTTTGCAGTGTATCTTGAAATCTGGGATTGTGATACCTTCAGCGTTGTTCTTCCTCAAAATTGCTTTAGCTATTTGGAGTCTTTTGTGCCTCCATACAAATTTTAGTATTTGTTTTAGTTTTGTGAAAAGTGCTAGTATTTTGCTAAGGATTGCAATGAATCTGTAAATTGCTTTGAGTAGTATGGACATTTTAACAACATTCTAATCCATGAGCATGGAGTATCTTTCCATTTGTTTCATTTCAATGATGTTCATAATCCGACTTTTTTCCCCCATTTTTTTCTATTACATTCATTTCTGTTCTGACATTTAATATTTCTTCTATTTCTTTGCTCCTCTAATTTCCTTTTCTTTTTTTATTTTCCTAAAGTGGAAGCTTAAGTCATTGAATTTACACCTTTATACTTTGTACAAGTTGAATTTGTATTAATTTATTGAGACTTAATATCCCAGAACATGACCTATCTCGGTAGATATTTCATGTGTACTTGAAAAGAAGGCATATTCTGTCTGGTCTTGTCAGGTAGTATGTTCCCTGTTAATTATATCCAGTTGGTGGACAGTATCATCAAGGTTTCTATATCCCACTGATTCTTTATGTCTACTTATTTCATCAATTATTGGGGGTGTGTTGAAATCTTACTAGTTGTAATTAGGTCTCTCCTGGCAGTTATATCAGTTTCTGTGGCATGTACTTTGAAGTTGTTATTATTATCATTCCCTCTTAACGAATTGACCCCTTTATTACTATGAAATGACTCTACGCCTAGTAATGTGCTTTGCTCCAAAACCTGCTTCGTGTAATATTAATACAGCTACGTCAGATGTCTTTCAATTAGTGTCCCACATGCATGTACTTGACATTTGTCTTCATATTTAGAATGAGTTTCTTGTGGGCAGCATACAGTTTAATCTACTATCTTGCTGCTTCCTGTATGTACCATCTGGTCTTTGAAGTTGAATGACAAAAGATAAAATATAGAAATAGGATATATTATTCTCCAACATGTTTCTAATATGGTGCTTTGTTGTTTAAGATTTTAAAAAAGGACCGAGAAAGTACCCTATAAGACTGTGTCTCCTCTAAGATGTAATTTTGGTGAAAAAAACCCTCCCTTTATAGGTGGACATCTACAGTATGCAAAGATGCTTCCTAAATTTGTATTTTTTTCATCATGGTAAGTGTGCTCTGTAATCCTCATCACCTGTTTCAGCCACGCCCCATTCACCTCCCCTCTGGTAACCACCAGTGTGTTCTCTACATTAAGAGTGCTTTGGGGTGCCTGGGTGGCTCAGTAGGTTGAATGTCCAGCTCTTGATTTCAGCTCAGGTCACGATCCCAGGGTTGTGGGATTGAGCCCTGCATCGGGCTCTGTGCTAAGTGTGGAGTCTGCTTAAGATTCTCTCTCTCCTTCTGCCCCTCTACCTCAACTTGCACTCTCTGTAAAGTAAAATTTTTTTTAATTAAAAAAGTGTTTCATTTGTCTTTTTCCTTTGCTCATTTGTTTCTTACATTCCACGTGAATGAGATCTATGGTATTTGTCTTTCTCTGACCAATTGCACTTAGCATTGTATTCTCTAGCTCCATCCACGTTGTTGCAAATGGCAAGATTTCATTCTTTTTGATGTCTGAATATTCCATGTGTGTGTGTCTGTATGTATATGTATGTGTACATGTAGACATATACACAAACACATCACATCTTCATTTATCAGTGGACACCTGGGCTACTTTCATAATTTGGCTATTGTGAATAATGCTGCAATAAACTTAGGGATGTGTGTGTCCCTTCAAATTAGTGCTTTTTGTATTTTGGCGTAAATACCTAGTAGTGCGATTATGTTTAATTTTCTGAGGACCCTCCGTACTGTTTTCCACAGTGGCTGCACCAACTTGCATTCCCACCAACAGCACACGAGTGCTTTTCCCACACCCTGGCCAACACTTGTTTCTTATGTTTTTGGATTAGCCATTATGTCAGGTGTGAGGTGATATCTCATTGTGGTTTTGGTTTGCATTTCTCCGATGAGTGATGTTGAGCATCTTTTCATGTGTCTGTTGGACATTTGGATGTCTTCTTTAGAAAAATGTCTGTTCATGCCTCATTTCTAATTCGATTGTTTTATGGATGTTGAGTTGTATCATCTTGGATACTGACCCTTTATTGGATATGACATTTGTAAATACCTTCTCCATTCAGTAGGTTGCCTTTTGTTTCTTTTGCTATGCTGAAGACTTTTATTTTGATGTACTCTCAATATTTTTACTTTTATTTCCCTTGCCTCAGGAAACCTATCTAGAAGAATATTGCTACGGCCAATGTCAGAGAAATTACTGTCTGTGGTCTCTTCAAGGATTTTTATAGTTTCAATTCTCACAATTAGGTCTTTAATCCATTTTGACTTATTTGTGTGTGGTGTAAGAGAGTGGTCCACTTTCATTGTTTTGCCTGTAGCTGTCCAGTTTTCCCAACACCACTTGTGAAAGAGACTGTCTATATTCCTCCTTTGTCAAAGATTGACCATATAATTGTAGATTGATTTTTTTTTTTTTTTTAATTCTATTCCACTGCTCTGTGTCTCTTTTTATGCCAGTACCGTACTATTTTAATTACTTGCACTTTGTATAGAACTTGAAATCTGGAACTGTGGTATCTTTTTGTTTTTCTTTTTCAAGATGCTTTGGCTATTTGAAGTCTTTTATGGATCCATACAAATTTTAGGATTGTTTGTTCTAGCTCTGCGAAAAATGCTGTTGGTATTTTGATAGGGATTGTGTTCAATTTGTAGATTGCTTTATGTAGTATAGACATTTGGTCATCTTGAATTTCTTTCAGTGTTTTGTAGTTTTCAGAGTGCAAGTCTTTCACCTCTTTGGTTATGTTTATTTCTAGATGTCTTTTGGGGGCGGTGCAATTGTAAATGGGATTTGTTAATTTCTTTCTGTTTCATTATTAGTGTATAGGAATGCAACCAATTTTTGTAGTTTGCTTTTGTATCCTGTAACTTTACTGACTTCACTGAACAGTTCTAGTAGTTTTGTGGTGGAGTCTTTTGGGTTTTCTACGTAGCGTATCATATCATCTGTAGTTTTACTTATCAATTTGGATGCCTTTTATGTTGTCTAATTACTGTGGCTAGGATTTCCAGTACTATAGGGAATAAAAGTGGTCAAGAGTGAACATCCTTGTCTTGATACTGGCTGTGGGTTTTTCCACATATGTCTTTATTACATTGATGTATGTTCCCTCTAGACCTACTCTGCACAGGGTTTTTATCACGAATGGATGTTTTACTTTGGTGCTTTTTCTGCATCTATTGAACATATGGTTTTAATCCTCTTATTGATGTGATGTATCACACTGATGGTTTTGCGAATATTGAACCCTCCTTGCATCCTGGGAATAAATCCCACTTGATCATGGTGTAGGGTTTTTTAATGTATCATTGGATTCGGTTTGCTGATATTTGGTTGAGGAACTTTGCATCCATGTTGATCAGAGATCTTGGCCTACAGTTCTCTCTTTTGTGGTGTCTTTATCTGATTTTGGTATCAGCGTGATACTTCATAGAATGAATAGGATGGTTTTCCTTCCTCTATTTTTTGGAATAATTTGAGAAGAATAGGTGTTTACTCTTTAAATGTTTGTTTTATACGATTTACCTGTGAAGCCATCTGATCCTAAACTTTTGTTTCTTCGGCATTTTTTGATTACTGATTCAATTTCATGGAGGCTACATAACAATGAACGGGGTCAACCAAGAAATCAAAAAAGATAAAAAATTACATGCAAACAAATGAACATGATAACACGACAGTCCAAAATCTTCGAGATGCGGCAAAAGCTTAGAGGGAAGTTATACCAATACAGGCCTATCTCAAGAAGCAAGAAAAATCTCAAACAACCTCAACGTACACCTAAAGAAGCCAGAAAAAGAATAAAAAAAAAACCCCAAACCCAGCAAAAGGAAGGGAATAAGATTAGAGCAGAAATAAAACAGCTCAGTGAAACCATGAGCTGGTTCTTCAAGATCAATAAAATTGATAAACCTCTAGCCAGATTCATAAAAAGAGGACCCAAATAAAGAAATTTACTAATGAAAGAGGAGAAACCACCACCAACGCCACAGAAATACAAACAACCGTAACATTATGAGAACCTACAGGCCAATAAATTAGACAACTCAGAAGAAATGGATAAAGGCAGGAATAGAAATTTTGAGCAGACCAGTTACCAGCAAAGAAATTGAATCAGTAATCTAAATTTGTATTTCTAATTAAGATGTACCTTATGGGATCCTGACCTCTATATCCAACTGCCTATTTAACAACTCTTCCTGGATGATTCATAGGCAGCTTTAATGGAAACTATCCAAATTCACAGACATTCAACGTCAAATTCACAGAGTTCAAGCTAAGGGATGGGGCCACTCCTGGGGTCAGGGCTGCGACCTTGCTTATTGGTTCATCAGCCGAACCAGCTATCCTGCTCACCGTGTGACACGTACACAGCACCACATGGACCAGAGACCCCAACCCAAGAAGAGCAGACAAGTCCCAGGTAAATCATCAAAAGAACCCTTTATTTTAAATGTAGATAGTACCATAGTTCATCAAAATAATTTATAACAGTTAACTGCCTCTTAAATATATAATCTTATAAATGAGGCCTTCTGAAGTTAAAAGCAATGTGGATTCAGTCTGTTTAAAATTATTTTAAGACATGATAATAGGAGTAAAAAAAAAAAATCTGTTTCCTATGAAGTCCTTCTAAAAAAGGAAATCATGACAAGTTCCTGATCAAACGCCATTCCATTATTCAAGGGATTAAAAAGAAGCATAAATAAAAGTTTGACGTTTCTGTTCAATTTCCTGGGTTTGTCTTTCTGTACATACCTGACCCTTTATAGAGTTAAAATTGTATTCTAGTTTCTCACCATAAGCAAGAAATTCCTTAGCAGCTCAGAAATGATGTTAATGTCTTGGTCAAACAAACTTCCTCACTCCCTTGATGACCACTCTGGGCTCCAGTCTCTAGTGTATCTGCCGTCCCACCTTCTCAAAAATGGTTCTACTTAACTGGGATTTTCTTGTACCAGCAACTTCTCAAGCCTCACGCCTTACAGAGGAGGCCGACGCTGATGATTACCGTATTCCGGCACAGCAGCCACTTTAACCTTCCAAACGCCACCGCTGTGAAGAGGAGCCGTCACAGATCGCCATGGCGACGTAGCCTTTGTGACTCAGTGAGTCGACTGCTCTCAGACACTGTCCAACCGACACCTGGTACAGCCGGTTACTCCTCTGAAAAGAAGGCAGCAAGAACACATCACCAGTTAGCTGCTTTACCCAAGAGACGTACTGCCAGAAAGGGGCAAAGTCCCAGAGATCCAGAAGCGAGCTGAAACATTCACGATCGTTTACTTACGCAGGGGACACCCCATCTGTCACGCTCCCTCCCTCAGCCCCTTCTGTCTCCTCGCACCCCCCCACCCTCACTAAGCCACCTCCTCACCCCAAAGGTCCACTGCTGGGACCCTCCCGACCCGTGGCACTTCATGAGTCGGGGTGGGTCTGACGAGCGAGTTTCTGACACATCCAGGCAAAGGAGATTATTTAAAACCAACTCGTGCTCTTCGTTATAAATCCAGACCTAAAGAAGAAAATAAAAGATCACGACTCCAAGGTCTGCTTTGGATTTTCAAATTCAGCCCGCACAACAGGTCACGCGTATGTGGAAGAAGAATGGCGTTGTCCCGTGCGGTCTCATAAAGCAGGGAAAGACCAGTGAACCCGGGTCACGTGGAGGCAGCGTCAGCACAGCTATCTGAAAATGGAATGTGCGAACGGACACGGGAGAAGGAAGTTCAATCCCAGGAAGAAACAGTGGTTCCGTTTTGTTAACTGGCCAAATTAACTGAAGACGGCAGACCTTTTCCAATTCTAGGATTTCACAGTTACACGGCGGCCTTCCTTCCTGGACAGCATGAGCACAGGAGGAGCCCCGCGAGCCCGCAGCGGGGCCGCCTGCGGACAGAGACAGGCCTCTACTGGGCTGTGCCCGCGCGCAGGAGTCGGTCCGTCTCGTTGCCCCGTGGAAAATGGCACTCTGATCCCAGACCATGATGCCATTTGGACTGAGGTGACGATTTCACCTGAGGGCCCGGAAGCAGGGTTTCCTTCAGGATCGTCTTCTTTATGGTCTCTCACGTTATTTTCAGGAACAAAGGCCTAAAGATTGGCTGGACTGGGTAAGTGCGATGAGTAAGTTATTCTCCAACCTGCACCATCACTAAGTCCAAAAGGAATAGATTTTCTTCTCTGAATAGTTGTACTCAGTGTTCCTACCTCTAAGCCCAAAATGTATGTGTGCTCTCTATTAACACGAAGCATTCTATAAGTGCAACTTTCTGCAACGATGCTGATGTTTTATAATCTGTGTCGTCCAACATGGGAGCCACATGTGGCTGGTGTGACCTAATTTTACTTCATTTTAATTAAAGAGCTACATGTGGCTCCCGGATACAGCATTAGTACAAATCTGTGTGATCAAAATATAGTACGTTTTCTGGAACAAATCTGTGATGTCATCCTGCTGTGACCTAACCCCCCGAAGCATCACTGTAATTAAAGCCTTCAGTGTCCACAACCCTGATGCCTCTCATACCCACACACAGCATAAAACCCCTTTTAAATCCCGTTTTCCGGTGTGTATGACATCTTGGGAGAGTGTACATGAGCTCTCCTAGAAACGAAAGGTCTTGTGTGAACTTTCAAAGGGCACATGCTATCTAAAAAGCCCGATATCCTTTTGGTCTTGAGTGACGCCATCCCTGCCACTCAAGTGGACAAGAAAGTCACTTCCCTGTGACCCATCTTGAGTGCGGCAGTCTTGAGACTGACCCTAAGACTATATTAGCCTGTTACCAAATCCAGAACAGCTTGAAACGACCGTTCCAAACTGACATAAGTCTTCTGCTTATTTTTAGGTCCACTTCAGTACCACTGAAAGGGCACACAAACAGATCATGCGAATGACACAAAGGACACTCTGTTGTGGTGTCCCTGAGGCACTACTAAAACGCAGGGAGATTGGATTTCAGAGACAACACTACAGACCCATCCACCGCAGAGCTCATGTCCTCGCCCAGAAGGCAGGCGCGCTGCCTCGGCCCCTTCCGACCTTCACACACTTCTGTTTATCCTGTGTAACTGCAACGTACGAATAACGTTCCCGACGGTGACCGAGGGTAGGAAAAATGTACAAAGGAGACAAAAATAGTTACATTACGTGATCTCTAAAGTCATTCCCAACTCCAACCATCTCATTTAAGAAAAGTCAGATTAAAATCTTCATGTCCACCCCTCCCTCCTCAGGCGTGACCTCGGGCAAGTTCCCTTCTGGGAAGGACACCTTTCAAGGACTGGCTGAGCCCAGAGCCATCGCTCACCTGACCGGGGTCACTGTAGTCACACGCTTTAAGCACCACCAGGCCTCCTTTCTGACTCGGGCGGCCCTGGGCCACCAGACACTTGTTGGTCTGGAGGTGATAGAGCTGTAAAAGGAGAGATCGCTCTTGTCAGAAGATGCCTTATGCTAGATAAGGAGGTTTTAGATGAAACGCGAATTGATTACTCCAAAGGTATGAATTTCAAAGGTCCTAAGAAAATAAGCATTTTTTTATTCCTTAATTCTAGCTTCAGTACATAAGGGTGTCACGGTAGACTTTAAGGTTAAAGGCAGTTTTAACAGTAGATGCAAGCAATGCCAAGTAGAAATTCTAAAAATATAGGTTTACTAATCTATTCTAGGGGAGGAAGGAAATTAAAACCTCTCTGCCCTCAAGAACCTTCAAATGAAATCAAGGAAATAAGACTAAAGGTACCGACCAGACAGCACGTAACTGAACGAAATATACAGGCTAAACTGGAGGGAGACACAGATCGGGAACAGCACAGGGGAGACCCAGAAAAGCAGCAAAGAGTATGCAGTTTGGGTAAAGGGCTACAACTACATGGGCATACGCTGTGTTTTTACTTTAAAAACAAAAGGTGGTTTTGTTTTCATAAAGAGGACAAGGGGAAAGCTCTAGGCTTAGCCACTGAGGAACACTCAGCATCACGAAAGATCCTGACAAGTGCCTTCTTCTGAACACAAAAGAAGAGAAAACTGTGCAACAGAGTAGCTACACTTTCAGAAAGCAAATTCTATGAAATGATTCAGGAAAAAGGTATGACTTTACGGCTAGACCCCTAAACTTTAAAAGTGATGTAAAACTGTGAAGAAATTCCTTAAGAAATAAAAGAGAACGGGGGCGCCTGGGTGGCTCAGTCAGTTAAGATCTGACTTCGGCTCAGGTCGTAATCTCACAGTTCATGAGTTCAAGCCCCGCGTCGGGCTCTGTGCTAACAGCTCGGAGCCTGGAGCCCGCTTCGGATTCTGGGTCTCCCACTCTCCCTCTCTGGCCCTTCCCTGCTTGTGGTCTCTCTCTCTCAAAAAAGGGAGGAAGGAAAAAGAACTTCAAAAGAAACGTGGCCGCTCAGGGGTGTTCCTGTGCAGCACATGGGTCCTTACACACTGGGTGTGAACTAGAGGGACGCGCCCCATCTCTCACTTGCTCTCCTGAGTCAGTTCCCGAGCTGCGGCCACAGAGCAGAGTGTGACCCCATTTCTCCTTTTCTTTTCTTTTGGGACCGGACTCTGCCCAGGGAGCTTTACGCTCTCCTGTGGCTTTTATTTGCATATCGCATAGTCACACTGACGTCCCCCCTCTCGGCAGCTAGCCTATCACTTTGAGAATCGTGTGCTCCTGAATGCTGGCAGGTGAAGGGTGTTAATGGTAACAGTGAAGACAGGAACATTCCTAAGGTCTCACTCCGAGCAGAGGAAGCTCCCACAGAAAGAATGCAACGGAAGCAAGCTAACGTCTATCACTAAAATGATACTTTCAGTCTAAAATGTCATTGGTCTTATCATACAACTTTGAACAGAACGCTGATAAGATTACTTCCTTACCCTTCCACGCTGAAGGACTTTGGGACGTTTTGGCCCTCTGTTGATAAAAATGGGTTGTTGGGGTTTGGCATTGGGCCCAGATATCTGCATCTCTGGGTAAATATTATCCAAATACCACTTAAATGATTTACAGCCCAACTTCCTCCTCAGTTCAACACGCTCACTGATGTTTCCGTAACTTTTGGTCCTCAGGTCAGGTCTTAAGGAAAAATACTGCTCCTGAATTTTAAAAAGAAAAACGAAAAATAAGGGAATGGCCTTTTTAAAATTAAGTAGTATCAATTGTACCTGAGTCTTAAAGAGCTGAAGTATTTTTCACGCTGGCGTTTTCTTCACGTTGCCAGAAGATGTCAACATGAAGTTATCAATTAGGTCCGTCGTTGATGGTAAGACATTTTAAACTCTAGGAAACGTCCGAACCTCAGAATCGGCAACACATGTAAAAATGTGATCCCAGAATCAAGGAAGCTGCACATGAGGGGGCAGTTCTCCGACTCTGTCAGGACTATGATCTTAACGATTACCAGAGACTCTGGGGAGGTTCGTGTGAGTTACATCTGCTCGTGTTTACCAGGAGAGACGTGAAAACATTTGTCAACTCTTTAAAAATAATTCATTACCTATGAACATAAACATGCTTTGAACAAGAAATTTAGTGAGAACAGTTACACTGCTTTACAGTTTTGCAAATCTTTTTAATGTCTGGTTAGAAAGAAGTCAGCTGAATTCTCAATTCTGCATTCAACCTGTTATTATATGTTGTCTGGTTAAATACATTTTTAAAAATATGAGCATGTGAAAACATATAGTTTGAGATGGAAGGAGTATTTTAATAGCATTTTCAGAGAATTATGGCTATTCTTTTCTGATATTATACCAGAACTCTAGCCCTTCACATTCCACATCGTGGCTAACCTTTAAATTGTATCATTGAGCTTTCCTACTGTTGGGTTAAAATCTGCTGTCTTGCTCTGTGACTGGATCTTTTTACCCATCCAAGATCTGCTTCCGCTGGGTTGTGAAGTTCTTTCAAATAATGACAAATTTCAGTATTAAGAATTATATTCATAAATATTCCTAATCTCCTCAGAAAAGCGTTTAAGTACCGGAAGCAAGTAAGCTCATAGGGGTGGATACAAGTTTTCCAAAACTGTAATTTTTCACCTGAAAGCTTGAATTTTATCATTGGCAACAAATGCTGTCTGTCGAAGTGAGAGAGTCAGTTGGTTCATTTTTGAGACTATCTGCCAAACATCCAAACAGAAATAACCATGGTTTGTGAGTCACTCTTTTCTCCATTTATGTAAAAGTGATCAGTCCAGCTCACAAGTCGAACAGCTGCACACATTTTTCCTTGCCACAAGCACAGTGCTTCGGTGTGCAGTGCTTCTGTCCACCACGTCTCGGCACTCCGAGCTTGCCAAGATTTAGTGGAATTTTTTGCACCACTCCACCGTTCCTGCACCATCGGCGCAACGCCGACACGGTGAAAGGGGCAAGTCCCGTATTAATCTGTGAAAACAGGTTCGGCCCAGCGTCCTCCTAGGAGGGCAGCCGGGATCTAGGTGGCTCTGAGGGCCGCCAGGAGACAGTAGGACTCCAAGCTGGTGACCATGGAGAGGGAGCTCAGAGTCTAGAAGAGGGACAAGGGAGGAGACACGCGGTGTGATAGAGGCGTGACCAGGAGCCCGCACTTCCGGTCCCAAGCGGTGATCTGCTTGGTTCTCATACCCCCACAGCACGTACCTCCATACCCTAAATGCACAGTGTCGTCACTGTGCATTCCCTCCTTCGTCACTGACTCCCCCAAACCTAACACGGAGCCTGATATGGAGCAGATGCTCAAACGCCTGTTTACAAACAACTGTATGCAAGTATTCACAGCAGCACTTTTCACAACTCATGAAAGGATAAAACGCGGTGTCTTCGGCCAGGGAGTATTATTGGATTACAAAGAATGAAGTACCGGCACATGGCGCGGTATGGATGAACCGGAAAACACCACGCTGAATAAGATGGCCACAAAGGCCATGTCCTGTAGGGTTCCATTTGTAGTAAGTGTCCAGAACAGGCACATCCAGAGAGTCAGGGGGTAGATTAGTGGTTGTCTAGGGCTGTGGGAGATTAGGGAGTGATAAAATGGTTTGTGAATTATTCCTCAGTAAATCCGTGACCAAGGAAATAATCATCACAGGGTGTGCACAGCGGAAGAGAAAGTGGGAGGTACGATCCTGCATGTGCAGAGTCGAATGGGGAAGTGGCAGGACCGGCACACGAACCCCAAGGGGCAAAGAGAAGGAGTCACAGGAGAGGAACGAAGACACTGAAGAGAACACTTCTTCTGGTGTTGGCCGAATCTCCTTTTACAGGGTGGTCACTTGGAAAATTAAAAGAGGAGTCACAACAGCAAATGAGAGAGAAAAGAAATGTAGGGAGAGAAGGCCCCGTGGTTGTCCCAACAGAAATGCGCCGGAGTGAAAAGGCAGGTAACCAGAGCCGCCCGCAGACGCACAGCCGCCCATCCGATCCGACCCCTCCGACCGAACAACATAACCTCACCTTGTATTCATCCAACCAGACATGTGCCAGCCGCAAGGAGTTGTGGGTCATGGTGTCCTGGCCTTCAGGAGAGCCATACGGTCGCCTTTTTCGGAAAATGTGTCCGACTCTAGAGCACGGGATGATGAAGAGTTTACCTCCACACATCCAGATCTGGTCGGGGCAAAACATGTATTAATAGTTGCCTGCAACTGCTATGAAATCAATGTATGCATTTTCATGAAATTATCAGGTGTTCATGCAACTTTGCAAGATGTCTTACAGAACTGTCAAAGAGTACCTTGAAAAACAACGTCTTTAAGAAGAAACTAAATTCTAAAATGACGTAATATTCTTTTACTACCGTGTGTCTAAAATCACACTTACCATATACTTTGCTGTTTTAACAGATCAAGGAACTTGATCCTCAGGACTTAGGGAGAGAATGCTTGTTGGCGGGTCCCCTACTTTAAATTTACTGGTACTTTAATAACATGTATATACACACAAATAATGAAAGATACAGAATAACTCCAGGTTAAGATTCAAAAGATCTTAGTTCTAGTCTAAATTTTGCCCTTGATTATCTGGGTATTTTAGTTTTTGTGGGACTCCATTAGTTTATCTCCAAAGTAAGAAGACTGAATTAATGATATGTTATTCCTTTCATCTTTAAAATTCTAAAGATTATGTAGGAAAAACTGCCTTTTATTTTTTTTTTCAACGTTTATTTATTTTTGGGACAGAGAGAGACAGAGCATGAACGGGGGAGGGGCAGAGAGAGAGGGAGACACAGAATCGGAAACAGGCTCCAGGCCCTGAGCCATCAGCCCAGAGCCCGACGCGGGGCTCGAACTCACGGACCGTGAGATCGTGACCTGGCTGAAGTCGGACGCTTAACCTACTGCGCCACCCAGGCGCCCCAAAACTGCCTTTTAAAAACTTTCTGGTCAATACGTTGCAGAAAGACAAAAGGACACACGCACACGTACTATCTGGATGGGGATCCTGCCGTGGGGACTGGGCTGGGGACATCTGCAAGTTTGGAAGTCTGTGTGCTCGCCCTTGCCCTCGTTCTGTCCTTTGCAAAGACTGCCTGACCCCACCTCCTCCAGTTCCCTGAGCCCCAGACCCCAACTATACCATCATCTCTCCAACTTTAGCAGTTGGAGAGGAGGACTGATTATGAAAAATGAATTCCTTCCTCAGGTTGCAGGTAGTTGTATGTATGAGGCCTCCCACTAGCTACTTCTGAAAGTGGAATGCAGAGCTATTAGTACTTTTCCTGGGAGATCTGGGGTGAACCAGGATGGTCTTAGCCAATCAGGGAAATCCGATCACGCTAAACATATATATATATATATATACATGTATATATATATATATGTGTGTGTGTGTGTGTGTGTGTGTGTGTGTATATATATATATTAGGGTAGTAAATAAGGTTAGCAAATAAGATTAATAAACTGGCAACAAAACTCTAGATTAAATGCACATTTAGACATCTGAAATCATACCCATTCATCACAGCCTTCCCTTCTGAATTCTTATAAAATAAGGCTGCTTAAAAGCTTTCCACACCTTGAGTGGATATTCTCCAGATCACAAATTACAATAATGTAGCATTCATTAAGGACAATTTGTTAACAAAGGTAATCAAAGAGAATTTACAGAAAATATGGGATTGTAGATGAAAATTATATTCTACTGCACACAGTTAATAACTAGACATGAAAAAATTACCCGAAATGATATTTCTAAATTTTCTCCTCCCCAGATATCCATGCCACTGTCATACTGTCCAAGTTCATTGAAATAGTGTCTGTTCATGGCAAACAATCCTCCAGCCATTGTCGGTGACCTAGAAAAGGAAATAATTTCTGTACCAATTCTACAGACTCAATTAACTACTGTCTTTGTCTTAAAAAATTCAGTGTGCCTTTGGAACATCACTAACAAAAACAAGATGAACTATTATGAAGTGTTTTATGTAACATTAGGCAATGAGCTGGGCCACATAACTGAATTTTCTAGATTGCCAATGATATATACATATCTGGCAAATGAAGGCTGCTTTTCTAGGCAACAAAAGTACTTTTTAAATTATAACCACTGTTATTAGAAATACACCTGAAATGAATTCATTCCTTCTGACAGGCTCACAGAGCCACCGTGATAAAAACCGGACTCCAGGGCCTGCCGGGGGAGACCAGACAAACTCTGATCAAATGGCTTAGGCCAGTAGCTCTCAAATAGGACGATTTGTCCCCAAACGTTTCCGGAGACATTTTTAGCTGTCACGATGGGACGTGTGTGTGTGTGTGTGTGTCAGGGGCGGATTTCTACTGGCATCCGATGGGCTGAAACCAGGTATGCTGCCAGAGTTGTTAAAACGCACAACAGAGCACCCATCACACGGGAGTCTCCGGCCCAAAATGTCAATACTGTCAGGACTGAGAAACTGAATGAGAGAATCTGAAGGAGGCTGGCCCTCAGAGAGACTCCTGCCCGCTTTCCAGCTGCGTCACTTCTGGTAACGGAGTTAAGGTGGTGGTGGATCCTAGCATCCCAAGCTGCCTGCCAGAAGTGAAGCAAAATCTCTCTGCAGGGGGGAAACCATCCCAGGTAGGAGTGTATTTACATAATTTTTCATGACTAGGTCTGTCACCAAACAAAAATAAGCAACCAAACAAACCACCAGGCAATCAGGAAGATTAATCACATCAAAGAAAAACAAGAGAAACAATCTACATCAGAGACAGATGTTCAGGGTTTTTTTTCTCTTTTAAAGTTTTTTTTAATGTTTATTTTTGAGACAGAGAGGACAGAACATGAAGGGGGAGGGTCAGAGAGACAGGGAGACACAGAATGCGAAGCAGGCTCCAGGTTCTGAGCTGTCAGCACAGAGCCTGACATGAGGCTCGAACCCACAAACCGTGAGATCGTGACCTGAGCCGAAGTTGGACGCTCAACCGACTGAGCCACCCAGGTGCCCCTGTGTAGGGGTTTCGAATAATGTGATTCTCAGGCAGAGACTTTAAAATAATTGCTCAATACATTCAAGGGTAAAAGAATGCAGAATTTGGCAGGTGGATAGACACAGTCAAAAAAGAAACCAAACTTAGGCATATCTGAAAACGCTTCTGACCAAGAGAAGAAATTCCTCTGTCACTAAGACTTTGTCACTAAGACTTTGACACTAAGACTGCCGCTGGCTTCTCACCACAAACAGCGGAGGCCACACGTTCTTGAGTAACCCCTTCCAAGTCCTAAAACAATCTATCCACCGACCTAGAACTGGGCACCCCATACAGTTACACCTCCAAGTACCGGTAGAATGAACACATTCTTACAAGAAGACAAGAGTAATCACCAGAAGGTCTGACCAAAGAAAGTACATTTAAAATGAAAATAATCCCAGGTGGGAGTTTGCAGATGGAGACAGAATAAAGAGTAACATAAAAAGGGAAATACATGGGCAAACCTAAATGAATAATGGTCACATAAAAAACATCTTACACAGTTAAAATACACACACACACTCTTCAACAATATAACCTGAGGGGTATAAACTGGAGAACGAATATTCTGAGATCCCTGCATTGTTTGAAATACCAATTTATGTCACACTTTGATAAATCAAGGATGTATGGTATCCTCTCTGGGGTAGTCACTAGAAGAACGGTATGTAAGAATGTATAACATCTAATAACAGGGTGGCAGCTGGGAACAGAATAATAAAAAATCCAAACTCAAGACCAAAAGAAAGAGAACAGGAAAAAAAAAAAACAAAAAAACCAGAATGCAAATAGTAGCACTGTAATCCTAAACACAAAATACAAGTAATATTGAATGCAAGCAACTAAATTAAAGGAAGTTTTTCATGCTGGTTCAACAACAAATCATAATATGGAAAAGCAACTGCACGCTGCTTACAAGGGACACATCTAAATATAAGACCCCGGAAAGACTGACAACAAAAGGGAAGTCACACAATGTAAATATTAATCAAAACAAAGCTACAACAGTCATATTAATGTCACACTATAATGCAAAAGTTTTACTATTCTGAAAGTCTGGAACAAATGGGGTTCATTTACCAGAAGATTTAATAATCCTAAATGTTCATACATCCATTAAGACAGGCTCAAAATATATGAAGAAAACATATAAAGAACTACAAGGAGAAATAAATATACAATTGTAGTGGGAAACTTTAATATGCCATATATTTTTTTTTCAGTTTACTCATTTATTTTGAGAGAGACAAAGAGCACAAGCAGGAGAAGGGCAAAGAGAGAGACACGGAGAGAAAATCTCAAGCAGGCTCCACACTGTCAGCACAGAGCCCCACGTGGGGCTCAAACCCATGACCTGAGCTGAAATCAAGACTTGGATGCTTAACCGACTGAGCTACCCAGGCGCCCCATAATATACCACATTTAATAACCGATATAACGTGTAAATTAAAAAATAAAAGTATAACAACCCTCATCACAGTGGGCACTGTGTAATGTACAGGATTGTTGAATTACTAAGCTGTGCACCTGAAACTAATATAATACTATACGTCAGCTACACTTCCATAAATTTTTTTAAACAAAGTATGCAATATTTGAATACTACAATAAACGTGACCAAACTAATACAGAATCCCATTTTTAACAACCAGAGAAAACATTTTCCAGGCACACAAGAAACATTTACAAAATTTACTCATGCACTTAACCATAAAGCAAATCTCATCAATTTTCAAAGAGTTAAAATACAGAATATTTTTTGACCACGGTATAATTAAGCCAGGAATATACAATTACAAAACCCACATATGTCTGGAAAATAATAAATGTAGTGCTAAATAACCTATGGGGCAGAGAAGACCTCATGATGAAAATATTTTAAAGTGAATGATAAAAAATGATACGTCATAATTTGCCAAACCTGTAAGAAAGTTTATCATCTTAAATACATGTATTAGAAAAGGAAAAGGGATGACAATTTTAAATCTAAACATCCAACCTAAGCAGTTTGCAACCCTGGTATCATAAAAGTGCAACAGCTCACGTTAGAAAGGGGAAGAAACGGGGGGAAAGTGGCACAAGGAGAAAGGGCCCTGATGTCCTCGCTGCACAAGAAGGAGTGTCAGGTGATGCTCTCAAAGTGAGCAAGTGACAGCTTTCTCCAAGCAATACAGTAACAAAAACCACACTCCACAGCCAGGCAACAGAGAAGGCACTGAACGTAAATGAGCGGAATCTTCGCTCTTCCCACAGAAAAGGATCTAAGTCAGTCTGACAGTGAAGACAGGAGTACGTTCATCCATCGTCTAGAGTTAAAGAAGCAAGAAACACAAGACCCAAAATAAAAATAGTTACAGGAACTGGCCTCTGGGGAGAAGGACCGGGAAGCGAGAGGAAAGGGTCGTCAGCCACTCTTCATTCTAAGTGTACTATTTTGTTACTGAATACACGTCTTTGATGAGAAGTATTTAAAAAGGGGGGGGATGCACCTGGGTGGCTCAGTCGGTGAAGCGTCCCACTTTGGCTCAGGTCGTGATCTGGCGGTTCGTGAGTTCGAGCCCCACGTCGGGCTCTGTGCTGGCAGCTGAGAGCCTGCAGCCTGCTTAGGATTCTGTGTCTCCCTCTCTCTCTGTCCCTCCCCCACTCATACTCTGTCTCTCTCTATATCAAAATTAAATAAACATTAAAAAAAATCTTTTTTAAAGTATTAAAAAAAAAAAAGACGAAAACCAATGCTGATAAAGAGGATGAAACAGGCAAAAACTGACAAGTGCACCAAAACTGAGGACACACGGCAGCCGGGGCTCCGTCGTCTCGCTCTGCGCAAGCTTCACCTTCTCCCAAAGAACAGCACGGACAGTCCGAAAGGACAGGACAAGTCGGAGGGACCACTACCGTGTACCGTGTGCCTCTGACCACAGGACGTGAGGTTGCAGAGACCGGAAACACTGAGGGACGTCCCCAGACGCAGCCCTGCTCCTGACAGAGGGGAGGGTGCGTCGCACCTACCCCTGATCTCACTGAAATCAGCAAGACTTGGACCAGATTGTCATGCAAAGCCTGAGGGACAAGACGACCACACTCTGCCACAAGACCGCACCAGGCCCGTTTGTTTATTTTTGACAGAGAGAGAGGCAGAGCATGAGCAGGGGAAGGGCAGAGAGAGAGGGAGACGCAGAATCTGAAACAGGCTCCAGGTTCCGAGCTGTCAGCACAGAGCCCAATGCAGGGCTCGAACCCACAGACCGCGAGATCATGAGCTGAGCCGAAGTCGGATGCTCAACCAACTGAGCCACCCACGAGCCCCCACACAGGAATTTTTTCAAGCGATGTTGAGCACAAGAAGCAAGACAAAATGAGTCCAATGGCTTCATTTTATATGAAGTCCCTGAACAGGCAAATTACTACACCGTACTGTTCAGGGGCGCACACAGACGTGGTGAAAAGTAAAGGAAAGCGAGGAAATGATTACCAGGGACCAGGTCAGGGTGATGACCCATCTAGGGGCAGGGGCTGTGGACCGGAACAGGAGTCCAGAGGGCAGCCGGCTGCTGTCTGTGGACCCGGGAGACGGCACAGGCGTTCAGATCACAGCCATTCATTAAGTCGTGTGCACAGTACGCCTATTTGCGTGTGTACTTCTTACCTACGCCATTTTTCCACAGGAAGAAAACCCAAACCGTAGGTCCAAAGACATTAAAAAGCAGAAACCCAGACAAACCTCTAAAGTCTACACGAGAAATTTATAACAGAAGACAAGGAATAACATAGAAGCAGATGTGGAATACTGAGAATATGAAGGGGAACTGGAAACAATTCACACGCTGCGACCTGCGACGGTGCAGCAGGAATCCACCCTAAAGATCCTAATTACAGAACCGGCTTCTACGGCTAACGCTCTTCCCAGCGCCACACACACGAGCAGAGACCCGAAGGCAAGTAGACGACACAGGGAACTGCGATAATCAACGTGCAAACGGGGCGCGCCGCTCGAGTGTGCCACACGGTTACGCCCAGGACTGCCGATCCTACTCGTCTGCCTTGCTAGGTTGGAAACCCTAAGCCACCCATCTTCCCTTAGCAGCGGGCGCGACGTATGAAATTCGGGAAGCACTCGAGTTTGTAACGCTTCCGCTCCCTGCAAAGAAGGGATTACCTGTAAAATATTTTTTCCTCTTTGGAAGAAGCGCCGATAGGAGTTTTCGAATCTGCAGAAGGAGTCTCACCTGATGGGTGCGGTGGCTCCTTCCGGTCCCCCGAGCTCAGAAAGGGGCACGAGGTCCCACTTGAAGTGCAGCCCCCAGTTGAACCCTCCGCGCACGACGGGGGACGAGCTGTAGGCGAGCGTGTCCGCACTGATGATGTCAATGACGGGGCACACGACGGTCCGCGGGTCCTCCCGGATGGCGGCCAGCAGGGGCTGCAGCCACAGCACGTTCACCTCGCAGTGGCTGTCCAGGAACACCAGGACCTCTCCTGAGGAGGCAAACGACAGGCGGCCGCTTGGAGCGTGCGACGTGCAATACAGCCGGCCGCCCTCCAGCCCCACGGCTACACCCGTCCTCTGCTGCAGGCGGGGGGAGGAGCTGGTCGCGCGAGCCAGGCCTGAAGCCACTGCTGTGAGTGTGGAACGCGTGCAAACACACTCACTCTCCTCGGTGACGAGATTCCAAGTCTCACGGGACCAATTCTGTTCTCCGGACAGAAAGGTAAGGAGTGTGGTGCAAGGACAGTGGCCCTTTGTGTGTGGATGTTTTTATTACAATTACTGTAATCAAACTACCTCTAAACGTAGGGTACGTTTCCTTGCCTCAGTCAACGGAGGACAGAGAACGTATTTTCACTGGTGACTCGGAAACGTGACTGCAATTATCAGTGACTGCCACGACAGTGACACGGGCTCCCTTCTCCCTTGAGGTCACCACTCAGCTGCCACATTCTCATTCCTGTTTGCTTCCCGTCTTTCCAATTCCCCAACCTTGTTGGCTGAAGTGGCCCTCATGAGCTGATGGGGTAGCCTTTCTTCTAGTTAGTAAAATAAAAACCATAAAGATTTTTATCCTGCGTTTTTAACTTGATGCAAGAGGCATACAGGGAACGTAGGAGATGTCGCTACGAGGGAATGCCCCCCGCCCCCAAAGTTCCAGAATTCTCAAATTACCTTCATGGTTTTGTTTGTTTGTTTTTTGGCCTTATCCATGCAACTACCTGCAATATTATATATATAACATCTTAAAACTGATTCATTTAACTTAAATAAATTTTAACGGGAAAATTTTATCAAGATCACTAACCTTACAGAGGTAACCCTACACACACACACACACACACAAAAATATAACCGATGCAGTATAACTGAGGACTAACCAGATTTTCTGGTGAAGATGAAACTTAACACCTGTTCTTTCTCTTTAAAAGGGGAGATTAGTATATGCTAGAAAGGTTTTAAAGATATATCAGTAAAATGGAGGCTTTATCTTTGATGGAATCAGAAGGACTGAGAGGGAATTTTGAAGAAGGTACCTTTGGAGTTTTGTAAGTTGCTTTTTATTTATTTTTATTCTTTAAAGATTTTATTCTTAAGTAATCTCCATACCCAATGTGGAGTTCGAACTTACAACCCCGGAGATCAAGAGTTGTATGCTCTACTGACTGAGCCAGCCAGGTGCCCCTGTAAGTCAGTTTTTAATATTATAGCCCATTTCTCCAAGGAAAACCATGATGCCCTATCACCAGCGGTATGTATTCGTAGTAAGGAAGCACTGGCACAATTCAAACCAAACAGTCTGGGTACACATAATTTAAATGTATTAAAAAAAAATACAGAAGCTCAGTTACAATTTTTCTTGGACTCTTCTCTATGGAAGTTAAACAACACCCAAACCTACGTGAGGAGCAGAGCAGTAATTCACAGTAGGGGCCCCCAAGAAAACAGATCGGCTTGGACTCCAGAGCCCCCCTCCGTGGCGTCTGCGTCTGGGGACAGCAGGGGTTGGCGTTATGAAGAGGCCCTTCCCAAAGCGAACGAGCTTCGTCTCTCCTGACAGTGTCCATTTAAGATACTCACTTTTCAACCCATCTCTGCAGAATGAGGCTCCAAGGACAAAGCCCTTGTCGCTCGACACCCACCGAGAAGAGTGGCAGGAAGCTGTACCTGTAGCATGGGCCGCTCCGATCATCCTTCCTCGAATCAGTCCCTCACGCTTTGTGTTTCTTATTACTTTAATTTTTCCAGGGAGGTATTTTTGGACATATTCTTCTAGTTCTCCTTTCAAATCATCTGAAAATAAAGAGCCCATAGTAAAACCACATGAGACATGTACAAAGACAGTTTTTTATAGCTACCCTAAAATTGTACCTGGTACTTGCAACAACAGATTATCAAGTAAATATTACAGAATCTTCTGCTGCTTTATTTTAAAAAAGCATGGCAGCTTATCTCCTGAGGAGGAGAAAGGAAAACATGAAGGATAAGAATGGAAACACTAGTCAGAACAGTTACCTTGTAGACTTACTTGTATTTCCACAGCAACTAACACAATGCTTTGCATAAAGAAGGTCTGAAATGAGTACCTGGAGTGAATCAATTTTCAGCTGACTACACATAAATCAGGTTTACAACAAAACCAAAAAATGAGATACAAATGTCTTTTGTTTGAACGTAATTTATTAGCTATTATTCCATTTCAGAATAGTCGACACAACTTATACCGCCCCTACCAAAAATTATATAACAACAATAAACATGTCCTTTTACTAATTTAGCACCTTCCAAGTGCACTAAATAATTTTTATACATTCTAGCTCATTCACCTTTCAATTTCATAACTTCAAAGATCATCTAAGAAGTAATTCTTTCCATTGTTAGTAGATAAACCATTGTTAAGTTAGCATGAATTTTTGCTTTTAGATAAAATAGCTACAAACTGAAAAACCACAAATTTAAACAAAATATCGACACCATCAATTCTCCAATTGAGTATTTAGCCAACATCCTATTTGGTCCAGACTCACGTTCTTGCTTTTTTAATCATTCATTTTTGAAATTAAGTTTTGTTTTCTATTAACCTTCCTAAATTTTCTTCTGTGCTATTTGAATTTTTTTACCAAGGTTTAAGTAGTTTGCTCCCATTGGGCTCAGTGTACCTTTCCTCGCTTTGTATTATTTAACTGGTAGGCCAATTCTGCTGTTGGTAAGAGGTGCTTAATAAACACTGGAGTAATGAAAAATATGTAACTGGCATACAATTTATTAATATACCTCTGCAGCTTGCCGTAATGAACAGAAGGTTTGGAGCCACGTGGACTAGAGGTTTAATTTCAACTCTACCACGTAACGGCTATGGGACCTTGACCAAATTACTTAACATCTCCTCCTCTATAAAACGAGGACATAACCTCTCTCAAGGTAGCTGAGAGCCGAATGAGTAGCGTAAATAAAAAGCCTTCCATCCTGGGGCCCCTGGGGGGCTCAGTCGGTTAAGCGTGGACTCTTGATTTGGCCTCAGGTCGTGATCTCACAGTTTTGAGATCCAGCCCCGTGCTGTTACCGCGGAGTAGGCTTGGGATTCTTTCCCTCTCTCTCCGTCCCTCCCCTACTTGTGTGCACGCACACGCTCACTCTCTCTCAAAATAAATAAATAAACATTAAAAAAAAATGAGTAAGTCACAGAGATGAAAAGTACAGCAGAGGGAATACAGGCAGTAATATTGTGATAACATCGTACGGTGACCGACGGGACTGCACTTTCTGTGGTGATCACCGCGTAATGTACAGAACTGTTTAATCAATATGTAGTTCAACGAAAACTAACATAACACTAAAATTTATTATACTTCAATAAGAAATTTAAAAAAGAAAAGTGTGTAATATACGTACTGAATCATAAAACACTGGCATTCAGGGATCATCTAAGAGCTATCACAAAGCAATCCACTTTTATCTGGGGACGGTCGGTGTAACAGACTTATTAGATAAATATAAGCCAAGGCATTATGCTGAGTGAAAAAAGCCCATCTCGAAAGGTCACATACTGCACGATTCTATTTATGTAACAATTCTTGAAATGGCAAAATCACAGAGACAGAAACAAAATCACAGAGATTAGGGGTGCCAGGGATCAGGGAGGGAGTGGGTCGAGGAGGTCGGTGGTGTGAATATTAAAAGCTAGCACGAGGGAGATCTTTGTGGTCAGGGAGTTGTCTGTATCTTGATCGCAGCGGTGGCTCCAGGAACCTACACAGGGGATAAAATGACACAGAACTGCGTATACACACTGTGCCAAGGACAAATTCCTGGTTTGGATGTTGGGCCAGGGTTACGTTAGAAATAACCAATGGGGGAAATGGGAGGAATGGGGGGAAGAGGTAACAGACCTCTTTGTAACTTGCTGTTACTAATCTATATTTTGAAATAGAACAATTTTTTAAAAAGATAAGCCAAGGGGGGCACCTGGGTGGCTCAGTCGGTTAAACAACCGACTTCAGCTCAGGTCATGATCTCACAGCTTGTGATTCGAGCCCCGCATCAGGCTCTGTGCTGACAACTCAAAATCTGGAGCCTGCTTTAGATTCTGTGACTCCCTCTCTCTCTTCCCCTCCCCCACTCATTCTCTCTCTCTCTCTCTCTTTCTCTCTCAAAAGTAAATAAACATTAAAAAAAATTTGCTTAAAGATAAGCCAAGGGAAAAATTTCAAGGGCCAAACTTAAATGGCACAGTCTGAAAAAGATCACAAAGACAATGCTGTTTCCTCTAATCGACAGACATTATTTGTTGCTGACCCCACTGCCACTCTGCGGACGAGGGTCCTGTCCACCACCTATCCTGACAGTCAGCTCCACTGATGCTCACGCTGGTGCTCACACGGCCACGATCAACAGCCCAGATTCCATGGCATCAACTGCAACAGCCCTTACCAAAGTCACTGTCATCATCCACAAGGATGATTTCATGAAGGAGCTGGGCTGGCGTGCGGTCTAGAACGCTGTGCACCGTACGAAGCAAGGCAGACAAGGCTTCATTGTAGAAACAGATAACGACACTGGCGACTGGCAGGTCCGCGGGGTAAGACTTGTCTTTACATCTGTAAAGGCATGTGTGAGAAAAGGCGACATCTTAGAAGGTTCAAATGTTTTAGGTCGTTATTCACTCAACATTAACTGCCCCTGTTCAGCCTCTTTCCTACATTGTAATGACAGTTTTTTAAAAACCACTGAAGAACACATCACGTGTCTTACTCAAGAGTTTTACATTTCAGTAATTCCTCCCTCCAATACCTGCTACTCCGCTTATTTTTAGGTCAATATTTAAAAAATGATTTTTTTTTCTTTTTTGGTACAGAGTTTACATAAAAACGGTATGAAATCACTATAGGTTTTTAATGCAGCACTCATAAGCTAATGATCAGCTTCTCCACGATAAACATTCAAAAGAAAATAATATAAAACTTTGTATCTGAAAACTATTTTTTGCCCAACTTTAGAAAAACACTTGAGTAAACTAGGACATAAATCAGGATAACAGAAAAGCTTCTATCGAGCAACTATGTGATAAAAAGGGTTGGGTGGCTTTAAGCAACAATCATAAAAAACCACCAGCTTACAGAATAAAATCTAGAATTCCCTGTCCTTTCGTGCGGCATACAAGCCTTCTCGCGTCTGGGCCCTGGCTACCCCCGGCCTCCTGGTGTTCTTCTGCTACAGCCACAGTGACTGCTGTCAGTGCCTTTCCAAGCAGTGTACCAACTCCATCTGTCTGCCATGCAAGGGAGGTGTCCCCCACGCACGGGAGGTGTCTCCCAGGCCCGGGAGGTGTCCCCACTCACGGGAGGTTTCCCCCATGCACGGGAGGTGTCCCCCAGGCACGGGAGGTGTCTCACAGGCACGGGAGATGTCCCCCAGGCACGGGAGGTGTCCCTTGTACACTGCTCATCTCAATGAGGCCTTCCCTGACCGCTCTGGTTTGGGGGTCCCCACTTCACCAATTCCTACCACAGCCCTCATTTACCACCGCAATTACTCGATTCCTTATCTAACTCCCCTGCTAGATCCTAAGCCCTGTGATCCAGGGACTGCACCTTACTCTGCTTATTTCCAAACCTAATACAGTGTCTAGAAAACAAAGGTGTTCAAAAAGGTCTATGGATGGGCTGGCCAACCATATGAATGAAAAGCCTTTGAAGCAACAAAGATAATGAAGACAGAAAAGTGAGATGATGAATAAAATTCTTCACTGATTTTTGATCCCTTTACCACAAATCCAATAAATAAATATCGAAAACAAACTTATGCTCAGAAGGTTACCTAATTATATGCGGTTAGTACCTCCCTGCTTTTCCCTATGATTTTAAGTTTTAAGGGAGCAGCAAGCCGTGGAAGGCTGTTAGTACAATCTCAGCCCACGGGGCTTCAAGGCAGGCGGAGCGGAAATCTGTCTTAAGTGGTCTAGTGTCCTGAATACCGAAGTCTAACTGCAAAGTATCAACACCGTCCCCGTGACTTATGACGCTGCCACTAAGAGCACCACGTCATTAAAACGCAGGCGCACACACTAGCGAGAGGCGAGAAACGACAAACGTACGCGGTGTTCCTGGTGTCGGGCACATCTCTGCGGTAGCCCAAGCGGTTACTGATGAGCATGTTGAAGGCGTGTTTCTGATAGCCCAAGTCTCTCAACTCCTGATCACGTTCATCAAAAATCATGCCTGCAAAGTTTTACCAAAATGACGGTAAATACATAAAGAAGCTAGAAACTTTCCTGTTAATGCTTTTAAAAGGCCTATACAGGGGCGCCTGGGTGGCGCAGTCGGTTGAGCGTCCGACTTCAGCCAGGTCACGATCTCGCGGTCCGTGAGTTCGAGCCCCGCGTCGGGCTCTGGGCTGATGGCTCAGAGCCTGGAGCCTGTTTCCGATTCTGTGTCTCCCTCTCTCTCTGCCCCTCGCCCGTTCATGCTCTGTCTCTCTCTGTCCCAAAAATAAATAAACGTTGAAAAAAAAAATTAAAAAAAAAATAAATAAAAATAAAAATAAAAGGCCTATACAGCGGTCTGAAAGTCTATTTTATGAAAATTGAGGTATTAGTTTCCATTTCCTCCTGTCATTTTAAATACTTTCAACTGCATGTATTAGAAAATCATTAAGTCCTAGAAACAGATTTTATTTCTTTGAAACTATGATCAAATGAAAAAAGAATCTATTTTAACCTTTCCTTTATTAATTGTGGATCTTTCAATCTCTCAAAATCTTTTACTCCTAACATTACGTATTATTTGAGATTTCTAAGGACAAGATTAAAGTTCTTTTTTTGTTAAGTTTTAACGGTAACCAAAATGGCTCATTTATCCCTTAAAATAAAACTGCTAAAACCAGGACTCCAGAATTACAGTGTGCAAAAGACATATACAGTAGATTCTCACTTCCAGATTGAACAGAATATAACTTCTGAAGAAAAAAGTTTCCCTTTTATACTAAGATTTTATAAACTCCTATATTTAATATACTCCAGCATCTTAACAATTCTTATAAGTAGAAATCTTATTAGATATAAGTAATCTCAGCTTACCTCTAAACCCAATGGTTTATGTTCTGTTTTAATTAACTCTGCCTTTCAAAATATGTTATATATAGTCAAGTTACCTTTCAACCATTTCTTTCCCTTATTAAATAATGCTAACAATTAAAATCCTCCCCCAT
The DNA here is from genome assembly GCF_014898765.1 of Herpailurus yagouaroundi. Classification (NCBI taxonomy): domain Eukaryota; kingdom Metazoa; phylum Chordata; class Mammalia; order Carnivora; family Felidae; genus Herpailurus; species Herpailurus yagouaroundi. Next base: position 1,070,814 of record NW_024412700.1, on the reverse strand, counting down.
AGGTTCCATTTTCTTTCCAGTCACTTAATTTTTCTTTCTTTCTTTTCTTTGTTTTCTATTCTGGACCTTATTACTTTCTCCCAAGTCCTCATAAAATATTGAAGTCAGAAACAGTAAATTAGAATATAACTCCCCACTGAGTCTGCAAAATCCTAGAACCTCAGCGAGTTCATTAACAAAATAAATTGGTGGGTGAAAATGACCCATTTCTAATCCCCTCTGCAACACATGACTCGAAGAACCGAGCTTAAAGCTCCAATGATTAAATACTCTGACATGCTACTAGAAGTCGAACACACTTACCCAATTCAGAAGAGAATTTCGTGTTGCCTTTTTCTGGATCTTCAACATGATTATCTATCAAGTCATCAATTCTGTTTACTTTGAACTGTGACTCTAACACTCGACTTGGGCCTCGAGTGAAACGGGGATAGAATTTTTTGGGAAAAGGGCCATGGGGCCCGGACCCCTTGATGGGCACATTCTTAAGTGGCTGAGTCACTTCACTGAAGTTGAAATAAATAAAAAGCAAAACCGTCCAGGTCGCAGATGTGAAAAGGCATCCGTAACAGAAATATCGAGCTGTGACACTTCCCATTATAGACCTAACATCGCTGAAGGGTCATCTTCAATCTCCTGAAAGAGAAGAGCGGCTATGTTAGACCCTTCGGGACATTTGTGAATCATCTACCAAGTTCACAGCCACTGTCTTCTAAATAACCAAGTAGAACTTCTCAACTATTTACTTAGGACTCCTGTGCATACCGTCAGCAAAGACTCAAATGTGAGAAGATACATGGATGGCGCTGAATGAAAACTAGAAGGATTCGACAATTAAAACCACAGGCCAATGTGTCAGTGCTTGGAAAACCAATAGCAGTAAAACAGCTACTTGTTGATTTGCCCATGTTAAAGGATATTTTACCTTTGCTCTGGATTGCTTTCAGTGTGGTAATTTTTTTCAGGTTCTGGCTTTTCATGAGGAAAATGCAAGTACCTCGTGTATCATGACAGTCTATCTAAAGTCAAGTCCCTTTGCACCATAAAATTATAGGACTCTTTTAACCTAAGGCTCTTAAAATCTGTTATTCAAAACAAGCAACCTGAAGAAAACAGTTCTATTCCCAAAGATTGCACCTGCCCCAATGCCTATACTAGATTCAACAGTTCCAGTTCAACTTATTACTGAAAGCAGAAGCTTTAATCTATAGCTTTGACAAGAAGCTTCCTGGTGAACTCTGATGCACAGCCAGATGTGGGAACCGATGGTGTAATGAAAAGACAAGATTAAGTTCTCGTCCCATTCTGTCCCATACTGGCTATGCAACTTGAACAAATCACCAAATTTTCTTAGCCTTCTTTTCATCAACTGTATTCAAGTTAATACTACAATCTACCTTACCTGATTCTTAGAATAAAATAAAATACTTAGAATTACATAAGATAGGTAAAGTATCAGGTACAGTGATTAACACACAAAACAGTGATTTGCAGTGGATGGAGAGAACCAGAGACTGTAGCTAGCTTTTGTTTCATTTGTTCACTGTATTTCCTTCACTTAGCACAAGCAATGGCACGTAGCAGCTGCTGAATGATACTACAGAATGAAGGAATAGAGCACAAATTCAACAATGTTAACTTTTTCCTCCTCCTCATTAGGTCTAATACATAATATGAATGGTAGACGTGACCACATGTTCCTTACAATGACCCACAAGTCCCTACCTCCTCTGCAATCACCTCTCGGACCATACCTCTCCTTACTTCCCTCCTCGTTCATTTCATTCTAGGCACAGGTCTCCTTCCGGGTCACCAAACGTGTCAATCATACTCCCACTGACAGATTATGCATTGGTCCTTCCCTCTGTCTAGAATGCTGGTCATCCCTGGGCGCCTGGGTGATTCAGTCAGCTGAGTGTCTGACTTCGGCTCAGGTCGTGATCTTGCGGTGCGTGGGTTCGAGCCCCATGTTGGGCTCTCTGCTGTCAGTGCAGAGCGCGCTTTGGGTCCTCTGTCTCCCTCTGTCTCTGCCCCTGCCCCACTTGCACTCTCCCTCTCTCTCAAAAATAAACCAACATTAAAATTTTTTTTCAAAAGAATAATTTTCATCCTCAACAGACTTCACCTCTGTTGAATCTTTGCTCAAATATCACCTTCTCAGTAAGTCTCTAGATTTTACCGTATTTAAAACTGCAACTCAATCGCCAAATACTAGCACTTCTGATCTTCCCTGCTCCTTGCAACTTCCGCCTTCTTACACACTACATAATTACGTATTATTTACTGTCCATGCCTGCTGCTAGAAGGTAAGCTTCAGTAGGGCAAAAGCTTTTATCTGTTCATTTCCTGCAGTATCCCGAGCTTACAACAACGCCTGGCATGCAGCAAACATTTAATAAGTATTCATAGAGTTTAATGAATCGATTACTGTAATACAGTTATCAGTATATTTGCAAAATCCTGAGAATTTATAAACAAATGTATTGCTATCATGTTTGAGCGAAGCAATACCTTAAAACTATGCACAGAGATCATGACTGCCTTATTTCAGCAGTATGAAACTACCCAGAACAGGCATAGTTATTATTAGAAGAGGTAAAGAAAGAAAAACGACAGGCTCTCAGTGTCCAATTTCACAAATTAAATAAAAAATTTATTTATTAAATAAATAAACAGGAGACTACTTTCCACTTTGTCTACTGCATGATCTTAAGTCCCCTCTTGGCTGCCGCAACCTGTGGGCAAAATGAAAAAGTTTTCTCCTCAAGACCTCACCCATAGGATTTGGTCAACTCCGTTCAAAATTTTTCCCAGAATACCCCTCCCAATCCTCAACACAACAGCTCAAACATCGAGGTCTTGCTTCCTGAACTGCAGAATGTATTAACTCTCAACAGTTTGATCAGGTAGATATTATTTTCCTCAAGCTACCTTATGGTAATTCTTTAGAGAGCAATTTTTTCCTTGGTCAATTCTTACACTAAGGAACCTATAAAAATGAGAGAAACTTATAAAATCAGGTCATTTATTTTTTTATTAAAAAAATTTTTTTTAATGTTTATTAATGTTTGCGAGACAGAGTGCGAGCAAGGGAGGGGCAGAGAGAGAGGGAGACACATGTCCAAAGTAGGCTCCAGGCCCCAAGCGGTCAGCACAGAGCCCGATGTGGGGCTCGAACCCATAAACCGCGAGATCATGACCTTAACTGAAGTCAGACGCTTAGCCAACTGAGCCACCCAGGCTCCCTGGTCATTTATTTTATATAATTAACCATAACAGTCTTTCAGAAGCAACAGAGACACTCTCAGTTTTTAGACAGGTCAAGAAGTTAGCACTCAAATATGAAGAAAGTATGGGGCGCCTGGATGGCTCAGTCAATTAAGTGTCCAACTCTTGATTTCAGCTCAGGTCATGATCTCACCATTCATGAGTTTGGGCCCTGCTTGGGATTCTCTCTCCCTCTTTCTCTGCCCCTCCCCTGCTTTCTCTCTCTCAAAATAAATAAAACTCTAAAAAAATATATGAAGAAAGTACAAAGCAGTCAGATACCTGTTATTTAATAAGATGACCAGTTCTTAACTGCTTAAGAAGTTAAAACATCCAAACGAAACCCAAAAGCTGAAATTTTAATCTAATCCACACTAACATATAATGAATCCAGCATCTACACAATAAAGTGTGCTATCTGTTCTTCCTTCTATCGGCAATCACCCATGGCTTCAATATCTGAGGCTGAAAGCCTTTAAAAGGAGGACCAAAGCAAACATTTAAAGGTAGTTAATAGAAAACAGCTAGTGAACAAATTCTTTCAATCATAAACTTGGACAGTTAACAAAGCCAAAACTTCAGCAGTTAGATGTCAACATAATACATTTCCAAAAGTTACATGAACAAAAGGCTAACCAGCTGTGCACATGAATTTCCAGTGAGACCAGGCAGTCATGGCCTGGTAGAGGCTGAGACAGGTGCCTTGTGAGCAGAGTCAGGGTTTTACCAGGGAGGTACAAAAGCAGCAGACTGGGGACAGGGACATGCAACATGCCAACGGGAATGACCGACGGATCTGAGGTTCTGGTGTGGCTGAACGATCGCTGGCATCACACTACTACAGAGAGGAACACGGAATGACTGCGTGTGGTGCCCGGAAAACGCAAGGCCAACACTCGCATTTGGGGGAGGTACGGTTAACGACAGAAGAATCCTCTCCAAATACATGAGCTGGAGCTGTGGCAATAAACAACGTGCCTAGAGCCTAAGTGCTACTATACTCGCCGTGAGCAACCCCCTCAGGGGACAGGGATCATTTCTGTCTCTTCAAACCCATTCTGTTTGGCCCAGTGTCTAGTATTAAAAATTAACAAATACTGGTTTGTGTAATTAAAAATTATGCAGAGTGTATCTCTCTTCCAGAAGAGGTTACAGGACCTTGATTCTGTGCTATGTAAAATCGTACTTGGGGCACTTGGGTGACCCACTCAGTTAAGCGTCCCAACTCTTGATTTTGGCTCGGGTCATGATCTCACAGTTTATGGGTTCGAGCCCCGCGTTGGGCCCTGCACTGACAGTGTGGAGCCTGCTTGGGATATTCTCTCTCTCTCTCAAACACAATAAATAAATAAACATGTAAAAAAAAAATCTTAGAGAAGAGTATATATGAGATAAGCACATCCTGGGGAATAAACATTTGTCAAGAGGAGGGGAAGGAGGAGAAAACAGCTAACCAGTTAAAATAGTTTCATTAGATGTAGTCATTACTATGCAAAATATTCAGTATGCCAGCAAAAGTCCCAAGTCTTCCTTTCTCAGTCCAAGATTTCTTAATTATAAATTTGAAATCACTGCAAAAGTTAATTTTATAAATCAAGACGGTTTTATGATTCTTTGCATATCAATTTGAAAGCCTAGAAGAGTAACCTTTAAGGAAAATATGACTTACTCAAACTGACCCCAGTCCCAACAGAAATGTAAACAGACCAATCATCACAGAAGAAATAACCTCATAAGAGTTCCTCAAAACAGGGACACCTGGGTGGCTCAGTCAGTTGAGTGTCCAACTCTCGATTTCAGGTCAGGTCAGGATCTCACAGTCCACAATCTCAGTCATGAGATCAAGCCCCACATCAGGCTCCATGCTTGGGATTCTCTCTTCTTTCCCTCTGCCCCTCTCCCCTGCTCGCACGCACTCTCTCTCTCAGAAGAAAGTTCCTCAAGACAACATAAACCACCGGGCACAGAGTTTCACAGGGGAATGCTACCAGTCCTTTAAAGATCTAATGACCCTAATGCTACTTAAGCCACTGCAGAAATAATTAAAAGAAATCTTCCAAATCTGTTTTATAAAATGAGTAGGACACTGATCTCAAAATCTGACAAAAATCGAACCTCTCCCAAACACACATCTCATTTACAACTACAAATCTTTGAAAAATATAAAAATTCTTAAGAACACTAAGCACAAACTTAACAGGAAATATCTTAAACATGTACAAATAAAACCATAAGACACTCCTGAGAGCCCCAAAAGATGACTTGATCACATGGAAAGATGTACCTTACTCTTGGACAGAGAAACCCCACATCATAAAAGCTCTCCCTAAGTTAACTTATATATATTACATAAGCTATTTAAAATACTAACAGAAGCGCCCGGGTGGCTCAGTGGATGGAACGTCCGACTCTTGATTTCAGCTCAGGTCATGATCTCAGGGTTGTGGGATCGAGCCCCACGTCAGACTCTGCCCTGACAGCACAGATCCTGCTTGGGATTCTGTCTCCCTCTTTCTCTCTCTCTTTAAAAAAAAAAACTTTAAAAATACTAACAGATTTTTTTTTTCTAGAGCTAAACAAGTTGATTATGAAGTGTATTTGGGAAAGAATGAAAAAGCAGGCAATAGCCAGGCAAATCCTGAAAACCAAGTATAAGCAGGGGTGAGCCCTACTGAGTAGTAAACAAACTCCAGAGCTTTTTACCTAAATGGCACAGCATGACACGTGCACAGACGAGAAACCAATGGGGCAGGATGAGAAATTTTGAGAAACAGACCCAATTACACTTAGAAATTTAGTATAAATGATTACAGATAACACGCCAGTGAGGAAACAAGTGACTTTTTGCAAACTGGTTTTGGGACAACTGCTTAGCCATATGGTGAAGGATACACTAGGGCCCACTCCTCACACCTAGACACATCTGATGTGAACTCAATATTTAAATATAGTAGACGAAAAATCAAACGATTGGGACCACATCAAAACAAAAAGCTTCTGCACAGCAAAGGAAACAATCAACAAAACTAAAAGACCTACTGAATGAAGCTATTTGCAAATGACATATCTGATAAAGGATTAGTACCCAAAATATATAAAGAATTGATAAACCTCAACATCTAAAAAACCCCACAAATAATCCAATTAAAAAATGGGCAGAAGACATGAATAGACCTTTCTCCAAAGACATCCAGATGGCCAACAGACCCATGAAAAGATGCTCAATGTCACTCATCATCAGGGAAATGCAAATTAAAATCACAATGAAATCTCACCTCACACCTGTCAGGATGGCTAAAAAAATACAAATAACAAGTATTGGTGAGGATGTGGGGGAAAAAAGGAACCCTCATGCACTATCAACGGGAATGCAAACTGGTATAGACACTGGGGAAAACAGTATGGAGGTTCCTCAAAACATGAAAAATAGAACTACTCTACCATCCAGTAATCCCATTACTGGGTATTTACCCCCCAAAATACAAAAGTACAAATTCAAAGGGATACATGCACTCCCATGTATACTCAGCACTATTCACAATAGCCAAACTATGGAAGCAGCCCAAGTGTCCACTGATACATGAATGGATAAAGAAAATGTGGTATATATGTATACAATGGAGTATTATTCGGCCATAAAACAGAATGAAATCTTGCCATTTGCAACAACATGGATGGAGCTAGAGAGCTAGTGAAATAAGTCAGAGAAAGACAAATACCATGTGATGTCACTCACATATGGAATTTAAGAAACAAAAACAAACATGCAAAGGGGGAAAAAAGAAAGAAACCAAGGAACAGCCTCTTTACAGAGAACACACTGGTGGTTACCAGAAGGGAGGCAGGGAACAGGGGGGATGGGTGAAACAGGCGATGGTCATTAAAGAGTACACTTATCATGATGAGCACTGAGTAATGTGATAAATTGGTGAATCACTATAGTGTACATCTGAAACTAATATGACACTATATGTTAACGATACTGGAATTAAAATTTAAAAACTTAAAAAAAATAAATACAGAAGATGAAACCATACAAGTAACAGAAGAAAACGAAGGTAAATTCCTCTATTATCTGCAAGGGGTCACAACTTTTCTAGCTACAACTGAAAATTCAGAAACAATACTGGAAAAGATACATAAACTGGATTATATAAGAACAAAAAAATTGGGGGTGGCAAAAGACACCAAAAGAAAAATAAAAAGGCAAACGAGAAAAAGGAAAAAAATACTTGCAACTTGTAACACAGACAAAAAGGTATTACCTTGGTATTAGATGTCTACTGCTGTAGGGGCGCCTGGGTGGCTCAGTCGGTGAAGCATTCAACTTTGGCTCAGATCACGATCTTGCGATTCACGGGACCGAGCCCCGCATCAGGCTCCGTGCTGACAGCTCGGAGCCTGGAGCCTGCTTCGGATTCCGTGTCTCCCCGTCTCTCTGACCCTCCCCTGGCGCACTCCCCTGGCGTCTTTCTGACCCTCCTGTCTCTCTCAAAAATAAACATTAAAATAAAATGTTGATATCTACTGCCATATAACAAATTACAGCAAAACAACACATTTATTACCTCACAATTTCTAAGCATCAAGAGTCTGAGCACAGCTTAATTAGATGGATCCTCTGCTCAGGGTCCAGCAAGACGTCACGCTAATCGTCAGCCAAGCTCCATTCTCACCTGGAGGCCTAATTCCGGAAGAACCGCTCCCAAACTCATCAAGTTGTTGGTAGAATTCATTTCCTATGGCTCCACGACAACGGGCCCAGTGGACTGGAGACCCCCTCAGACCCGAGTTATCGGCAGTTCCCTGCCACACAGTAACTTCATCGAGCCAGCAATGAGGAATCTCCTCTGGTCTGCTTAACACAGTCTTATACGATATAGTCACAGGAGTGACATCCCATTATCCTTGCTACATAACGTAAGCGAATCAAGAAACTGACACTCTATCATCTTTGCCATGTTTTGTTGGTTAAAAGCACTCCCACACATGGGGAGAGAATCACACAAAGTGAGAGCAGAAGGTGGCGGGAAATCACTAGGGATTATCTTCCAGTCTTGTTGGTCACAACGAGAAAGGACCAACAACCCTACAGACCAGTCACAGAAACAGAAACACAACTGGTTCTTAACCCTATGAAAAAATGCAAAACCTTTTTCACAGTAAGGGAAGATAAGCAAAATAAGCCCCCACCTGAATTTATAAAAACCCACAAACTTGACAACATAGTCCGATAATGAGGCTATGGAGAAACGCTCCTATGTGGTACAGTTTCTATGCAGGGAGATTTGGCAACATCTACTAAAACTGCATATTCATTTATCCTCTGACCTAGCAATGTCACTCTTAGAAATCCACCCCAGAAAAATAGGAAGTAATGTATGCACAAGGCTATTCACTATAGGACTCTCTGTAATAGCAGAAGGCTGGAATCAGTCCAATTGTCCATTAATAAAGAATTGGTCGAACAAATTGAGAAACATCCACACAATAAAATATGCAGCTGTAAAGAGGAAAGAGAAAAGTCTCTATAGTTACTATGGCTTTATCACTAAGATATGCTGCCAGGTGAAAAAAGTTAAGATGGAAAAGAGGGTATATAGAATGCCACATGTAAATACATCTACATTCACACACAGAACTGCTTAGAAGACAAAGGATGGGTAAAGCAAAGGAAGGACAAAGCACAATACCAAGTTGCTTTCCAGCATTCTCCCATAAACCATAAAAAAAATGTTAATACCCTTTAGGAGAGAAAGGAAATAGAATGGAGAGGCAGGACTAAAAGGCAGAATTCATATTCATAGGTGAAGAGCAGCCTTGCGCCACTATGCAACCCAGGAGACTAGAAAGATACATATAAAAATACGCAAGGACAGTTTAAGCACATATACGCTTCAGTCCACTCAAAAAACGACCGATCGTTGCTGTTTGCATCTGCTGTCTCGCTGTATCAAAAAGGCTCTTTGGCAAATCACATATGACACAAAGGGCTAAAATCACATGAGATCTCACTCAATTTAAATTCCAGCATCATTATCAATTACAGTGAGGGGTATTTCTCAACAGCACAGTCGTCTGAGCTAAGAAAACCCATTTTGAGATGCTGTCCATAGTTATCTTCTATTAACAAAGAACACAGCACACACCAGCTACTAAATTATGCTCCATAAAGTAGTCAAATTATGTAAAGTTCACCAGGATGGTGCCTGTTACCCAATGTGACTCTACAGATGATACTTGAAACCATTCCATTAATCTTCCAGTCAGGGTCTATTAAATGTACTAACTAATCCAACATTCTTCTTCTGAAAAATCATTAAATAATCCTTAAGGAAAGGCTAATACTGGGAACACAGCAGAGCTCTATATGCCAGACACCACGCAAGGTGGTAGGGATTAATATTTTAAGCTCTGCTACTATGCTAAAAAATCAGAAAAAACAGATTAGCAAAATGTTAAAAAAAAAAATGCCTGAAATCTCATTACTGCAAATATTTTGCTAAATATTCTACTGCTTATTTTTATTTTATTAAAAAAATATTTTAATGTTTATTTTGAGAGAGAGAGAGAGAGAGAGAGAGAGAGACAGAGAGGGAGACACAGAATCTGAAGCAGGCTCCAGGCTCTGAACTGTCAGCACAGAGCCCGACGCGGGGCTCGAACTCACAAACGGTGAGATCATGACCTGAGCCGAAGTCGGAGGCTTAACCGACTGAGCCACCCAGGCACACCTCTACTGCTTATTTTTAATCTCTCACACGACCTAAAATGTTACACTGTTATCAGCAATAACGAAAAAATACACTTAATAGAATCAGTTTAGTGGCATCATAGCTAATTTTCTGGTGACTTTCCTTTACTTAAAACATCTCCTACAAAGAATATATATTTCTTTAAAAATCAAGGTAAAAAATTTCTTAGCCTAACTTAAAAATATAAGAACTTTGGAGAGGATTAAATATTTTGAGGCTTTGAACGAAATATGGCCTTTCCTTTTAACCTCAGAAGCAAAAGGGATTTTAGCACATTAAAAGGAAGGCTATTTTCATTCCATTAAGGTGTCAAAAACTTGAGAATAAAATCTGGACACTGAACAAATATTCTAACAGCACGTTTTGAAAGACTTTCCTCCACAAATCACTAATCAGTCTGAATTCGTCTGCCCAATGTCCATCTTCTTTTACTACAGGAGGAGAAGACCAACTACCTAACTCATACACAGTAGAGCTTTCACAGTCCTTCAGCACAAAATAATTTCCATAATGTGTAATGAAGTTTAAAAAGTCATCTTTGTTTGTTAAATATTTACCTTTGTGCAGTTCCCGGTTATTTTCTCATCGGTCTATTCTATATTCCAAATTGTCAAACAGCAAACATCTGTTAGCTTTTTCCATAAAAGAGACATATTCATATTTTAACTGAGCTACGGTCATGTGATTTACAGCACATGCCTTTCCTATGCACCCCTGTGAAATTACACGGTGATGACAACAGGGAAAAAAAAACAAAACCCCACATTATTTTTTTCTCATTCCTTATCTACCTGAAAGACTAGAAGAAAACATTCACCACAAACACATTTCATAATTACAAGTAAGGAGATCATTGAATTAGGAAAGGTTCAGAGCACATTCCAGACATCATATGTTCCCGGGAATAATCCTCTGACATCGCTCAGACATTTATGAATCCCCTCTCTGGAAGAAAATCAAAAAGAACATAAACACATGCAGTGTCTATACACTACACCTCCAATGCAGAGGAAAACCACATGGTAATGTTGACGGGAGAAAGAAGCAAATTTAATTAAGCACTGAAGAAAAGGAAACTAAAAGGACAGCCAATATGACGAAGCACGGGAACCAATCCCGGGACACCTGCTTGGTCAGTGAAAACGGGCTGGGAGAGGCTGACCAGTACACTTTAATATCCTGTCTGATCAAACGCCCAGGCGGAAAGGGGCAGCTCTCCCTGGTTAAGACGGAAAGGAGACAGTGACCTAGTCTCGGGAGAGGCCTGCACAACACACTTACTTCAAGGAATCATTACATTCAAGACCTAAGTATATACTCTACGACACACGGTCCTAGTTTATTGGGATCTCTCAGATTTTCCTTAATTCATTTCTGACCCCATGTGTCTGATCAAGATCGACAGGAACGACAGGAAATGCCCGCTGCAGCCTTTCCTGGGTCCTAACAGAAAGAGCCGATGTCATGTCAACGCAAGGCTCATACGATCCGATGCAGTCAGAAACCCGGCAGATAAATGGGTGACTCAGCCAGAGAGAGGGATGAGAGCGGCAGGGCACGTCCCCCACCTACAGAAATTCAAACACTGCAAAAGTTGTGATCGGTCCCCAGCCCGCAACGCAACTCCTGACTGAGGTGCACAGAATGAACACCCAGTGACCATTTACAGCCTCCACAGTTATGAGAACTGTTCTTGCTTGTTCCCCTTCTGCCCATAAAAAGGAGAATTAAACTCAAAGGACATCAGATGAAGAGGAAATAGATGAAGAGGGAAAAAACATGGTTACTAGAAATAAGTGTTCTCAGATATCCAAACAACTAAGAAACTCAAACGGCTTTCAACACACCCAACATAAACACGCACACGTGTGTCCACGGTCCGCACGGCCTTCTATAGCCAGCTTCGTCCTACGACCGAAGGAGCGTTAACCGAGTTAACTACCCCTAAACCATGCCTCTGAGTTTTACTCTGCTGGCACACGATGAAGAGCCAGCAATTCTTTACCATCCCGGGAATTCTCTGCCATCAGCAGTGACGGCTCTGAACCAGGTTACCCAGGCTGGAATTACCAGAAGCACGGGGCCAGGATTATCTTCTAAACCGCTGCTTCTGTATTTCAAAGTGAACGGGTATCCAAAAAGCGACCATCGAAAAGCACGTGACCGAATCTTGCGCATTCCTCGCAAAACTCGTTTCCGAGTACCACCCACCACCTGAAGAGGTTTAGAAAGCTGACGACCCGACTGATCGGTGGGGCAAACGGCCAATTTCTAGTCCGGCTCATCCCGCTCGATCAGCCGCCGGAAGGCACAGAGCAGACGCTGTCACCGGGACATCCTCCGGGGTCTCCGCATCCGCACAGGTCTGCTTCCAACCGCCAGTGCCCGCCTCCCTGGCCCCCGGAGCCCAGGCGCCCATACGGGGCAGGCCCCAAAGTATGCGGGAACGTGCACCTGCCGAGGGACGGCCCTCGACAGCGGACGGTCAAAGTGCCCGGTCCCTGCCCCGCTCGCCCTGGACCGTGACCGACGCGTGTGTTCCGCGCTCCGCACACCCTTACGGCCTCGCCTGAGGTCCGCGCCCCTTCCTGCCTCGCTCGCTCTCTCCCTCACGCCTTCGTTCCCCTACCGGTGGGTCCGGAGATTACCTCACACAGAAACAAGGCCAATTTACATTTGCATCGCAGGACTTGCTTCTGGAGAAACCCAAACTAACAGAATCGGGCTGCGGCAGAAAAGAGACGGCTTGACGAATTCTTCTACGTATGAATTACGGTATTATTCCTAAGTGGGAAATTGAATAAAGGTGGGTCTGTATGGCTTTCGTTGCCCGCAAAATGCAGAATAATGCCTACAAGAAGTTCTGAGAAGCCGCAAGGCGTTTTTATGGTCGCGAGAGAAGAACATTCTCTTCTGAGGAAAGCAAAAGGGCTCGGGCAGCACAGCCCGAAATCGTCATCGGTCAAGCGAGAAACGCAAAACACCAGCTCGAGCCGCGCGGTCGAGTCTGGACGCGGCGCCACCGTCCCGGGCCCCTGCGCCGCGCTCACGAACACGGGCCCACGTCACGAACTCCGCGTGAAGCAGGCGGGGAAGGCCTTCTGCTTCCGGCTCCAACGGGATCAGAGCCTACGGGCCACCGTCCCCCTCCTTCCCACAATGAAGAGCCGGACACGCTGAAAACCGGGACTTCGGCACCGCGGGGGGGAAACGAGGCCGCCCCGACGCGGGAGCCGCACCGCCGGCACCTTCTCTCCCGGGGCGGGCGCCGGGCCGCACGCCGCGCGCTGACGGGAGAGGGAGCGACTCCGGCCGTCCCCACCCTTCCGCGGGCTCCGCCAGCGGGCGGCCGGCGGGTCTTCGCCGCGAGGGCGGAGGGGCGGAAAGATCCCCTCGGCCTCTGGCGGGAGACGGGCGGAGCACTCGCCGGGACACCCAGAACTTTCCCCACCGCAGGGGCATCCGCTCCAGGGGGGAAGACGTGCCAGAGCTTTCTCCTCTTCGGGGAAGGGCACGCCCCCCCCCCCCCCCACCCGGGCCCCTGCTAAGCCTTCCAGTCAAAGCCAAGGGGCAAAGACAATCGCCAAAGGTCAAGGCTTCCGGGAAACGGACCGGGAAGGGGGAACCGCCACCCCACTGGCGAGCACCCGTGACGGTGGCATCTGCCGATGACGGAACTCTCACCCTCTCTCGTACTTGACCGCCACACCCAAGGGCTCCAGGGCCGACCAGGGTGAGGCACGGCTCAAACAGCTGCAAGACACAGACTGTCTGGGGAAGGCTGCTCAGAAAATCGCAAGGTCAAGAGGGCAGATACAAACAAGGTCGCCAGAAGCATCCGGCAGCGACAGCAAACGCTAAACAGAGCCAAACCCCTCGCCAGAGCACCACCAAGCCACTCGCCAGAGGTCTACGTACCTCAGGTGCTATGACCTGACCCTTGTCAGGTTCTCGACAACAGAGGTGAGACGTACCGAAAAGCGAGCGGAAGGCAGGTCTGAAGAGACGACGCAATCACAAGGACCAGACTTCAACGACACAGGTTTGGGGATCGTCCGAGAATTTCAACTATTTCTAATTGATACGTTAAGAACGAACGGAAAAGACAACATGCAACACGTGAACAATATCAACAGGGAGATGGACACTCTAAGGAAGAACCAGAAGGCAAGGCTAAAAATCGAGAAGACCAGGACGGCAATGAAGACGGCCTTCCGCCACGTTCACACCGCTGAAGGAAAAGCAGTGAGCCTGAACAGAAGTCAACACCTTCCAGACCGAAACGCAGACAGGAAAAAACTGAACATCCAAGGACCGTGGGGCAAATTCAGGAAGTATAACACAAAAAGTACTGCAATACCAGAAGAAGAAAGAAAAAAGGAAGAAGAAAGATGTGAGGTGACAATAATAATGGCCAAGAACGTTCCAAAATTAGTGACAGACTCCAGGAAGCCAAGAGAACCCAAAGCAGAATAAATCCCCTGAAAACTCTCACCTGCATATACTATAATCAGAAAATCAGAAGACAAAAAAATCTTTCCAGAAGGGGCGCCTGGGTGGCTCAGTCGGTTGAGCGGCCGACTGCAGCTCAGGTCATAATCTCGCGGTCTGTGAGTTCAAGCCCCGCGTCGGGCTCTGTGCTGACAGCTCAGAGCCTGGAGCCTGTTTCAGATTCTGTGTCGCCCTCTCTCTCTGGCCCTCCCCCGTTCATGCTCTGTCTCTCCCTGTCTCAAAAATAAATACATGTTAAAATGTATATTGTAAACTCTAAGGCAACCACCAAAAAAATTCTTTACAAGAAGCACAATTGATGTGCTATGTAGAGGCAGAATTATGGTCCCCCAGCAGTATCCACATCCCAGGAACTGGGGTTTCTCAGCACTTGACCTTCAAATACAGAGATTATCTTGGATTAACTGGGTACACCCAGGGTAATCACAGTCCTTAAATGTGGAAGAGGGAGGAGGGAGGCAAAAGAGGACATCAGGATGACGCAAGGTGAGAGAAGCAACTCAACCTGCTGTTGCTGGCTTTCCAAAGGAAGGGACAGCTTATTTTACAAAGCGAAAATAATCTAATCCTATGATACCTGAAATGTGCTTTAAATTAACCAATAGGGATGAGACAGGCGGGGTAATAGATGAAAAAAGACCGACCACTAACAGAACATTTTCCATAATAAAGCATTAAAAAATATGTATCTTTCACCTAATAAAAGTGTTCCTTTGACCCTTACCCTTATATTCAGGTGTTGGGTTCTGTAGGTATATTGATCTCCAGGGGTTATAATGTGCTTACACAGTTCAGTCCTCAATTAATTCTTTTTCATTGAGTCCAAGATCACAAATGCCAGTGGTCTGTCCTTGTGAGTTTTGTGTATTTGTATATATGAACTATTTTCTCCTCACTTCTGCTTCCCTCCTAGTCAACAGACGCTTCATCGGAGGACAGCTTACAATTTAGTTTTGAGACAGGATGTTCACGTGGAAAGAGGTGTTGGGGGTGAACGCAGACGCGGCACGGTGAAGGGTGGACCATGTCACTGGACTTACAGTCTTGCAGCTCCAGGTCCGTGGTTCTCAGCCAGGGGCTGAGACACTCCATACCGTCTGGGCAAATCTGGCAGCCCCCAGGGTCTCTTGGCAACGTCTGGAAGTGGTTTTGGTGGTCACAACTTGGGGGATCCTACTAGCATCTGGCGGGTAGCAAAACGCTGCTAAACATCTTACAATACGCAGGGCAGGCCCCAACAACAGACGATTATCTGGCCCAAGATTTCAACAGTGCAAAGGCTGAGCAACCCTGTTCTATTGTGTGATGCTAAGGCTGGGGCTGGGACTCTCCATACAGCATTTTTCAAACTACTGATAAGTGAACAACTTGGATGAATCTTGGAAATACATATGGAAAAGTCTTCAGTCTCAACAATCAGTAAAGACGCATAAAGAAAAAGAAAAATAAGATCCTATGTCTCCAATTAGCAAAGTTTTTAAAAAATATTCCCTGAAGTACATATACTCAAATGATACATTTATCGGTGATAAAATTATATTTCTGAGGGACTGGTTGTAATAATTCCATTTTCATTCATGATTTTATCTATCTGGGTCATTATCGGTGATAAAATTATAAATTGCAAGGCCCTTTTCAAAAGCAATTTGACAATGGCACAGGAATCTTAAAAAAAATCTTTATTTCCTTTAGCCAATCATCTCACTTTCTCTAAGGACAAAAATCCTAAAGAAATAATAAATTGGGTAAAAAACTCAGGCACGTCCTAAAGCAAAGTCTAAAAAGTGCTACAATAAAGATATAAACAAACTATACAGACATAAGTGTGTTTCTCTTAGAAGCCGATGTCCAAGTTTGGCTTTTAAAAAAATAATACCTCAATGACCAAATACTGAAACATTTCAAGGAAAAAATTCACAGCTTGGAAAATCACAACACGTATTTGTTTTTAGTTTTCCAAATGGACTAGCAAGTTAGAACGGTTGGCTGTAATGAATGATTGGCTGGTTAAGGCTCGTGGGAAGCAATTACTTCCGGGAGTACAGGCTGGGGCTCTGGCCCTGAGGAGGAGAATTCATTGGTTCCGGGGGTGCCTGGGTGGCTCAGTCAGTTAAGTGTCCGGCTTCAGCCCAGGTCACGATCTCACGGTTTGTGAACTCGTGGCCCGCATGGGGCTCTCTGCTGTCAGCACAGAGCCCGCTTCAGATCCTCTGTCCCCCCACCCCCCGCCCCTTGCGCCGCGTGGGCTTTCTCTCTCTCTCTCTCTCAAAAAAAAAAAAAAAAAAAAAAGAATTAACTTATTCTGAATGTAAAAGAAAGCTAACTAGTATCTTTAGGCAAATATATCTTAGGAAGAAAATTCCAGCAGAAGTGTACAAAATGGTTTGGGACAGAGGGGGAAAAAAAATCTAGAACCAGGAAGTCCAGTTAGAAAAATTCCAATAAGAGGCAATCATGGGAGCTTCCCTCTTGCTAAATGAGATGTGGCCTGATTCATGAATCGTTAAAGCCAATTAGATCTTAAAAAAAAAAAAAAAGCAGCAGCGGAAACGGCTCTATCCAGAGCTGTGGAAGTGGGCGGCAGGCAGGATCAGAGGCAGAACTGTCTGCACCGGTCAACGTGACAGGACGTGGGTTCCTAGGGGAGAAAGGGAATAAAAACAACTCCCAGCTTTCAAGTTTTGGCGACGGGGAGCATGGAGAGAACAGGTTTGGGAGGATTCGCAGAGGACGAATTTTGGTCTGGGTATGTTGCACTGGAAAGGACATCTGATGTAGAGGTGTCCCTAGCTTGACATTCAAACTTAAGCCTCAGAGCGAAGTTAAAAATAGAACACCAAAACTTTAGTTCAAGTTACACGGAAATAGCAGAAGAGGCTTTAAGTAATGAGCACAAAATGGATTAGGGAGCAAGCACTGAACCTCTGGGGACAAGCACATTTAAAAATCGTGTAGAAAAGGATACTTAGAGAGGACATGAGAAGGATCACAAAATCGAGAACCTCAAGAGGGTGTACTGACGAGCAACATGAGGTGTCACCAAGATTTACAGAGGTCAAGCCGGCAGGAGTTGAGGTGGGGCCATCAGATTTGGCCACAGCAGGGGCATGAAGGCCTTAAGAAAGCAGTTTTAAAAATGTGAAGGGTTTGTTCCTCAAAAAGTCAAACACAGATTTATCACAGGATCCAGCAAATTCCACTCCTAGGCATACACCCCAAAGAATCAAAAACAGACACAAGGAGCCTCATGTTCATAGCAGCACTATTCATAGTAGCCAGAAGGTAGAAACAACCCCGAGTGCATCAAGAGATGAATGAATGTGATACAGCCAAAAAATTCAGCCATAAAAAGGAATGAAGTCTAATAGATGCTACACCATGTATGAAATCTGAAAACACACGAAATCAGCCAGACAAATATTGTATGAAATAAAAAGGAGGATACGGTCTGGCTCAACTTTATCTAGAGTAGTCAAATTCAGAGAGGCCGAAGGGATCTGGGAGAAGGTGGAAATGGGGAGTTACTGCTTACTGGTCACAGAGTTTCTGTTTGGAGTGATGAGAAGTGTTTTTGGAAATAGTGGGATGGTGACCCAATATTGTCAATGTACTTCATGCAGCTGAATTGTGCACTTAAACATGGTCCTAATGAGGGGCACCTGGGTGGCTCAGTCGGTTAAGTGTCCGACTTGCGCTCAGGTGACGATCTCACTGTGAGTTCCAGCCCCGCGTCGGGCTCTGGGCTGATGGCTCAGAGCCTGGAGCCTGCTTCAGATTCTGTGTCTCCCTCTCTCTCTGCTCCTCTCCCCCTCATGTTCTAGCTCTGTCTCTCAAAAATAAGTAAATGTTAAAAAAAAAAAATTTAAATATGGTTCTAATGATAAACTGCATGTTGTGTTTTACTGTTTTACCCCAATAAAAAGAAGTTACCAAAAAAAAAAAAACAAAAAACTAAGTAGAACCCAAATTGCAAAGAACAAACAGCACAGAATTTGTCAAGAGAAGATGTGAAAAGTGTGGCCTACTCTTTCACCACCTTTAATTTGAAAAGCTCAACTGATACATATTGAAGGTATGTATCATCTCTCTTAAAGTAGGTAAGATTTTTCCATTTTTCTTAAAGCAGATCATATTTCAACACATAGTACTTCTGGATACACGGGAAAAAGTGAGTGGAATAAACACACAGACACTGAAAAGTCAGGTCTACTCCATGATTTGGGGGAGGAGAGTGACAACAGAATATCCTGGCGCACAATAATACTGTGAAAAGCACGTTCAGCGGCGCCTGGGTAGCTCAGTCGGTTAACCATCGACTCAGGTCATGATCTTGGGGTTTGTGGGTTTGAGCCCCGCCTTAGGGCTCTGTGCTGACAGCTCAGCCTGGAGCCCGCTTCGGATTCTGTGTCTCCCTCCCTCTCTGCCCCTCCCCTGTTCGTGCTCTGTCTCTCTCTCCAAAATAAATATTTTTTTTTAAAAAAGCACAAAGTTGTAATTTCATTTTATATTTGGAAAACCGACCAACCAAACAACTGCTTTCAAAACCCAAAGCAAAAAAGAATGCTGACCCCAATCTTCTCTGATGGTTAAAAAAACAACAACAACAACAACAAAAAAAAAAAAAAACAACAAAAAAAATCACACGTATGTTAATATTCCTCAAAGGAAGCAGTCTATCAGACCTGGAAGGCAGGGACTTGGTATTTTACATTTTACGCAAACTGCATGGATTTCAGGAATGTAGTAAAACTATGTAAGACAACCCAATTTCTCCAACGAGTATATTTGCAAAGAAAACGAAAAGAGAAACGAGACGCACATCCACCAAATCCCACATGTGGCCTCGGTCAATGACCGTAGGAAAAAAAGGAGAAAGTTTTTGCGCCTTTCGGGGGAAACGCGAGCGACCTGGACCCGGTGGAAGGGGGAGGGGGGAGCAGCGGGGCGGGTGCTCTGTTCACTCCTCCCCTCTGCGGCGCTCCCGGCTGCGACTTTCCATTCTCACTTCTGCGGCCCCGCTTGCTCTGCTTCGAAGGCTGAGCCGCAGGGCTCCGGCCTCCGTTTTGGGAAAAGAGCGGCGGGAGCTCCGGGCCCACGGCTCCGCGAGCCCCCGCGCGGCTGCAGCCCTCGCCAGCAGGAGAGCGCCGGGCCCCGCGGGCGGTGACGCCGCCAACAGCCCGTCCCCGCGGGGCCGAGCTCGCGGGGTCGGACGCCGCCCCCGCAGGCCCG
>NW_024412700.1:1033627-1050651 GCF_014898765.1 Herpailurus yagouaroundi | reverse complement strand
CGCGCGGGCTCAGACGCCGCCGAGCCCGGCCGCGCGCTACTCACCCCGACGCCGGCAGCGCAGGATCCCGGCCTTCTGGGACTCGGGCCGTGGCATCTTCTCTCCCGCCACAGCCCGGGTCCGAGCCGCATGAGCCACAGCGGGCCCGAAGCAAACGCTGCACCGAGCGCTCTGGCGGCCGCGGGCTCGCCCAGTGCCCGCGCCGCAGTCTCGGCCCGAGCGCGCGTGCCCCTGGGGCCACGTGACGGAAGGCCCCGCCCCCCCCGCGCGCGCGGGAGTGACGTCACCCGGCTCGCCCGGCGTGGGTGCCCAGCGGCCGCGGCGAGGTGCCGGGCGCCGTCGAGGCCGCGTTTTGGGCTACAGCCTTGAGGGTCTGTGACGGGCGGCCTTCGGGTTTCTTCTCGTATAAAAAGGCCTCGTTAAGGACAAGTGGGCTTATACGTTTTAAACGATGTTCAACCTCCGTTGCGATAAAAGACACGTGGGTTCAAGTGTGAAGGCTTTGCGGTGCACGCCCCCGAGAAGCCGTGGGGAGACCGACCGCACGCGCCGGTGGGAGGAGTGCAGGGGTGCGGGGCTCCCGTGCGACCTTGGCCGCAGCGCCGCCAGTGTCGCCGGGGGCTCGTTACAACTGCTGAATCTTCAGCCCCGTGCGGACCTACCTAGGAAGGGAAGTCTGCATTTTACCAAGATCTCCGCGTGATTCACATACAACCTAAGTTTGAAATCGGCGCCGTAGGGAACGGTCGGTGCCAGAGAGCTTCCGTTACTCCACCTTCTCCCGACCTTTGATAGCGTCAGATGTTTAAATGTGTGCCATTCTGATGGGTCTTGAACGGATTTTTTTTTTTCCTAGCTGTTATTTTAAAGGGTTTGAGTGGGTGTATATCCTAGTCTAGCAAATTGATGTATAATGGTATACTTCTAGCATTTGAGGTTTGGGGAGAGCTCCAGTTTTACCGTTGTGAAGAATGACACTAAAATGCTCTTTGCAGTGTAATGTGGTTCAACCCAGAGTCTCAGAGACTGGGCGGATCCTGCTAGTGTATGGGCTGTGTTAGTTTGCCCCTAGATGAAGTTACCAGATGAAATCCACGATGACCTGAAATGTGATTTCGGAGAAACAATGTTTTAGTAGAAGTATGTTCCGTGGAATATGTGAAATACAGCAAAATGTTGCATATCCGTAATTCAAATTTCAAATACAGAGCATCCTGCATTTTTATTTGCTAACACTGGCAACCCAACCCTGGACAAATCTAACTTTGGTTTTCTCGTCTATGAAATGGGAATGACAATAGGGCCTATTTTACAAAGCTGTGTGAGTGAAATGAGATAATCAAGGAAGAGTACTTACCACAGAGTATGGAACATAATGGGAGCTCAATTTTCACGCAGGTGTATGTTAGGGTAAACTCCTAGATGTATGCTTTAGCTACAGAACTCCCAGGCTTACTTTAGGGCTTGTCTGAGCATTTGATCATACCAAAAACTGTGTTTTGAGAAAAGCTTTGAGAGGGTTAGCAAATATTCCTCAATTAGCTCCAGAACATAAATCACATTTTTTAAGTTTCCACCTGAAATAAAAAGTTGCCACCTACAGGCCAATGTAGATTTCCTTTCAATCACACCAAATATTTCGATGTTGGGTTGTTTTTTGGTTTTGTTGTTTTGAGAGAGAGAGAGAGAGAGAGAGAGAGCGCGCACGCAAGTGGAGAAGGGGCAGAGGAAGAGGGACAGTGAGAAATGTGAGCAGGGTCCATGCCCATGGTGGAGCCCAATCTGGGGCTCGATCTCACAACCGTGAGATCACGACTTGAGCCTAAATCCAAGAGTCAGATACTTAACCAACTGAGCCACCCATGGGCCCTTGGATGTTGGTTCTGGTTTCTATTCCAGAGTCAACTGAAACAGTATTCAAAAGAACTTGTTTAAGCAACACACTACATCATTTCTAAGATCAGTCCACATTATGTAGTACCTGAACCAACATTTAAATTAGAAAACTAAGACAATATTAGTTTTATGGCTCTAAGAACATTTTTTTTTTTGGCAAAGATGGAATTTATAGCATCCTCTGTTATGCTTACCAAAGAAAACAATTATTCTCAAATTTCAAAACTAGAAAAAGTTATTTCAAGATGATACTCTTATATTTACTCTCTAGTATTTATACTAGAATTCTTTTCTCCTGCTAAAGATTTCTGTTTTGTACTTTACACTAATTTTAATAGACTCATGGGTTTATTATAATCATTTCTCTTGCTTTCTAGAGGCAGAGATGGTATAAAAATGGGCCAAGAACAAAATCATAATGTGGTGCTTATTTTGTATTGCCAGATTGACTTTTTAAAGTCTCAATAAAGTTACCCTGGCCATCTGTAATATCTGAGCCCAGGTCTCCCGATGTCTATCTATCAATAGATTTTATAGAGTATCTTGCTAAAATACATATGTATAAAGAGATTATACGCTGGTTCTTTCGTCTTCACATTATATAGATTATCCCAAAGAATACAAGTTCCATGAAGGGAGAGATGTTTTCCTGCTCCCTCACTTAGAAGGATACCTAGCCCTAGATAACCAACCACTCAATTATTGATTGAGCACAATAGATAAGTTGTTTCCTGCTGTAAAAACTAGCTTCTATTTTCTTCAACGTAGGCTAGGTTTAGTGATCCCACCCTAAGTCTCCCCCAGTCCTTTTATTCCTTTCAGTGTGTTCTTCCTCTCATTTTCTCCTTGTCTTTGTGAATCAAATACGTTTCCCCTCTCTAGCCACCTTCACCAGGGTGAACACAACAGCCATCCCTCTAACCCAAGAGAAGTACTTTAGACATTCGGGAGTGTGTTCACACAGGGTATATAGGGAGCCTAGCCACTCCTTCCCCCAATCCCAGCTAAACAGGTCTGAGTCAGAAAATCAATCATCAACAAAGTGCAGAATGCAAGAAGTGTTAGGACAACTATAGGCCAGAGCCATAGGAGGGGAGAAATATGAACAAGGCAAAACCAGAAGCAAGGCAGGGGGACTGTCTCCAAGTGACAAAGGGACTGACAGCCACAGACAACAAGCCTGGTCTACAGGACTGGACTGGGCCACCAAGGCAAGTGGACGGGACATCTGGAACTCAGAAACCCAAGCAAGCAAGAAATCAGCACCAAAATCGACACTAGCAGCAAGAAAAGGACCTAGACGCAGTTGAGCCAATGTTGGCACGTGTCAACCAAGGCTCTCTGTGAACGTCTTTCTGAGTTCTAGAGTAGGAATGGACAAAGCCTCCCAGAGTGGAGCATCCCCTGTGGTCTAACAGGACCAAGCGAGTTGGGCAAATTCTAGAGACAATACACTTCACCTCAATCAATGGTGTGATAGTTTGCACTGTGTGACAGCGTATCTTTCTAATGTTCACGGTTTTGCCACCCCAGAAATTCAGTGACGTGTAATGAAGGGTTAAGAACTACCATCAAAGCAAGACAGAAAGGCACTCTTATTCTAGAGCACTCTGGTTGTATTTCTTACTGCATTTCACACAATTTCTTGATGTTCCGGACTTTTCTCCTCTATGTTGAAGACATAGGGGTTTTTTAACCCTTTTTTATTTTTATTTTTTTTAAATTTTTTTTTAACGTTTATTTATTTTTGAGACAGAGAGAGACAGAGCATGAATGGGGGAGGGTCAGAGAGAGAGGGAGACACAGAATCGGAAGCACGCTCCAGGCTCTGAGCCATCAGCCCAGAGCCCAACGTGGGACTCGAACTCATGGACCGCAAGATCGTGACCTGAGCTGAAGTCGGATGCTTAACCGACTGAGCCACCCAGGCGCCCCAACCCTTTTTTAATGAAAATGATTTATTTGTGTTTCATCTGCTGCCCTCAGATGCCTCCAGTTCTGGGAAGACATTATCCAAATACCACTGAAATGATTTGCAACCCAATCGTTTCCTTAACTCAACACGCTCGCTAATGTTTCCATAGGCAACAGATTTCAGGCCAGGTCTTCGTAAAAAAAACTGCTCCTAAATGGAAATAGAGAGTAATTTCATTAAAACCAAACAAATCTTTGGTAATCAAATCGTATCTAACATAGCAGTATATATTTTCATCACCTGAACTAAAAAAAAAACAAAACCCAAAAACAGAACAAAATATCTTCCAATTTCATCCATACGGTGTGGGCAGAGACCCACGTGGTGCCTGGAATTCACTCACTCTGCACATATTTGCAGGATGCGTTGTGATGAACCACAACACGGAGGTGGTGTAGTGGGATCCAGGAAGTTGGGTCCTGCTTCTTAGGAGCCCAAGAATCACAGCCACCTATGTTGTATGTCTCCTTTCTCTTGCTCTCTCAATACTCAAGGAAAACCCTCCCTCCCTGGTCCCAATCAACACTTCCGTGGTTTCAGAAATGAGAGATGGTGTAGTGGCTTAGGGCAAATGGACTGTGGGGGGAGACAGACCGGGTTCGAATTCTTGCTCTGTCATTTATTATGTGACCTTTGCCCTTACCCTCATGAGGTTGTCCTGAGGACCGAACAGTGTAATACGTACGGAGCACTGGGTAAACGCAGGCTGACACAGGGTGTCACATCAGCATTGGCCATTGTTATCACCTGGTTAGTCTTCTACGCGCTCTGGATTTAAGATCGTACTGAGTACGAAAGTCTAATGGATTCAGTCTGCCCTATATTCAAAGAGCTCTCCTAAAGAGACCAAAGCCTCCTTGAAAGCAGAACTCCGTTCTGTGTCTCCCTCTCTCTCTGCCCCTCCCCTGCTTGCACTATGTCTCTCTTTCTCTCTCTCAAAAATAAGTAAACATTAAGAAAAAATTTTTTTAAACATGAAAAACCTTTAAATGTTATCATGATTATGTATTCACGTCCTTGCTTTTCCTTTTAGCTTTGCTATCTAATTATGAATACATAAATTGTATGCCTTAATTTTACTCACTTTTAACATATAGACATGGAATAAATCAGTACATTGCGTTGGGCTGCTTTTGTTCACCATGATGTCTGTTTTTATTTACTTATTTAAAAAAAAATTTTTTTTAATGTTGTATTTATTTTTGACACAGAGAGAGACAGAGAATAGCAGGGAGGGGCAGAGAGAGAGGGAGACACAGGATCCGAAGCAGGCTCCAGGCTCCGAGCCGTCAGCACAGAGCCCGACACGGGGCTCGAACTCACAGACCGCGAGATCATGACTTGAGCCGAAGTCGGACGCTCAACCGACTGAGCCACCCAGGTGCCCCTGTAGGCCTCACGCCCAGTCCAGTGCAGGGCTCGAACTCACGACTATGAGATCGAGATCTGAGTCAAGGTCAAGAGTTGGATGCTTTACCGACTGAGCTACTCAGGTACCCCCAGCAAGATTTAAGATTTACTGTACCGTTGTGTGTGTATCTCCAGTTGGGTAATTTTCATGGCTGTATAGAATTATATCAGCTAAATATAACCCATTTATCCATTCTGCTCTTGATGAGCAGCTGGGCTGTGTTTTGTTTGGGCTCACATCCACCATGCTGTTTCTAAACATTCTTGTTCATGTCTTCTGGTTGCCCAAAGGCATGCCTTGCTGTGGTGTGCACACAGAATGGAATTGCTGGATCATGGGATACTCATGATCTTTACTTGACTTTGCCAAACTGTTTTCCAAAGTGAGTTTGTAATAATATGCCCACCAGCCGTGTCTGAGAATTCCTGTGTTTGCCAATACTTGGTCCTACCAGACGTTTGACATTTTTGCCAATCTAAACGGCCATGTAGAAATATTGACGTTTTCAAAAAAGACTATTATTCCTTTTATAATTTAAAATAATAAAGAAATATTAGATTGGAACCAGGACCTATAATATCACAGCAAGTTCTCCCATTTTTCTCCCCATATATCTGAAAGGAGGTCTTGGGGCTACTGCTGTCTATGTTTGTGCATGGATCCTGGAGGGACACCTTTCAAGTTCAAATGGGGCCATGGCTACATGTTCTCTGTGTGTGCACCCTTTTAGGTCCTGGCCAGGGGCTGCAGCCTTGGGGAGACATGCAGATGAAGGGGTCTGGCTTTGACAGAGAAATCGACTGTCGGTAGAAGAGAGGTAGTGAAGTCTCTCGCGTGGTGTCCAGACCACAGTAGCCGCACCCTTGGGAACTTGGTACCAGAGGAAGAGAATCTAAAGAATTGCCTATGGGGATGGGAACAGTGGGAGATGTTTGCTTCAGAGGGGGGATCCCACAGGGTGGGGGGCGGGAGGGACATAGATCTGGGCTAAACAAACCAAACTTCCTGGGTTGATGAATTTACTTCTGAGAAACTTGAGTTTCCCCAGCAATTGAAATAAAAAGGAACGTTCAAGTGTAGTGGGTTCGAATGAACTAATTGAGAATAAGGTCTGGGGAAGGTGGATGAGGGGTTGAAGGTGTGCCAGAAATTTAAGGAAACTTGTTATCTGGAAAGGCAGGAACGGGTTCCTGGGTGCCAAGCCCCGTTCTGTATTCTTGCTCGTCTTTCCAAATCAGAGACATTTCCCTCACCTTGTATTCATCCAGCCAAACGTGCGCCAGTCTGAGACTGTTATATGTCATGGCTTCTGCAAATTCAGGTTGATTTGGAAAGCGCTGTTTACTGATGTGTCCTATCCGCGAGCAGGGGAGTACAAAGAGTTGGCCTCCACACATCCAGATCTAGACGAAAACAGACAACATTGACGTATGTGTGCTGGTACGAAGCAACTGCTGAGTTTTTTTTCACAACCATAGCAATAGCTAACATTTCTTAAGTTGTTTATTTAATCCTAACAGCCCTATAATATAGGTCCGGTGACTATCCCCGTTTTACGGATAAAGAAATGAATACGTACGTATATTGGCGAAGAAGCTTGCCCAGTGACACCGAGCAGAGTTTAAGGTCAGGAGGTCTGGCCTCAGAGCCAACACTCCGAATGCTAAGTGATTCTGTCTCCCTCATACGTGACCAGTTCCGAGGCTGCTTACGTAGGAAAAGTGGTGGGCTATTTTGTCCTAAGGTATCCTCAAGAATACTCTGAGAATAATTAAGTATTGCTGGATGTCAACAGGTAATGAGAGAAATGGCTAAATTCGATGATTCATGTGTTCTGTACTTAACACACTTTGTAATGCTTATTTTTAACAAAGTCTTTACTACACAAAAGTAAACTATGACCATTGAAAAAATCAGCAAATGTAGAAAAGCACAGAGAAGAAAATAAAGATCACTTCTTGTCCTAACGCTTGGTAGGTCACTATTTAACCCAGGTCCCCTGTTCTTACACACATGTATACACAACATTGAGATAACTTGTGGTTTTTTCATTTAAAGCTATGTGAAGTTATGGGGCGCCTGGGTGGCTCAGTCGGTTAAGCATCCGACTCTGGATGTCAGGTCATGATCTCACAGTTCATGGGTTCAAGCCCCACATCGGGCTCTGCAATATCAGTGTGGAGCCTGCTTGGGATTCTCTCTTTCTCTGCCCCTCCCTTGCTCTCTCTCTCTCTCTCTCTCTCTCTCTCAAAAATAAACATTTTTAAAAAGTTACGTGAAGTTATTTTAAAAGTTTTGTATTGTTTGGCTATTTTGGTACTTTCCAATTTTTAGTATTTTAAATAATAACACAAAGAATGTGCTTATAGTATAAATCATGTGCACGCTGCTTACGTATCGCACAGTATATTAGCCATGACTTCCTAGTGTACTCTAATTCAGTGATCCTTGCATGGTTCGCCAACTAAAACATCCTATCACTCGGGAACTTCAAAATGCAAAAGCCTCGGGCCCATCCAGCCCTAATGAATCAGGAACTGTGGGGCTGGGCCCAGTGATTTGCATTTTAACCTGGTCTTCAGGTGATTTTGGTCACATTAAAATGAGAATCACTGTTCTGACTGATCAAGATCATACATCTCAGCTTTATAGACACTTTTTAATAAAATCCATCTAATCATTTAGGAAATCAGGCTTTCACTGAAACAAATACTCAGACTGGCTTATGAGAGCAATACTTAGGGTGACGCATATCACTTGAGTAGTCAGAAGGGATTCTGTTTAAGAAAATGAAACTTCTGGGGCGCCTGGGTGGCTCAGTCGGTTGGGCATCCAACTTCGGCTCAGGTCATGATCTCGTGGCTCGTGGGTTTGAGCTCTGCGTTGGGCTCTGTGCTGACAGTTCAGAGCCTGGAGCCTACTTGGGATTCTGTGTCTCCCTCTCTCTCTGTCCCTCCCCTGCTCACACTCTGTCTCTCAAAAATAAATATTTAAAAAATTTTTAAGAAAATGAAACTTCTGACATAACATGAGACGTAATGACCCCCTCACCTCTAGAGTTCGTTAGAAATAGCCGGAAATAGCCCCTCAGAATGTCGAGAAAAAATATCGATGGAATTCGTTTTCCTTAGGAAAACCCTTAAATCAGAACTCTGAAGAATTAGGTTCTTTTATCATATCTGCCCCATGTTTATGATCAGACCCTTCCTTTCTGGATCTCGTCTTCATCTGAAGCTGAGAACTACATAGTTGCTCATTTAAGCTACTGTTTGGGGGTGCTTTGTTATACAGCCAAAGAAAGCCAACCGCTACTGGCTATAATGTCCTATTCTTTTTTTTCAAGTGAGAACCTAACGAAATTTGGAAAATCATGAATATCTGTTCAATAATTAGACTTCAGACAGCACTGTTTATTATTTTTGGTATATTCTTACATGTTTGAAATGTTTCAAAAAAATTTTTTAATGTTTATTTTTGAGAGAGAGCGAGAGCGTGAGAGAAAGAGACACTGAACAGGGAAGGGGCAGAGAGAGACGGAGACACAGAATCTGAAGCAGGCTCCAGGCTCCGAGCTGTCAGCACAGAGCTCGACGCGGGGCTTGAACCCACGAACCACGAGATCACAACCTGATCCGAAGTCGAACACTCAACCGACTGAACCACCCAGGCGCCCCGAAATGTCTCTTTATTGGAAAAGAAATCTGGCCATGAGTGCAGAATAGAAAATCAAAGTAATCCAAGTGATAAAAGAGGTACAAGAGTAAAAATTTTATCAAAAACCTTTCTTGAAAATCAAATTGAAGGAAGCTATAGCAATGTTGCCTAACCTTCATAGGGCTCATGTGTTTGTTCTTCTACTCAATGCATTTGTGTCTCAGTTTCCTCATCTGGAAAGTGAGAATAACAGTACCTACCTCACGGGGTTGTTATGAGCATCACATAACTTGATACTTGTAAAGTGTTTAGAGTTTTTATTTTTCATATTGTTTTTAATTTAAATTTTAGTTAACATCCAGTGCAGTATGGGTTTCAGTAATTCATCACTCACGTACAACACCCAGTGCTCATCCCAAAAAGTGCCCTCCTGAGTACCTATCACCATCTAGCCCATCTCCAACCCACCTCCCTCCGTCAACCCACAGTTTGTTCTCTATCATTAAGAGTCCCTTGTGATTTATTTCCCTCTCTTCTCTTCCCCCCTTCCCCATATGTCCATCTGTTTTGTTTCTTAAATTCCACATGAGTGAAATCATATGGTATTTGTCTTTCTCTCATTGACTTATTTTGCTTAGCATAATACATTCTAGCTCCATCCATGTCATTGCAAATGGTAAAATCTCATTACTTTTAATGGCTGAGTAATATTCTATCGTGTGTGTGTGTGTGTGTGTGTGTGTGAGAGAGAGAGAGAGAGAGAGAGAGAGAGAGAGAGAATGAGCAGGGGAGGGGCAGAGAGAGAGAGAGAGAGAGAGAGAGAAAGACAGAGACAGAATTCCAAACAGGCTCCAGGCTCCGAGTTGTCTGCACAGAGCCCGATGCAGGGCTCGAACGCACGAACCATGAGATCATGACCTGAGTCGAAGTAGATGCTTAACCAAATGAGCCACCCAGGCGCCCCTAGAATAGTTCTATTTTTAGTTTCTTGAGGAGCCTCCACACTGTTCTCCAGAGTGGCTGCACCAGCTTGAATTCCCACCAATAGGGCAAGAGGGTTCCCCTTTCTCCACATCCTCACCAACATCTGTTATTTCTTGTGTTATTAATTTTAGCCATTCTGACAGGCGTGAGGTGGTGTCCCATCATGGTTTTGATTTGTATTTCACTGATGAGTGATACTGAACATCTTTTCATGTGTCTGTTAGCCATCTAGATGTCTTTTTTTGGGAAACCGTCTATCCATGTCTTCTGCCCATTTATTAACTGGGTTATTTGTTTTTTGGGTGTTGAGTTCAATAAGTTCTTTATTTTGGATACTAACCCTTTTTCCAATATGTCATTTGCAAATATCTCCTCCCATTCTGTAGGCTGCCTTTTAGTTTTGTTCATTGTTTCCTTCACTGTGCAGAAGCTTTTTGATCTTGATGAGGTCCCAGTAGTTCATGTCTGCTTTTTTTCCCCTTGCCTTTGGTGATGTG
The DNA here is from genome assembly GCF_014898765.1 of Herpailurus yagouaroundi. Lineage (NCBI taxonomy): Eukaryota > Metazoa > Chordata > Mammalia > Carnivora > Felidae > Herpailurus > Herpailurus yagouaroundi. Next base: position 1,040,234 of record NW_024412700.1, on the reverse strand, counting down.
TCTAGCAAGAAGTTACTCCAGCCAACGTCAAAGAGGTTGCTGCCTGTGTTCTCCTCTAGGATTTTGATGGTTTCTGGTCTCAGATTTAGGTCTTTCATCATTTTTTTTTTGCTATTTTTATTTAATATGTTTTTTAAATTTACATCCAAGTTAGTTAGCATACAGTGCAACAATGATTTCAGGAGTAGATTCCTTAATGCCCCTTACCCATTTAGACCATTCCCTCTCCCACAATCCCTCCAGCAACCCTCTGTTTGTTCTCTATATTTAAGAGTCTTTTATGTTTTGTCCCCCTCCCTGTTTTTATATTATTTTTGCTTCCCTTCCCTTATGTTCATCTGTTTTGGATCTTAAAGTCTTCATATGAGAGAAGTCACATGATATTTGTCTTTCTCTGACTAATTTCGCTTAGCATAAAACCCCCTAGTTCCATCCACGTAGTTGGAAATGGCAAGATTTCATTCTTTTTGATTGCCGAGTAATACTCTATTGTATATATATACCACATCTTCTTTATCCATTCATCCATTGATGGACATTTGGGCTCTTTCCATACTTTGGCTATTGTCGATAGTGCTGCTAAAAACATGGGGGTGCATGTATCCCTTCGAAACAGCACACCTGTATCCCGTGGATAAATCCTAGTAGTGCAATTGCTGGGTCATAGGATAGTTCTATTTTTAATTTTTTGAGGAACCTCCATACTATTTTCCAGAGTTGGCTGCACCAGTTTGCATTCACCAGCAGTGCCAAAGAGATCCTCTTTCTCCGCATCCTTGCCAACATCTGTTGTTGCCCGAGTTGTTAACATTAGCCATTCTGACAGGTGTGAGGCAGTATCTCAGTGTGTTTTTGATTTGTATTTCCCCGATGATGAGTGATGTTGAGCATTTTTTGTGTTGGTTGGCCATCTGGATGTCTTCTTTGGAGAAGTATCTATTCATGTCTTTTGCCTATTTCTTCACTGGATTGTTTGTTGTTTGGGTGTTGAGTTTGATCTTTCATCCATTTTGAATTTAATTTTTGTGTATGGTGTAAGGAAGTGGTCCAGGTTCACTCTTCTGCACATTGCCGTCCAGTTTTCCCAACACCATTTGTCAAAGAGACTGTCTTTTATCATTGGATATTCTTTCCTGTTTTGTCTAATATTAGTTGATTATATAGTTGTGGGTCCATTTCTAGGTTTTCTATTCTGTTCCATTGATCTATGTGTCTGTTTTTGTGCCAGTAACATACTGTCTTGATGACTACATCTTTGTAATGTTGCTTGAAATCTGGAATTGTGATGCCTCCGGTTTTTTCTTTTTCAGGATTGCTTTGACTCTTCAAGGTCTTTTGTGAGCCTATACAAATTTTGGGGTTGTTTGTTGGAGCCCTGAAAGACATCACTGGTGGTATTTTGATGGGAATTGAATTAAATATGTAGATTGCTTAGACATTGTATCGACATTTTAACAACGTTTGTTCTTCCAATCCATGAGCATGGGATGCTTTTCCATTTATTTGTGTCTCTTCAGTTTCTTTCCTAAGTGTTCTATGGTTTTCAGAGTATAGATCTTTTCTCTCTTTAGTTAGGTATATTCCTACGTCTCCCGTGGTTTTTGGTGCAAATGGAATCTATTCCTTAATTTCTTGTTCTGCTGCTTTATTATTGGTGTATAGAAATGCAACAGATTTCTGCACATTGATTTTATATCCTGACACTTAGCTCAATTAGTGTATTCTAGCAATTTTTTGGTGGAGTCTTTTGGTTTTCTACAGAGAGTATCATGTTGTCTGCAAATAGTGAAGGTTTGACTTCTTCCTTGCTGATTTGGATGCCTTTTATTTCTTTTTGTTGTCTGATTGCTGAGGGTAAGACTTTCAGTACTATCTTAAATAGTAATAGTGAGATTGGACATCCTTGTCTTGTTCTTTACTGTAGGAGAAAGGCTCTGTTTTTCCCCATTGAGGATGATATTAGCTGTGGGTCTTTCATATATGGCTTTATGATGTTGAGGTATAGTCCCTCTATCTCTATTTTGTTGAGGGTTTTTATCAAGACTGGATGCTGTATTTTGTCAAATGCTTTGTCTGCATCTATTGATGGATCATATAGTTCTTATCCTATCCTTTCTTCTTTTTTTTTTTTTTACGATTTATTTTTGAAAGAAAGAGAGTGGGCACGAGTGGGGAAGGGACAGAGAGAGAGAGAGAGGGAGACACAGAATCTGAAGTGGCTCCAAGCTCTGAGCTGTCAGCACAGAGCCTGATGTGGGGCTCAAACTCACAGGCTGTGAGATCATGACCTGAGCCAAAGTTGGATGCTCAACCTACTGAGCCCCCCCAGTGCCCCTCCTTTCTTTTATTAATGTGGTGTATCATGTTGATTGATTTGTGGATATTGAACCAGCCCTGCATCCCAGGAATAAATCCCACTTGATCATGGTGAATAATAATTTTAATGTACTGTTAAATTCAATTTGCTAATATCATTGAGAATTTCTGTATCCATGTTCATCAGGGGTGTTGGCCTGTAATGCTCCTTTTCAGTGAGGTCTTTGTCTGGTTTTGGAGTCAAGGCAATGCTGGCTTCATAGAATGAGTTTGGAAGTTTCCTTCCATTTCTATTTTTTTGTTTGTGTTTTTGGAACAGTTTGAGAAGAATGGGTATTAACTCTTCTTTAAATGTCTGGTAGAATTCTCCTGGGAAGCCATCCGGCCCAGGACTCTTGTTTGTTGGGAGACTTTTGATTACTGATTCAGTTTCTTTGCTGGTTTTGGGTCTGTTCAAATTTTCTATTTCTTCTTGTTTCATTTTGGTGGTTTGTGAGTTTCTAGGATTTTGCCCTGCGTTGGCCTCTGCTGACAGCTCGGAGCCCAGAGCCTGCTTGGGATTCTGTGTCTCCCTCTCTCTTTGCCCCTCCCCTGCTCACGCTCTGTTCCTCTCTCTCTGCCCCTCCCCTGGCTCACACTCTGTCTCTCTCTGTCTCTCAAAAATGAATAAACGTTTAAAAAAATTAAAAAAAAAAGCCTTTCTGAATAATTACATCAAAGCTGTAACTATGGACTGTGGCTGGTAGGAAGGAGTGAAGTGGACAGAGATGAGTGATGGTTTAGACCTAGATCTAACCACACATGATGAAGGAAAGTGGGGCATGAAAGGGAGATTGGAGACCAAGAAAGTACTCTGGGGGGCTGGATGGTTGCGGGTGGGTAGAGGGCATCACATTATCCACCCGAAGAGGAAAGGATAAGGAGAGGAAAGGGAGGAAGAATGGGTTCGAGGGAGTAGAAAGAGCTCTCTTTTTGAAACGTTGGGGTTAGGATGCCTATGGGACACACATCCTACAGGAGAGTAACCTGTAGGCAGTGAGATGCGCAAGCTTCTGGCACAGAAGGACCTGGGAAGGAGCTAGAACTATGTCACTGGCATGTAGTCATTGAGGCACGATGCGGATGAGGTTACTGAGAAGGGGAAGGGAGAAAAGAAACAGGGCCTTGGGGAAACCTATGGAGTCAATGGCAGGGTCCCAGGTCCAGAGCAGTGTACCTTGTCCGCATCTAGGGCCACCAGGATGGAGTGCCAAGCCACGCAGGCTGTTGGGGACAATTGGAGGCCAGCCTCCGGTCCACCAGGAAACCAAAGTGCAGATCTGAAGCCTGGTTAGTACCATCCCGAGGCTGGGGTCAAGCTGCAGCTCCGTGGGCACCCAGCCAATCCCCACTTTCCCGAGTGATGGGAACGCCGAGGTCAGGGCAGCTAAAACAAATTCAGAGCTTTGGAGGCTTCCAGAAATGACTTAGAAAAGAACTGAGCGGGTGAGGTCTCCAGGCCTGCCGTTGAGTAGATAGTGGAAAGCAGGACAGAATAGGCTTGGGGCATATACCTCCGGTTCTGCGAATTGAGCCAAGTTGCTGGGGCGCTCAGAGCCCCAGTTTCCCCTGTAAGTAGGAGATCCTGGTGGCACCCACCTCACAGGTTTATTATGAAGACTGAGTTGATATTTGCAAGATTTCAGAGCCGTGCGTGTCATACAGATGAGCACTTGTTAAACAAAGGAAACGTATTTTTCTCCTTTACCCCGTAACTTAAACATGCCATTTCTGCAGGGAAGGCCATCTAAGGCACACACCTCCCTCAACACAAGTCTAGATTCCCCTCTCATATGATCTCTTGGTACCCTGTACTTCTCCTCCACTGTATGTATCAAAAATACCTAATCATCGGGGCGCCTGGGTGGCTCAGTCAGTTGAGCGTCTGACTTCGGCTCAGGTCATGATCTCACGGCTCATGGGTTCGAGCCCCGCGTCGGGCTCTGTGCTGACAGCTCGGAGCCTGGGGCCGGCTTCGGATTCTGGGTCTCCCTCTCTCTCTCTCTCTCTCTCTCTCTCTCTCTCTGCCCTCTCCTGCTCATGCTGTCTCTCTCTGTCTCTCAAAAATAAATAAACATTAAAAAAAAAACAACCTAATCATCTCTGTCTACTTCAACAGAATGGAAGCTCCAAGCCATCGGAAGCCACGTTTGCACTGCATGAGGCTGCATTGCACACAAGGCACAGCCCTTTGCGCATAACGGGTTCTCAGTATTGTTGAGTGAATGAACGAACGAACGAATGAATGAACGGGCGAGGGTTGTGCCTTCTTCCGAATGCCCAGCATGTGGCAGAGCCTCACATAGGAGGTGTCCCTTAAATGATGGCTACATTGACCCTAACCAGAACTCCTGAGAGAGTCTAACCTAGCAAAATACAGATCTGGGTACTGTCACCATACAGGCGTTAGCTACGGCCTCGGGAGTAGATACAGGTATGCCACGGCCCCATGCCAGTCAGCACGGAGGTGCTACACCCAGTCCTGGTGACCTGTCCTGCCAGGTGCTGTCTCTTTAGTCTCTGGATCATGGGAAGCCCACAGGTCTCCCCGGGAGCAGGTGTGCTGCCTGTGGGAGGCTATCAGTTCAGAATTGAGGTTCTTTCCCACCAGATAAGGAAATACTGCACTATATTAAGTCAGCCCAGAGGAGCACATGGAGGGAGAAGGGACAGCTGATAAGATAACAGTCCTGGGAATACCCACGCTTCAGAGATGCACAGAAGAAATTCCTGCAGAGGAAACTGAGAGCAACAGAGCTATGGAGGAGGAACCAGAACACTGTTCTATAGTGCCAAATGTTGCAGCCACCTCCAGTACATAGAAGAACAAAGCCGTCCACTAGGAACATCAATATTAAATGGGTGACAGTTCCCCGAGGGATGTCCCCGAGTGCTGAGGGCCGTCAGGATGCTGATTTATTGGAAAGAAGAGTGAGGAACGGAGACGAAGGTACAGGTGTCAGTGGTCTCGTATCAGGAAAGACAGGGCCCCTTATCTCGGTTAGAGACCACTGCTGCTGTCAAGAGAGCTCTCTAGCTATTTATTAACTTACGTGTTTGTGAAAAGAGAGACTCACACATACTTAAAAAAAATATGAAGGGGCCATTAGGAACGGAGCAGTCGACAATACTGAAGCAAGGATAATTAGTACCTTTGAATAATAAGTTAGCTGCTATTGGCTATCTGGAGGGAAGAGAGAGCCAGAAAAAGGAAGACACCCCCTCTTCAAATATGTATGTATCATTCACAAAATTGATTTTATTCTAAGACAAACAATGTGCTCATTAAGATATTAGGTCCTGAAAGGGGGAAACCCCATATACCATATTCACAAAGAGCGATGTAATAAAACAGGGAATAATCAACCAAACAATGAAAAGCACTAAAGTCCTGGATATTCTAAAATAACGCCTGCATCAAAAGGGAACATATGATTGGGGCTGGGGCGGGGGGTTGCGGGGGAGAAGCAATAAAAAATAATCAGCTCACAACATACTGCCAAAGTATGTTATGCATTGCTCTAGATATGTTTATATTCACAATAAAGTGTCTGAAGCATTATGAAAGAAGTCTGTGCTTAAAAGAACACTAAGCCAGTGAACAAAGCCAAAAGAAGGAAGTGGGAGAGAAAAAGTCAGAAAAAGAAAACACAAAAAAGCAATTACAGTAAACATTTTAATGCATCCTAAGAAAATATATGCAGTTCCAAGTATGATCTCTGCAGATGATTTCAGAATGTAAAGAACAGATGGCAACATTTAAAGAATAATTATAGCTGTCACTTATTAAGTAGCTCCCATAAATGATCTGTCTTTACAGCTTTGTAATAAAGATCTTTTTCTTTTTCTTTTTTTTTTTTTCATTTTACCCACAAGGAAACTGAAGCTCAACCAGAATTTGAATTTAGTCATTGATTAAGCTGTTTCCTCTACACCAGGTTGTCTCTGTTGGGAAGAGACAAACTAGGCAGAGAAAAGTGAGAAAAAATTAAGGGTGATAAGGTGAGCACACAGCCCAGATTTTCATGCACAGTTCAAAGTGGCCGTTATAAAAATCTATTAGAATTTAGTCAAAAGCCAAAACTTATCTACGATAAACACACAATAAATATCCGAACAGTACCTTAGTGTTTTCTTCAGACTCTCTCTCCAGGAATATTTACCTTGTACTTTATTCTCTACCCCAATTATTTCATTAAATCTTCACAAAATTGGAATTTAAGAAACCAAATGAGCAAAGGAAAAAAAAAAA
>NW_024412700.1:861177-1033527 GCF_014898765.1 Herpailurus yagouaroundi | reverse complement strand
GAGAGAGAGAGAGAGAGAGAGACAAACCAAGAAACAGACTCTTAACTCTAGAGAACAAATTTCTGGTCATCAGAGGGGAGGTGGGCCAAGGGGTGGGTTGAACAGGTGACAGGGTTCAAGGAGTGCACCTGTTGTGATGAGCACAGGGTGAAGCATGGACTTGGTGAATCACTATATTGTACACCTGAAACTAACATAACGCTGTGTGTTAACTATACTGGGATTAAAACAAAACAAACAAACGGGCGCCTGGGTGTCTCAGTCGGTTAAGCAACCTCCTTCGATCTCACAGTTTGTGAGTTCAGGCCCCGTGCTGGGTTCTGTGCTGACAGCTCAGAGCCTGGAGCCTGCCTCAGATTCTGTGTCTCCCTCTCTCTGCCCCTCTCTCACTTGTGCGCACGTGCGCGCTCTCTCTCTCTCTCTCTCTCAAAAATATATTTATTTTTAATTTTTAAAAATTAACTTTAGGGGCGCCTGGGTGGCTCAGTCGGTTAAGCGTCCGACTTCGGCTCAGGTCATGATCTCACGGTCTGTGAGTTCAAGCCCCACGTCGGGCTCTGTGCTGACAGCTCAGAGCCTGGAGCCTGCTTCCGATTCTGGGTCTCCCTCTCTCTCTGCCCCTCCCCCGTTCATGCTCTGTCTCTCTCTGTCCCCAAAATAAATAAATGTTGAAAAAAAAATAAGAAAAAAACAACAAAAAAAAACAAAGCGAACTATTTAGAAAGCAGAGTCTGAATTACCCTTAACGAAAGCTCCAAAATTCTGCTCCCCAGAGGTTCATGCCCTTGTCGTACTGTCCGATCTCATGAAAGTAATGCCTATTTATAGCAAAAATTCCCCCAGCCATTGCAGGTGACCTAAAAAAGATACATAAATATTAAATCACAGGTTCAGCCATTATGGATTTTTGCCAAAATTATGGTGAATGTTAGCAATAACATGAAAACTAGAAAACGACGATATTAAGACCAAAATCGTTAACTTAATGTATATTTAACTTGATGGATATACATTACATTGAATGTAAAATTAGTAAATTGAAGCCATAACTACCTAAAAGTAGGCAGTAACTTTCCACTTAGCTCTCACCAAATTGTGTCAGCTATATATTCTAAATGTTGTCTTTTTCTCTCTCTCTTTTTTTTTAAGTTTATTTAGTTTTGAGAGAGAGAGAGAGAGAGAGAGAGGGCATGAGCAGGGGAGGGGCAGAGAGAGAGGGAGACACAGAATCCAAAGCAGGCTCCAGGCTCCGAGCTGTCAGCACAGAGCCTGACATGGGGCTTGAACTCATGACCTGTGAGATCACGACCTGAGCCAAAGTCGAGTGCTTAACTGACTGAGCCACTCAGGCGCCCCAAATGTCGTCTTGTTCTTAAAAGGGAACATCATCTTTAGAATGTGAGTTTCCCCTGGAGATAACTACTTGACTTGGGGAGTAGAGCTTACAGATCTCCCTTTCTAAGCACGTTAAGTGAATATACTATTTACTTCTGGGAAAACCATGAAGTTACAAAACATCTTTTTTGTTTTGTTTTGTTTTGTTTTGTTTTGTTTTGTTGTCCCACGACAGCAAGGCCCAATAACACCGAACTGAGTAGTATGAAAATAATTTCAAGTTCATTTATTCATTCATGTTTGAAAAAGTACACATGAAGCACCTGTGGTGTGTTAGGGAGAAGTTAGTGCATCAACGGGCCAAGATCCCAGCTCGTGCGGGGGACCAGGGTGGAGGGAGGGACACTAGTCGCTGCAGTGGTGCCAGAGAAAGACGATGGAGTCGTGGATAAGGTGGCGGGACGTGGCCCAGTGTCTGATGTATTTTGAGGACGGGAGACAGCAGGTTTGCTTACAGGTGGGGGGTGGGGTGAAGGAGGAAGAGAGGGATGAAGGCTCACCCCAGCGTGTTGGCCCGGGGACGTCACATCTGCACTGAGATACCGAGTGGGCAGGTTTTGGGGGGAAGATTCAGCTGGGGACATGAGTGAGCTCTCCATTCACTCTAGTGGAGACGCCAGTAGGCAGGTGCATGGAAGCGTCTGGCACTCTGAGAGTGGCCGGGGCCAGAGACGTAACTTTGGGAGTCCTCAAGATGGGGCGATACACAGCACTCTGGCAGCGAGGGGGGCGTGGAGGAGACCACGAAGAACTGTCCCGGGCACCGTGACAGCAAGAGGTCGGAGGGAAGAGAGGGAAAGAGGAGCCACCGGTGCAGGAGGAAGACCGGAAAACCGTCTGCCGGCGGGCCCCGAGGTGAGGACTGACAACCAGCGCGGCACCGACACAGGAAGACCACTAGCGCGTTTTAGCGGTTGGGGGCGCAGAGCCAGATTCAAGCGAGTCTGAGACACCAGAGTTCAGAGTTGAAGATGGTGACACAGCCAGCTTTTTCTAAGAGGCTTTAATGCAAAGGAGAGCAGAGGAACGGAGAGGCGGCCGATAAAGGAAGATTGTTTTTTGCAATTGGGAGAGGAGCGGTCTCATCGGGTGGGCCAGATGCGACCCGCCCCGTCTGCGCCCTGGGTCACCGTGATCCTGGCCAAGCCAGGGGGCCCCGCTGCCACAGCGTTGCATTGAAATTACATCTCTACCCGACTTCCTTCGCACTGGACTCTACACCCTCGAGGGCAAAGGCCACGTTTTCTGTTGTGACCACAGTGTCTGGCAGCAAAGAGTTGTTAAACTGATAACTGAAGCAGGTTCACAAACCGGTCTTTAAAGTTAGGCCGTAGGTTCTGTTGAAAATAGGGTAAAAAAATACTTACAGCTCAGAGAACCCAAGTTACACCTTCTCAAAAGGGAAAGCTTTTATTCTAAAAAAAAAAAAAAAAAAAAAATCTCGAAACCGCTGGGAAGTGTGTGCATGTGTGTGTGTGTGTGTGTGTGTGTGTATGTGTGCGCGCGCACATGCGTGTGTCTTACCGGAGAAACGTTGAGTCGTAGTGCTAACTCGGGCACGTCTGAGACACCGGGAGAAAGGATAAAACGTCGTGATGCGTCCTTGAAGAGGCCCCGGGCGGAGTACAGGGGGCACGTCCCTTGGTAGCGGTGACCTCCCCCCACCCCCGCACGTCCCCTCCCTGGGGAAGCTGCGGGGGGAGCCACTGGTGTGAGCTCAACGCCACAATTCTCCTTGCTTGCTCTAAGTTTGCCAAAATTCCCTGCATCTACATTTTTTTTGAGCTGTTGCAAACGTGAAGAAATGTATCTTCAGATGTGAATGCTAATTAATGCCATGGATAATACCTAAAATTCATTTTTCCTTTTAACCCTTTAAAACTACCGACTTTTTCTTACGTTATCATACATTATCCTTATAACAGTCGAGCGTTGAATCACATGAGTTTGAACTGTGTGGGTCCACTTACATGTGGATTTTTAGATAAATACAGCACAGTACTGTAAGTGTATTTTCTCTTCCTTCTGATATTAACATTTTTTTTTGCTCTAGCTTATTGTAAGAATACAGTATGTGATACACGTAGCATTTAATACATGTTAATCAACTGTTTATATTATCAGTAACACTTCAGTCAACAGTAGGCTCTTAGTAGTTAAGTTTTCGGGGAGTCAAAAGTTAGTATGTACAATATACATTCTATAAATAATTAGCATCATACTGTTTTTTATGGCCTGAGTTTTTATTTAGCCTATTGTGAGAATTTTCCTTTTACATTAATTAGCTTTCAAAACCTTTGTATAATATTCTACAGAGTATGAATATAGTTTTTAACCATTTTAACATTGAACGTTTATGTTGTTTTTATTTTCTAACTGATATGAATGTTGATACAATGTGTGTCTCTGATTTACTTCTCCTTAACTCCTTAGGGAAACATTTCAAGAAGTGGGAGTGTTGCGTTAAAGAATAACATAAGATTTTTAATGTATATTGTCAGATTGTTTTCAAAAAGCACATGTGATTATGTGTATACTAACAGTGTATTAGAATTCAAAAAACGTTACTACTCAGCGACTATCAGGAATATAATTTCCCTAGTAAAATTTTTAGAGCCTAAAGCATGCCTGATGTGTGAAATATGGAAACATTACAAAATCATGTAGATCTTTTTTGTAAATGGAATACTTCATTTTAAATTAAATAAGTTCTTGGGGCGCCTGGGTGGCGCAGTCGGTTAAGCGTCCGACTTCAGCCAGGTCACGATCTCGCGGTCCGGGAGTTTGAGCCCCGCGTCAGGCTCTGGGCTGATGGCTCAGAGCCTGGAGCCTGTTTCCGATTCTGTGTCTCCCTCTGTCTGTGCCCCTCCCCCATTCATGCTCTGTCTCTTTATGTCCCAAAAATAAAATAAACGTTGAAAAAAAATAAATTAAATAAGTTCATTTTGAGATGAACTCCAAAGATCGATGGTTTTTTTTTTTTTTAGTAAATTAAGATGTCTACGCACGACCTTTTATTTATTTATTTAATTTCAAAATTTTTTGAGTTTATTTTTTTTTTTTAATTTTTTTTCAACGTTTTTTATTTATTTTTGGGACAGAGAGAGACAGAGCATGAACGGGGGAGGGGCAGAGAGAGAGGGAGACACAGAATCGGAAACAGGCTCCAGGCTCCGAGCCGTCAGCCCAGAGCCCGACGCGGGGCTCGAACTCATGGACCGCGAGATCGTGACCTGGCTGAAGTCGGACGCTTAACCGACTGCGCCACCCAGGCGCCCCATTGAGTTTATTTATTTTGAGAGAGAAAGAGAGAGAGTGAGCAGGCAGAGGGGCAGAGAGAGAATCCCAAGCAGGCTCCACGCTGTCAGCACAGAGCCTGACGCGGGGCTTAAACTCACGAACCGCGAGATCATGACCTGAGCCAAAACCAAGAGTTGGATGCTCAACTGACTTGAGCCACCCAGGCGCCCCACGTTACATTTTATTTAAATACAATGTGTCTTTGTCCCTTTTCATTTCGAAGTCTCTAACAGTAACAACAGTAAGTATGTATACTGATCACTTCCCCTGCGTCAGGCCTTGAGCTATGTTCTTTCCAAGTGGCGTCTCACTTAATCTCCTCACTAAAGCAGAGAGGCGTGTCTTTAATATCATCACCATTTCACAGGTGAAGGTACTGAAGCTGAGAGAAGTAACAGACCCAGCAGAGGCTACCTTACTGCACAACTCCATGGATGCCAATCACCTCTAGTCTTTATGAACAGTACCTTCTGGAGATGAGCAGTACACAGCCTATACAGCTGTACGTAGCAGCCCTGAACAGCTAACAAGTGATGGCTGGAGCAGAGCAAAGATCGGAGTTATACACAGTGGAAGGCACGTGAAGGGATCTATTATCCTAAAAGCAATGGAAAGACATTGGGTGACACGGGCAAAGTGGAGTTTTAAGAACGATGAATGTAGCCAGAGAGAGATCGGACTGAGGGAGGACAGCCTGCAGGCCAGACTGTTCCTTACAGTGAGGGCCTGGACCATGGGGACAAGCAGAGAGATGGACAGATGTGGTTGCGAGTCGTCACAATGGATGGGGCACCCGGAGCGGGTTAATCACTGGATTAGAGTAGGCAGTGGGAGACTGCAGGTGTGGTCATGTTTATGGCTATGTAGCATTCCATTATGGTTCCAGAGTAAGGTACTAAATAATTCCCCAGTTATTCCTCCCGACTCTTAGTCCTTATCTCATCCTCGAATTTTGTCACCAAGGGCAGGGGCTCAGGGTGGGGATAGGTACTGGGATCAAGGGAAGTGATAAGGTTTGGAAAACCCACTTGGAGCAGTGAGACTGTGGAGAAGCACAAGACTGAAACTATCAACGTGTAGAAGCGTTAAGTTCATGTCTCTTAAAGGAACAAAAAACATGGTGGACTAGGTCCAGAGTTGGAGATTCGCAGGGCTACTGTGGCAGAAGGGGAGAGGGATGTGGCAGTCGAAGGTGTTGGCAAGAAGAACCGTGAATTTATAGATCAGAAAGTCTAGGCCACAGAAGAAGAAAGAAACCGTGAACAGTAAAAGCAGAAATCAAAGAACTGGGGATCCTGATGATGTCCAGGGGGAGGTGTGGGCGGAGCAGAGCAGGAAAAAGTTAGGAACACCCCAGGCTGTGTCCAAAGAGACGATATCCGGTAATTTAGAAGAGAAAGGTACAGGATATGGCTGTAGGAATAATAGTAGCTAACAGGTATGAAATAGCTAATATATATGTAGTACTTATTATGATGGACAGATACTGCTCTAAGCTTTGGTATACACTGAGTCATTTAATTCTCCAACATCCCTGTAACATATTATCATTATCCAGACTTTACACATAAGGAAATAAGGTGCAAAGAGGTTAAGCAACTTGCATAAGGTCAACAGCTCTAGTTAGAGACAAAGATCAAGGACTTGCTAAGCTATAGTGTTAGAAAATTGACTCATGTGGTTTGTGAAACAGAGAGGCTAGTAGTAAAAGAAGAGAAGGAGCCTGGCGTCAGAGTTTTCGGGAAATGTGGGGAGTGACCTGGAGGAAGTCTCCAGCAATAGCCTCACAGATGCAGTTAAAAGTCCCAACATCAAATTGTTCTCACATGTAGAAATACATTTTCCCAGACCAAAAATCAAGGAAAATCATATTCATCTGTATAAAATTACTGACGAAAGCACTGAGATAAATATTTTATATATGAATTTAGCAAAGACATCAACTTTTGCTGAGCTATCCACAGCACTAGCATTTGGTTCATTGACCACATACAACTTGCTCCTGAGAACCATGGCCACCTTCTAAAGACGGACACCTGAAACCAGAGGGACACTATCCATGGCAGTGTTTTCTTTCTCTCTCTCTCTTTCTCTTTCTTTCTTTCTTTCTTTCTTTCTTTCTTTCTTTCTTTCTTTCTTTCTTTCCTTCCTTCCTTCCTTCCTTCCTTCCTTCCTTCCTTCCTTCCTTCCTTCCTTCCTTTTAAGTAGGCTCCACGCCCAACATGGGGCTAAAGCTCACCACCTGTGATCAAGAGTCACATGCTCTACTGACCGAGCCAGCGACGTGCCCCCATGGCAGTGTTCCTAACCAGGGTGAGATGCTCATTTCCAATCAGAGAAACTGAAAATCTACCAAATTCTATTATTATAGATTTTTAGAGACAACATAAATGACAAAATATTTCTCTTCATTAAGCCCAAGAGATGGAAAAAATAATCTCTGAAAGCTTGGGGGGGGGGGCGCCGCCAACCAGGTCTCAATACATATATGATATTTCCCCGTCACCTGAAGGAATCTCACCGAATGGGTAGAGTGGGTCCTTCTGGTCCATCCATCTCATAAGAGAAGACATTATCCCATTTAAATTGTAGGTGCCAGTTGAAAGCACCCCTTACAACAGGAGAGGGCCAGTATTCTAGGGTCACAGAATCAATGACATCTATCAGAGGACACACCACCATTTTGGGGTCCTTGGCAATGGCATGCAGCAGGGGCTCCAGCCACACTTTATTCACCTCGCAGTGGCTATCCAGGAACACCAGAACATCCCCTGGGGAGGCAAGAATAGGCTAGTGTTAGTGCATATGGACGAAACATCCAACGACCCAGATCGAAGTTCAATGCAAGGAGTACCTGTTGAGCGTTTACTATGTGTTTGGCTTTTATGGTGCATTCCATTTCACTGGCAGTGGGTTGGGACTAGAAACTCATATTTTATTTTGTGCAAAAATGTGGGCCATGATGTGTCATAGAAGTTCAGAAGAAGTTGGTGAACTGTGGGTTAGAGAGTAGTTTGAAGATTCTAAAGAAGCAGGTGGGGGGCGCCTGGGTGGCTCAGTTGGTCAAGTGAATGGCTCTTGGTTTCGGCTCAGGTCATGATCTCATAGTTTATGAGTTCAAGCCCCGCATCAGGCTCTGCGCTGACGGCTTGGAACCTGCTTGGGATTCTCTCTCTCTCTCTCTCTCTCTCTCCCTCCCTCCCTCCCTCCCTCCCTCCTTCCCACTCTCTCTGCCCCTCCTCTGCTCACACACACACACACACACACACACACAGTCTCTCTCTCAATATAAATGAAACTTATAAAAAAGGTTTTTCTCAAGCTGTCATCACAGAGCCCAACGTGGGGCTCGAACCCATGGACCACGAGATCATGACCTGAGCTGAAGTCAGACACTCAACCCACTGAGCCACCCAGGGGTCCCAATGCATAACCATTTTTGTTCTTGAGTTCAAGTTTTAATGAGTGTCTGCTTAGAGAACATGGGGAAAATTGGCATGGCCAAAGTAAAGAAAACATGTTGCTAAACTACATTAGATGGGCTCAGATTGGAAGGGACCTCAAAATTCAGGTGCAGAATTCAGACTTTTTCTTGCAGCCAACATAAAATTATAGGAAGTTATGAGAAATAGCCCATTTTGATGAGAAGAGTTAATATTGTTCATATGGTAATAATCTCCAAATTGATCTATAGATTCATACAATCCTTATCAAAATCATACCTGGTTCTTTTTGCAGAAACTGATCCCAAAATTCGTGGAGAAAGGCAAGGACCCAAATTAGCTAAAACAATCTTGAAAAAAGAACAAAGCTGAAGGAGTTCTGGATTTCAAAACTTACTACAAAGCTATAATAATAAAACAATATGATACTGTCAGAAGGAAAGACATAAAGACCAAAGGATAGAATTGAGGTCATAGACATAAACCAAATATCTGTGGTCAACTGATTTTTGACAAGGGTGCCTAGACAATTCAATGGGGGAAAAAAAGTTTCTTCAATAAACAGCCCTGACCCAACTGGACACCCACATGAGAAAGAGTGAAGTTGGACCCCCTACCTCCTAGAAAACACAAAAATTAAGTCAAATCAATCACAGACCTAAAAAGGTCAGAGCTGAAACTATAAAACTTTTAGAAGAAAATATAGACATACATTTCTGACCTCAGGTTAGATGTGACACCAAAAATAGAAGTGACAAAACAAAAAATAAGATTTCATCAAAATCAAAACCCTTTGTGCTTAAACAGACACCATAAAAAAGTTGAAAAAAGTCCACAGAATGGGAGAAGTTGTTTGAAAATCACATATCTGATAAAGAACTTGCATCCAGAATATATGAAGAACCCTTCCAAGTCAATAACAAAATGACAACTTAATTAAAACATGGGCAAAGGATTTGAATACAGGCGCCTGGGTGGCTCTGTCAGTTAAGCATTCAACTCTTGATTTCAGCTCAGATCATGATCTCACAGTAGTGGGATCGAGTCCTGCATCGGGCTCTGTGCTGAACATGGAGCCTGCTTGGGATTCTCCCTCTCCTTCTCTCTCTTCCCCTTCCCACCTCAAAAATAAAATAAAAGTCTTAAAAAAAAAAAAAAGGATTTGAATAGACATTTCTCCAAAGAAGATGGACAGATGGCTGATAAACGTACGAAAAGGTACTCAACATCATTAACCATTAGGAAAATGCTAACTAAAATCACAGTGAGAGAATACTTCACATCCACTAGGATGGCTAAAATCAGAAAGGCAGAGGATAACAAGTGTGGATGCAATTGTGGAGGAATTAGAACCCTGTCCTTCGCTGATAGCAATGTAAAATGTTGCAATCTCTTTCAAAACTTACGTGGTCATTCCTCAAAAGTTACACATACACTTGCTATACAGCCCAACAATTCTACATCTAGGTACACACATACCCAAGAGAAAAGAAACAGGTTTATACAAAGTCTTGCACATGAATGTTCATAGCAGCATTCTTCCTAAGAGTAAAAAAGTCATAACTTAGGGGCACTTGGGTGGCTCATTTGGTTAAGTGTCCAACTCTTGATTTCTGTTAAGGTCATGATCTCATGGTTTGTGGGTTTGAAGCCTGAGTCGGGCTCTGCACTGACAGCACGGAGCCTGCTTAGGATTCTCTCTCTCCCTCTCTCTCTCGTGCTCTTGAAGGAAAGAAGGAAGGAAGGAAGGAAGGAAGGAGAAAGAAGAAACTTAAAAAAAAGTCATAACTCAAATGTCCCACAATGGGTGAACGGATAAACAAAATGTGAGATATCCAGGGGCACCTGGGTGGCTCAGTTGGTTAAGCATCCAGCTCCTGATTTTGGCTCAGGTCATGATCTCATGGTTGTGGGATCGAACCCTGTGTTGGGTCCCTTGCTGAACATGGAGCCTGCTTAAGATTCTGTCTCCTTCTTGGGGGGCCTGGGTGGCTCAGTCAGTTGAGCATCCAACTTTGGCTCAGGTCATGATCTCATGGTTCATGGGTTCAAGCCCCACGTCAGGCTCTGTGCTGACAGCTCAGAGCCTGGAGCCCATTTCAGATTCTGTGTCTCCCTCTCTCTCTGCCCCTTCCCCGCTCATGCTCTGTCTCTCTCTCAAAACTGAATAAACATAAATAAACAAAAATCTCACTCCTCTCTGCCCCTCTCCCTCACTTACATTCTCTCTCTCTTTCTCAAAATAAATAAACATTTTTTTAAAGGGTCCCATTTTGGGGTACCTGGGTGGCTCAGTTGGTTAAGTGTCTGACTCTTGGTTTCAGCTCAGCTCATGATTTCACCATTTTGTGAGTTCAAGCCCCATGATAGGCTCCGTGCTGACGGTGCGGAGCCTGCTTGGGATTCTCTCTCTCTCTCTCTCTCTCTCTCTCTCTCTCTGCCCCTCCTCCACTCACGCTGTCTCTGTCTCTCTCAAAATAAATAAATAAACTTATAAAGAGTCCCATTTTGAACACATCTAATTTTTTCATACTATTGGAAGTACACACAGTGTTCAACACTTTGCATTTTTCACTTCAAATAGCTTCTATAATATTACCCAACATTAACATTTTCAAAGCATGTCTGCTAATTTGACAGGTGAAAAATTAACATCCAGTTCTCAAGAGGCCATCTACAAATGGCCAACAAGCACATGAAAAGATTCTCAACATCATTAGTCATTAAGGAAATGCAAATTAAAACCATAGTGAGATACCAATTCATCTCTACTAGGATGACTGGAATTTAAAAAAAAATTTTTTTAACGTTTATTTATTTTTGAGAGACAAGAGACAGGGACATAGCATGAGCGGGGGAGGGGCAGAGAGAGAGGGAGACACAGAATCTGAAGTGGGCTCCAGGCTCTGAGCTGTCAACAAAGAGCCTGACGCAGGGCTCGAACCCACGGACTATGAGATCATGACCTGAGCTGAAGTCAGACGCTTAACCAACTGAGCCATCCAGGCGCCCCTAGAATTTTTTTCAAATCTTTTTTTAACTTTTATTTATTTTTGAGAGACAGAGAGAGACAGAGCATGAGCGGGGGAGGGGCAGAGAGACAGGGAGACACAGAATCTGAAATGGGCTCCAGGCCCCGAGCTGTCAGCACAGAGCCTGACGCAGGGCTCGAACCCACAGACCACGAGATCATGACCTGAGCTGAAGTCAGAGGCTCTACCCTCTGAGCCACCCAGGCGTCCCTAGAATTTTTTTTTTTAAGACAGAAAATAACAAGTGTTGGCAAGGATGTGGAAAAATGGCAACTCTTCTCCCTGGCTGGTAGGAATGTAAATGGTATGGCTGCTGTAGAAACATTTAGAGCTTCCTCAAAAAGTAGACTTCCTGTGCGACCCAGTAATTCCACTCCTAAGTACACACTCAAAAGAATTCAACTACACGTATGACCGCGTTCCTAGAAGTACTCCTTACAACAGTGAAAAGGTAAAAACAGCCCAAATGTCCAGCCACAGATAAATGGAGAACCAAACTAAGGTATATTTATCCGACAGAATATGATTCGGCCATAAAAAAGAATGAAGGGCAGATACATGCTACCTGTAGAAGAATCCCCAAAACGTTGTTGGATGAAAAAGCCAGACACAAAAGGTATGACTCTATTTACATGAAGTATTCAGAATAAGTAAATCTAAAGACAGAAATCAGATTACTAATCTACCAGGGGCCGAGAGAAGGAAAAGTGGGGAGAACCTACTGAATGGGGTTTTCTTTCGGGGTTGATGCAAATGTTTTGGGACAGGACAGAGAGTGTGCTTACAGATCACCATGAATGTACTAAGTGCTGTTGAACTGTTCACTTCAACATGGTTAATATCACGTAATGCAAATCTCACAACATTGAAAAAAATGACGTCTGCCAAAGAAGACCTACAAATGGCCAACCGGTACGTGAGAAGGGGTTCAACGTCTCTCATCATCAGGGAAACGCAAGTCCAACCCACAACGAGCTGTCGCTTCACCCCGGTTAGAATGACCGTTATTAAAAAAGAGAGGAAACAAGTAGTGTTGGTAAGGATACGGAGAAGAGGGAGTCCCTGTGCCCTGTTCGTGCGGATGTAAATGGGTGCGGCCACCGCAGAAGATAGTGCGGAGGCTCCTCAAAAAATTACAGACAGAACTACCACGTGATCCAGCAATCCCACTTCTGGGCATGCATCACAAGAAAATGAAATCACTATCTTGAAGAGATATCCGCACCCCCGTGTTCATTGCAGCATATTTACGATGGCCAAGACATAGAAACAAGCTAAGGTGTCCATCGGCAGACGAAAGGATGAAGAAGTTACAGTATGTACATGATGGGGTATTATTTTCATGCCAGCTATAAAAAAAGAAGAAAATCCTGCCACGGGTGACGTGGATGGACATTGAGGGCATTATGCTCAGTGAACTAAGTCAGAGAAAGACGAATACCGTATGATCTTCCTTATGTGTAAAGTCGAAAAAAGACCCTGAACTCTTAGAGTCAGAGAACAGATGGGTAGTTGCCAGAGGTAGGGGGTGAGTGACATAGGTGAAGGTGGTCAACACGTACAAATTTCCAGTTATAAGATAAATAAGTCCCCGGGACGTAAGGAACAGCATGGTGACTATCGTTAACAACGCTGTGTTGGTATTTGAAAACCGCTGAGAGAGTAAATCTTAAAAGTTCTTGCATCACAAGAAAAAAAATTGTAACTCCGCGAGGTAATGGACGTTAACTAGACCAGGTGGTGACCATTTCACAATATATACGTGTATCGAATCGTTACGGGATATGCCTAACATGGTTTCGATGTCATATGTCGATTATATCTCAATTAAAACAATAAAAAGTCTTGTTAAAATTATAGCTAGTGAGGTTCAGCTCTTTTCAGGTGATTGGCGATCTGTAAACGAAATGCTTATATTCTTTGTCCATTCAGGTTTTGGAACCATAGATTGTTTCGTTTTTTAACGGCTTTGTAGATACATTTTACATACTGAGAATATTAACTGTTTTCCTGTGAACGTGGTACTAAGTCTCCTAGTCTCCAGCTATGTCACTGTCACAACCGTGTGACTGTTTGGGGAGTCAGCTCTGTCCTTTCCCTCAGGTTTAAGCTTCGAAATGTCTACTTTATTCATAGAACAGATGAGTACTGATTGAGGGGTTTTTTTTATTTTTTAAATTCTTATCACGATTTAATGGTTTGATTTTAAAAACTAAAATTAACGATAGAACTGGAACTTATTTGAGTTATGGTATGAGACAAAGATGAAAATTTTTCCCAAATTACTAACTGCCTCCCAAATAACTGCCCCATTACGGCAGCGACAACGGAAAGGGCTTCCTTCCCATGCTGACTTGTGGTGTCCTAGTTTTCAAATGCAGTGTACCCTTGGCACGGAAAGATTTAAATATTTTCAACTTTGGCAATTTTTTTATGGTTTTACTCAAAAATTTTTTAAATTTTGTTATTTATTTCTTTAAATTTACGTCCAAATTAGTATATCGCGCAACAATGATTTCAGGAGTAGATTCCTTAGTGCCGCTTACCCATTTAGCCCCTCCCCCCTAAACTTTGACAATGTTAATGACCCAGAAAGACAGCAAATGCAAAATAATTTGAAATTAGTCAATGTGCCGTACCGAGCTTCTCTTCATTCTGAGTTAAACTGAGAAGCATGTGGGAATCAGCTACCGACACCTACATTCCAATGAACTTCACGGTTTTTACACTCATCACAAAGCATTTTATGGGGAAATTTACACGCCATAACGAGGGCGAAGGGGCATGGGGTGCCTCTTGGCTGAGTCCTACGCTCACAAGAATATTCCGTGGGGATCTTCAGCTTCTGTTGGTTCAGTTAAAGAAAGGAGAATACTCTTTAGTGCTTACAGAGATAGCCTGTTCGACTATCTGAATCCCATCTAATCCCAGATTGGTATCTTCCCAGATTAAGCCAATTTCTCCGCAGGGTCTAGAGTGAGTGAAGGGCGTGAGGTCAAATCCACCTGATAAGGACCTTGCCCAGCTCCCTCCCAGAGAATGTGTGTAGGCTGTACTAACGACCCCTGATAGCTCAATCCATCTTCCTGAGGAGAGGCTTGTTCTCTGCCCGCTGCCGGAAGATCCACACTTTCTCAGGGGCCCTGGGGGCCAGCTCTGTTTTCAGAAAACAACAAATGCCGTGTTGGCCTCACGAAGTCTCCTCCTCCTCCTTCATTTCCTTTTCTTTCCTGCCTGTCTTTAGTTTCTGCATTTTTTACATTTAAGCATAGCTCATTCAGGGCGCTTGGGGGCTCAGTTGGTTAAGCGTCCCACTCCCGGTTTCGGCTCAGGTCACGATCTCACAGTTTCGTGAGTTCGAGCCCCACATCGGGCTCCACGATGGCAGCATGGAGCCTGCTTGGGATTCTCGCTCTCTCTCTCTCTCTCTCCCTTGCTCTCTGCCCCTCTCCTGCTCACGCTGTCTCAGTCTCTCTCAAAATAAATAAATAAACTTGAAAACAATTTTAAACATAGCTCATTATATTTTATTTATCTTAAATAACTTTTTTAAAAAAATATTTAAGAATGTGGTATGCAAATTATGTTTTGGAGGGGTGGGGAATTTACAGAGAATCTTTTTGTGCTTGAGTGAAATGATCAACTCTGGTAAAATATCTAAGCATGTTCACTTAATCCACACTGTAAATCCGTTAAACATAGCCACTCGGCTCTTGTACCAAACAATTCAAGTGACAATCCTACTTGAATTTCTAATTTCTGTTTGTTTGCTACATTCCCATAGCCTGGAACTGTGATGCAATCTACCCCCGCGGAAATCGACTTCTTGGGTCTGAGTCCTGAGGTCTGGGGGCTGGAGAAAATCTCTGATCTTTCGGGAATTTAACCTCTTTCACTGGCAATGAGGCTCGTGCGTTCTAAAACCTCCCAAAGCCTTTTCACCATTGCTATTCTGTACTTTTATTACTTTGGCCCTGAATTTCTTCTAGTTTTTCTGTATGTATTTTGTTATCATTCTGGAGCATATAAATTCAAAATTTGTATTTTATGAATTTATTTGTACTAGTCAGTGTATGCTGAGCATTTTGTTTAACACTTACTGCTAGAGAAGGGAATGTTCCGAATTACCTCATTTAATCATGGCAACAACCACGTTAGATGCCACTGTCCCCACATCACGCGTTGGGAAGCCGAGACTCAGAGAAGTGACTTGCCCAGGCTGCCGTTGCTGACAATGAGCATGTGAAGATCTCGAAACCCAGGCTCTGGCTTGAAACCCAGTGTTCTTTGCATGGTCCTACGTGGCCTCCCTTTGCTGTTTGTGGCCAAGAACCAGCCACTGCCTTTGCAGAGCTCAGCTCTAGGGTCCCTCTCCCCAAAACCACACGACCCCTCTGCATCCATCTGTAAAACTTCCTAAGCAGCCTGAGCGGCTGCAATTCTAGAAGCAACAGAACTGCCAGAAGTCAGATAATTACTGCACTCCAATTCCAGGCCAACTGCCTGCAGAGAGAGGTCTCCTTCTAGATATACTGGAGTTCTTTACCACCGAGTGGCTTACAGCAACATAAATGTATGATCCTATAGTTCTGTAGGTCATGTAGTCAACACAGGTCTTCCTGGGCTAAAATCAGGGTATCGGTGGAGCTAAGATCTTTCCTGGAGGCTCTAAGGGAGCATCACGTCTTTTCCAGCTTCTAGAAGCTGCCTGTATTCCTAGGTCCCTTCGTCCATCTTCAGGGCCAACCACAGAGGACGGAACTGTCCCGCACAGCTCTCTGACCCTCTCTGCCCACCGTCTGCAAGGTCCTCCCGTCGTAAGGGCTCCCAAGGTCAGAGTGAGCCCACCTGCATAGCCCGGGCTAATCTCCCATCTCAAGGCCCTTAATTTTAGCATTTTCATATTTTTTATTTCACAACTTTTAGTTGCAAGAAACGTGTATACCAAAAAAAAAAGAGATAAAATATAAATGTAGAACTTAATGATGTATCATAAAGCCAACACAAATATAACTACCCCTTCATCAAAACCTAGAACATAGCGTCCTACGATTTTGTTCCCCAGCTCCTACCACCTGATTCTACACGCTGATTTAACCAGGTGTGGGGGCGCCTGGGTGGCTCAGTCGGTTGAGTGTCTGACTTCGGCTCAGGTCATGATCTCGCGGTTTGTGAGTTCGAGCCCGCCATCGGGCTCTGTGCTGACAGCTCAGAGCCTGCCTCTGATTCTGTGTCTCCCTAGATCTCTGCTCCTCCCCTGTTCACGCCCTGTCTCTCTCTCTCTCTCTCTCTCAAAAATAAATAAACATCTAAAAAAAATTTAGTTTAACCAGGTGTTTATGGCAATAACTTCCTGGTCTTTTTTCCTTCAGTTTTTCATCAAATTACGCATCCATACACATTGTCTTTTAGTCTTGCTGATTTTCCAACTTTATTCTTTTGCATGTAGCTTCTTTTGCTCCCTCAAAACGATAGGTATTCATCCATGTAGTCATGTATAGTGTAGGCCATTCACGGTTACTGAAGTATTCTGTTATTTGATTATCACTAGTCTGTCATTACCTGGTGAGTCGGGACCTATGTATACTCCATAACCAATGGAGTGTTCCACTCCTAGATCCGTGCTCTGTGGAAACGCTGCCCATATCTACCAAGAGACGGGCGTTCGAGTACTTGTATATTTGGGGAGAGCCCCAAACGGAAATCACCAGAATGGGATTCAGCAGTAGAATGGAAAAATAATGTAGCATCATCAAATAATAGAGTCCCTCGAGGCGTTTACTTCTGACCACACGTGCCACAAAAGGTACCATGCTAGCGGACCCTGGGGGGATTAGGACAACCTCCTTGCGGGACGGCGTTATCCTGTCCACCACGCCAGACAACCAGTCTCTCCTTCCTTGTGAATGTCCAGCACCGATGCCAGCTCTCGACGCCATGCTAGACTTTAAACCTTCGCTTTGAGGATGTCAGTTGAAATCAACACCTCATCTCTGCCTTCTTGGCTGCTTCTTGACCGTCCGAGCCAATTCAGTGAGAGATCCTGTCCCGTGTTCTCACCCCCGCGGCTGCCCTGTATTTGTGCCCTGAAACCTTTCCTTCCACTGCGGACCACCCTCTGACCTTTGCCAAGAGTCCCTCATTCAGAGTAAATTTCTCTACGCTAATTTTTTCCCCCCACAAAATTCTCCTATAGCCTTCTTGCCTCACGTACACCCTGACCCTGTCTAGAAGATGTTGCCTCCCCCACGGACGTTCCAGATAGGAAGCTCGTCCTTCTCGCCAACGGCAGGGATTCTTGGGTCCCAGACAACACTGGCATTTCCTACCTACCCACGGCTGCCCCGAGCCGCACCGACCCTGCTCCCACGCAGACTCAAATCCCCTTCCCTTTGGATTCATGCCATGCGACGATGGCTCTCTCCTCCTTGTCTGCAAACCCCCTGCCTTCCGATTCTCCCGACGGAGGTCTCTCCCCAGTCCCAGCCATTTCTCTTCATTTCTTTGGGGGAGGGGGGCAATAGAGAATCCACAGCAGCTCTGTCTCCACGCCTAGTTTACGGATAACTCGTGTCATCCTGTGGGCAGTACCACCAACCTAGACAAGCTGAGAGGTAGCGACAATCCTAGAGTGCTACGTTCATGAAGAAGAATCAGAGTAAGGATGATGGAGAGAGACAGGGGTTTGCTGTTTTATGCGGGTTGCTTTGGGAAGGCCTCTGATAGAGTAGCCTTTGAACAGAGAACTGAACAAAGTCACGTAGCAGGACACGCGGAAACATGACGAGAATCCCAGGGGGACGATACCATGCGCCGGGGCTCTGAGACAGGAGTACGACTGGGGTGTCTGAGGAGAGTAACAAGGCCAGTGCATCCGGGGTAGGGCGAGGGGAGAGGGGTAAGAGGCTGAGTCTGAGTGACAGCCGGGGAACGGATCTGTAGGCCTCCGCCAGGGACACGGTCACTTCGTGGTAAACGCAAACACTAACTCCTCTGGAAGAGAACAGTGCTACACACGCGCACACACGTTAACATCACGTGAAAACACACATCCGTGTTCGGCGGGGCTCATTTATCTCACGAGAGTTGATACAATGAAGAAAACAAGAATAAACGTGCATGGGTAGCACATAGCAGGGGCTGGACGAATCCTGGACTGGACGAGTGAATACACGAATGAATTAATGAGGGGCCCCGAGCGGCTGCCTCACCTGCCCACACCACAGGACCCCAGAGCTTCAAACCACCGGTGGGGGCGACAGGCAAATACAGGTAGATGGGCAGACAACAAGCACGGACCAAGTTGTGAGGAGAAACGGATAGACGCATCCATAGGCACCGGTGAAGATTTTCATACAAGTCTATCAGAAATGTACGGGTTGAGCCCAGTTAGATGGATCGGAATATAGAGTATTAGAAAAACAAAATTAGACACATGTGGGACCTACGGCCACAAAGGTAAAATTTATTCTTTGGAAATCCACATAGATATTTTGAAAAATCGACCCAGCTTTAAGACACAAAGGAAATCTGGGGCGCCTGGGTGGCGCAGTCGGTTAAGCGTCCGACTTCATCCAGGTCACGATCTCGCGGTCCATGGGTTCGAGCCCCGCGTCAGGCTCTGGGCTGATGGCTCAGAGCCTGGAGCCTGTTTCCGATTCTGTGTCTCCCTCTCTCTCTGCCCCTCCCCCGTTCATGCTCTGTCTCTCTCTGTCCCACAAATAAATAAAAAACGTAAAAAAAAAAAAAAGACACAAAGGAAATCTCAACAGAACAACAGGCCACAAATTCCACCCACAGTATGAATTAAGCTTTCACAATACGAATTACTCAACAATTAAAAGACACTTTAAAACATCTGTTATGTTTCAAAACTTTAAAACTCACTCCTTAAAAAAAAATACCTGGATTAGGGGCACTTGGGTGGCTCAGTCGGTTAAGCGTTGGACTCTTGATTTCGGCTCAGGTCACGATCTCATGGTTCGTGAGTTTGAGCCCTACATCGGGCAGAGCCTGCTTGGGATTCTCTCTCTCTCTCTCTCTCTCTCTCTCTCTCTCTCTCTCAAAATAAATAAATAAACTTAAAAAAAAATACCTGGATGAAAGAGGAAACCAAAAAAGATACCAGTGTCTTGACAGCTTATAGGACAATTTTACAGAATTTTCCAAACACAAATCATCTGTTTTACATAGATATTCAGAAAAAATGATAAGAGGCGGGACAAGAAACATACAATTCATTCTATAAGTCTAGTAAAGCAAAATATAAGAAAACAGTTCAAAAAAAGAGAAGTATAAGCTGATCTTACTTTTTTTTTTTTTAAATGTTTTATTCATTTTTGAGACAGAGAAAGAGCATGAGCAGGGGAGGGGCAGAGAGAGGGAGACCCAGAATCCGAAGCAGCCTCCAGACCCCGAGCTGTCAGCACAGGGCCTGACGCGGGGCTCAAACCCACAAACTGCGAGATCATGACCTGAGCCGGAGTCCGACACTCAACCCACTGAGCCACCCAGGCGCCCCGATCTTACTTTTAGACATAGAAGTAATGTGTGTGTGTGTGTGTGTGTGTGTGTGTGTGTGTGTGTAGGGGAAGGGATGGCAGGGAAAGAGAGTATGTGTGTGAGTGGAGAGGGTATTGTAAGATCAACATCTCGTGGATCTTTATATAAGTGTTCTATGGGTTTGAAACTTTTCTAAATAAAAAATTAACAAGACTTTCTCCTTAACAAAACAAAACAACCCCATCCCAAACTCTCTGGTAGTATTGTGTGTTGAATTGTGTCCCCCAAAGATATATTCAAGTCCTAACCCCCAAGACCTCAGAATGTGACTGTATTTGGAAATAGGATTGTCGTAGACGGGATTTGTTAGGACGAGGCCCTGCTGGAGGAGGCGGGCCCTTAATCTGAGGGGGATTTGGACACAGACAGATACAGAGAGGAGGTCATGTGACCACAGAGACTGGATGTAGCGATGCCCTTCAAGACAGCCTGCAGGGAGGGGCCGTTTGACAGCTTCCCAATCTTTGGGATCTGCTCAGTATTCACCCCAAGGCCACGGCCTCCCGGGGACTCCAGCCAAGGACGAAGCACACACGCGTATTGGGGGCAGAGGCAGAGCGGGGCCATTTGGGCCTCGAGGCAGGACTGTGCTCTGGGACTCCCCACCAGCCCCGCTGACCTACTGACAGCCACATGGCCCAGACCTCCTTCCTTCCCTCTCCCCCATGGCGGGTTTCAGGCCAGAAGCTTTTGGTGCACACTCTCCCTCTCTCCATGCTGACACTCTCTCTCTTCTCATTTCGTCTTGGCCTTTGGTCCCCACTTGACTTCAGGGTTTCCCTGTGGGACAGGTAGATGCACCAGGCCCCACCATTTCTAGAAAGTCTTGCTCTCCTAGCTGCATGTGGAGCTCCAGGTCAGAGTCTGTATCTGGGGGAATTCATCCTGTAACGGGATCTAACCTCATAGCTCCTGCAAAAACACACCTTCCATTTGAAATAACAAAGCAGGGGCACCTGGGTGGCTCACTGGGTTAAGCGTCCGACTTTGGCTTAGGTCGTGGTCTCGCAGTTCGTCGGTTCGAGCCCTGCGTCGGGCTCTGTGCTGACAGCTCAGAGCCTGGAGCCTGCTTCAGATTCTGTGTCTCCCTCTCTCTCTGCCCCTAACCCACTCGCATTCTGTCTCTGTCTCTCTCAAAAATAAACATTAAAAAAATAAAAAATAAAAAGGGGTGCCTGGGTGGCTCAGTTGGTTGGGCGTCTGACTTCGGCTCAGGTCATGGTCTCACAGTTTGTGAGTTCGAGCCCCACGTCGGGCTCTGTGCTGACAGCTCAGAGCCTGAAGCCTGCTTCAGATTCTATGTCTCTGTCTCTCTGCCCCCTCCCTGCTCATCGTGCTCTGTCTCTGTCTGTCTCTCAAAAGTGAATGAATATTAAAAAAAATTTTTTTTAACAAATAAATAAAGGGGCCCCTGGGTGGCTCAGTCGGTTGAGCGTCCGACTTCGGCTCAGGTCATGATCTCGCGGTCTGTGAGTTCGAGCCTCGCGTCGGGCTCTGTGCTGACAGCTCGGAGCCTGGAGCCTGTTTCGGATTCTGTGTCTCCCTCTCTCTGACCCTCCCCCGTTCATGCTCTGTCTCTCTCTGTCTCGAAAATAAATAAACGTTAACAAAAAAACCAAATAAATAAAAAATAAAAATAAATGAAATAACAAATCGACATCTTAAAGCGGAATATGTACTTTCAGAGTCCAAAGACTCATATGGCTGAAATACACATCCACTCTTCTTCTTGTGCCAGTGGAGACTTGGAGGGGCCCCACGAGAAACTATCTCTGCACGGGCAGGAGGGTCTCTGTGATACAGACACGGGGTCAAGTCCCAAATGGAAGGCTCATACCTGAAGCACGAGAGGCCCCTATCATCCGTGATCGGATCAGTCCCTCTCTCTTTTTGTTTCTTATTAATTTAATCTTTCCCCGAAAAATTTCCAGGTGGTGGTCTAGTTTTTCTTTCAAATCATCTGGAAAAAAAAATCCAACACTTGACAACATAGAAACTAGAACTACAGACAAGATAGCAATATATCACAATTTTGACGGATTGCTGAAAACCATGTTCTGCCACAGAAGTGCTAATGTTACAAATGTTATCCTATGTGAGGAAGGGAGAGACACGTGATTCAGCATTGAAATCAACCGTAAATATTCTTCTAGGTTTCTAGTGAAATACCTCTATTTTGATAAGTCACTGTTAAGAATTTAATAGAAAAAGCGTGAGTCTTGGCGCTTTGGAGCAATCTGACTTTCTCACTAACATGTCAGCTCTGGACATGCCTCTTACACGCTCTGGGCTCTGTGCTGACAGCTCGGAGCCTGGGGCCTGCTTCAGATTCTGTGTCTCCCTCTCTCTCTGCCCCTTCCCTGTTCATGCTCGGTCTCTCTGACTCTCAAAAATAAATAATAAACATAAAAAAAAAATTTTAAGCCACAGTCTAGCAGAAGGTCTCCCGCCAACCCCTGTCCCTTGCTCAGGGCTTTGGGGACTTCTCGCTCAGCATGCGGCCAAATGTGCTGCCCGGTGCTACTGATGGGATAAGGACTCTGACCATCTCTACACATCCCCTCCTGTGCACAATAGTAGAAATAAAGAGTGGTTCTCGGAGAAATCACGTCATACATGGTAGTGCCTGGCCAACGTGTGAAATTCCTAAGCGTAGCTGACGTTGGCTTGAGTAATCCTCAGTTGGACAAAGTAGAGTCACTTCCCCACGGGTCAGACTCCTGGAACATGCTCTTTCGTAGCCCTGCCTGTTTGCCTCCCTACTCTCTCTCCTTTTTTGCTTTCCCAGACCGCAGGGGGTCAGATTCACAGATTAGGTTAACTCTTCTGTAGGAAACCTATCCAATACTGATATATTGCTTCCAAGGGAAATGGACCCCTACAGGGACTTACAGACTCCAAGCTTTTCACTAGTCTGGGCCCTCTTGGTTTGCCTCAGGTTTATAATTAAGCTGTAAAACGGATAACGAATCAGATTTTGTATTCATATCACGACTCTTTGAAACCAACGAGCAGAGGAGAGCATGCTCTTGACTGCAGTTGGTCTGATGAGAATTCTTTCGTGAGAAGGACTTAGGTCCTGTCTCTTCCCTGCATTAAGCCTCTGATAGCACTCCATTTCTCCGGAGAAAATTCAACCAGAGTCCCTCATGAGCGGCGTTGCCTTTTGGTGGCTCTGGCTGTATGTCCACACTCTCTCCCAATGCTATACTCATATGTAAACTACGGGAAGTACAGAACTATCCCAAACTCAGGATGTTACCTCTGGGCCTTGAAAACGCTATTTCCTCTGCCTAAAACACTTTCTCCGTCCTCTCCATCTAGGTACCTCCAACTCACCCCTCAGACATGGGTTTAGATGTCACCTCTTCCTGAACAGCCTCCATGACCCCTGAAGACCAGGTTGGTGCTCCTATATTTACCTCATGGAAGCACTGATTGCCTGTGAGCCCAACACCGCGGGGCAGGGACCGGCTCTTACATCCCCACTGGTGAGCTAACGGCGCCTGCCTCCACACCCATCAAATGTAAAATGAGTAATAAAAGAACCCATGCGCCATCAGAGATCGCCTTCAGAGCACATGACATCGATGGATGGAGTTCTGTCTTACCAGAGTCGCTCATGTCGTCTACCAGAATAATTTCTTCAAGGAAGTGGCGTGGGGTGAGGTTTACGACACTGAACATGGTCCGAAACAAGGCGTTAAATTCCTCGTTGTGGAAGCAGATGACAACGCTGGCAGTAGGTAGGTTGGCCGGGTAATGTTTTTGAAAACACCTGCGAGGATAAATAAAGGGAAGAAAATGATTTGTGGTCTCACTGACGCAAATCATTTACGGTTTTTCCTCTTTATTCCCGTAATGGATGATTACGATAATAAGGTGACTGTACATTTGAAAACACCAAAATTAAGGTACAAAAGCTTTTCTAACTTCTTATCTATTCTAATATTTTCTCTTAAAAAACTCTTTTTAACATTTATGTATTTATTTAACGTTTATTTATTTCTGCGAGACAGAGTGCAAGTGGGGGAGGGGCAGAGAGAGAGGGAGACACAGAACACGAAGCAGGCTCCAGGCTCTGAGCTGTCAGCACAGAGCCCGACATGGGGCTTGAACTCACAAACTTCGAGACCATGACCCGAGCCAAAGTCAGATGCCCAACCGACTGAGCCACCCAGGTGTCCCAATATTTATGTATTTATGAGAGAGAGACAGAGAGAGACAAGAGAGAGGGAGACACAGAATCCGAAGCATCTCCAGGCTCCAAGCTGTCAGCATAGAGCCCCACGCAGGGCTCAGACTCACGAACTGCGAGATCATGACCTGAGCCAAAGGCAGACTCTCAACCGACTGAGCCACCCAAATGCCCCTAAGTCATCCCCCCCTTCTTCATGCCAGCAATAAGTGCTCTTCCCTGGAGACTCTGTTTGGACCATCTTAATTCAATTCGAATACAGTGTAAACGTGACTCATACGGGTATTTTGGTTTCTATTATTAAAGTGCATTAATACGCTGATTCACACTGAAAGGCACAAATCAACCACATTGCACTGTCTGCAAAGAAAATCTGGTGCCTCGGTTTGTTGCAACAAAGAAGTGCAGTGGATATAGCGTAATTGGATTTCTTCCAGGGATTTGACAAAAGCGTGTCATTATTTTCGTGCATAGGAGAGAAGAACAGAAGCTGAATTGTAATAATATTAGTTATTAGCTGTTGATTAGCGTTTGAATTGCTGCATCATGTGGTTGTATTTTGAAATATTTCGGTTGTAAATGGCAACCCCCCTGGTGCTAGTTTAAGCAAAAGAAAGGGGAGTACGTTGGAAGGGGACCCCCCGTGCCCCACAGGACCTGGTGACAAGTGTACAGGCAAGAAGAATGACTGGAGCCAGAGGCTTGAAAGCCACTTGGACACTCTGTCCACTTCTGCTGTTGTCTTTCCAACTGGGAATAATAGTAACTATAACAAGACCAGCCTTCCTCATAGGTTGTGTGGGTTCAATGAGTTGCTATGTCAAATGCTCAGAACGGCACCTGGCAGACAGTAAGTATTACATCAAGCTCATTATAGGATTCTTATCCTCCGTCTGCAACCTGACTCGTTTGCACCTCTTTATTCCACGGGAGTGGGAATTGTGGCCAACATCAGCACCCAAGGAGAAACTGGTGAGACTTTCTCTCTGGCTCAAAATGCACAGTAAGGATTCACTGGCCCAGCGCAACTCAGGTGCCCGTCCCTGGGCTAACGGACTGTGGCCAGACAGGCAGTGGGTGAGAGAGAGTGGGGTGGGGGCTAATGGAAGGATAATACGAGGGATGTGATGGTCCAGGGGGAGCTCGTGCTACTTAGGCCCGTCTCTAACGTGACATTCAGTCCTGGGCATATCATTTGAAGAAAACTGTGGATAAATGGAAGATAGACCATGTGAGTGGAGGAGCCTGAGACTACGTCCCACCAGGACCCATTAGGCCCCCTTGTGTATGAGTTTCTCCAAAATTAACTGATAAATGTGGCTGTGGTCTTTGCTGACTTAAACATTTCTTACCTAAGCAGGCAGTTTTTCAGGGTAAAAGTAATTTGGACAAGACCTGAGTTTGGTCATCCTTGGTTAGCTGCTCTGTTCTTTGCCGGTCATATAGGTGACCAAGAGTCCGGTAGAAAGCAGGACTATTGTGCGTTGAATTGTGTCTCCCCCAAATTCATCTGTTGAAGTCCTCACTCCCAGTTCCTCAGGATGTGCCCTTATTTGGAAATGGGGCTATTGCAGAAGCAATGAGGAAGATATCATTAAGGTGGACGTAAGTCCAATAAGACTGGCATCCTCGAAAAAAGGGAAAATTAGGGCACAGGGACAGACACAGAGTGCACTGGGTAGGGGGGAGATAGTTGGGTTACGCCTTGTGCACTAAGAAGAAAAGACTGTAGGACTGGGGGCGTGCCGACTTGCCCCTTTTGTGCTTTTTGATATTTGCCAGGTTTTCTGTAATTAAAATTTAAAAGAAAGCTACCCAAGTTATTAACTACAAAAGGATAAATAGTAATTTTGCAGTGCAGAAATCTGACACCTTCTGTTTTGGTCAAGTGATCAAAAGTATCTTCACCCCCAGTCACCTCGTTAGTAATGGGACAAATGGACATCAAGTGCCTCCTAGTATGATGCTCGAGGAGGACATAACATCACTTCTATGGGATTCCTACCAAAAAGCATGACCAGGATTTGATCACAAGGAAACATCAAACTCCAACTGAGGAACATTCTAGAAAAAAAACTGGTTAGCTCTCTTAAAAATGTTATAGTCATGAAAGATAAAGACTTGGGAACAGTTTCAGATGAAAGAAAACCGAGGGCATGGGAATGCCGCAAGTCATCCTGGGTTGGACCTTTCCAGAAAAAGGACACTAGTGGGGCAGCTGTAAATATTTCAGTTGTGTCTGTAGAAGATATTAACATTTGGGGAATCTAAGAAAAGGCTATACAGGAATTCTTTGAGAGATTTTTTTCAACCATTTTGTAGGTCTGAAGTTATTTCCAAACTGAAAAGTGCAAAGACAAAAATCACATCAGAAGACCAAACAACATAAAAATGGTCTCTTCAAAGATCTGTATTAAATACTTCAATAGCTAGTGAAAATAATCATACAAACTTTAAGGCAAAGCTGAAATGGAAATCCCATTTAGTGAAATAACAAGATTAGTACAAGAATGGCTGAAAACCGAATTTCCTGTTAAAGAAGTTAATATTCTGAATACGAAAACTTCCAAGTTCACTTCTCTCTTTGGACAATCTCTCTCTCTAGGGGGTCCGGGTGGCTCGGTTGGTTGAGCGTCCGACTCTTGATTTCAGCTCAGGTCATGACTTCGTGGTTTGTGAGATCGAGCCCCGCATCGGGCTCTGGGCTGACGATGTAGCATCTGCTTGGGATTCTCTCTCTCTCCCTCTCTCTCTGCCCCTCCCCTGCTCTCTCTCTGTCAAAGTAAATAAGTAAACATTAAAAAATTAAAAAGAAAGAAAAAGAAATATCCCTTTGTCTAAATGTCCTCATTGGTAATTTAGTAAAAATATCTTGGGGGAGATGCAATTCTTATAAATACCTAGGATACATTTGGTGCAAATGGGGAAGGTATTCTCAACTCTAGAATTTTGAAACTATCTACTCCAAGTCCCAAAAACAGGAACCTATATTACAAGACTGCTAACATGCCAAAATTAAAATCTGGTTAGTAACTGTTTATTTAAAAACTTAAAACATAGTCATGTTTAGACTTGTACACTGAAAGCTAGAAGACATTAATAAAAGAAATTAAAGAAGACACAAATAAGTGGAAGGGTGTTTTGCACTCAGGGGTTAAAAGAATTTGACACTGATGGGGGCCTGGGTGGCTCAGTCGGTTAAGCATCCAACTTCGGCTCAGGTCACGATCTCACAGTTCGTGAGGTTAAGCCCCACGTCAGGCTCTGTGCTGACAGCTCAGAGCCTGGAGCCTGCTTTGGATTCTGTGTCTCCCTCTCTCTGTGCCCCTCCCCCACTGTGCTCTGTCTCTTTCTGTCTCTCAGAAATAAATAAACATTGAAAAAATTAAAAAAAAAAAGAATTTGACACCATGAAGATGTCCTTACTACCAAAGAAATCTACAGATTCAATGCAATCCATATCACAATTCCAATGGCCTTTTTCATAGAAATAAAACAAAGAATCCTCAAATTCATATAAACTACAGAAGACGCTGAAGAGGCAAAGCAACTTGGAGAAACAAGAACACAGCTGGAGGCATCACATGCTCTGACTTCAAACTCTGTTGCAAAGCTGTAGTAATGAAAACAGTTTGGCATTGGCATAAAAAGAGACACATGGATCAATGGAACAGAGTAGAGTGCTCAGAAAGAAAATAAAATCATCCATTTATGATTAATCAATTAAGAAAAAAAGCCAAGAATACACAACGGGGAAAGGACAGTCTTTTCAATGTTGATAGCCACATGCAAAAGAATGAAACCCGACCACTCTCTTAACACCATACACAGAAATTAACTTGAAATAGTTTAAAGACTTGAAGGTAACACCCGAAACCATAAAGATCCTAGAAGGAGACAGAGGTAGTAGTAAGTTTCTTGACATCAATCTTGGGGATGATGTTTTGGATCTGGCTCCAAAAACAAAGACAACAAAAGTATAAATAAATAAGAGGAACTATATCAAGCTAAGAAGCTCCTGCAGAGCAAAAGAAATCATCAACAAAAGGAAAAGGCAACCTGTACTGAATGGGAGAAAATCATACACGCGACGAGGGATTAACATCTAAAATATTTTAGATGTTCCGTGTCTCCCTCCTTCTCTGCCCCTCCCCTGCTCACGCACTGTTCCTCTGTCTGTCTCTCAAAGAATAAATAATCAATAACAAAAATTTTTTTAAAATGGGCAGAAAATCTGAATAGCTATTTTTCTAAAGGCATACGATGGCCAACAGGTACATAAAAAAGTACTCAATGTCACTAATAATCAGGAAATGCAAATCAAAACCACAACGAGATATCATCTCGCACCTGTCAGAATGGCTATTATCAAAAAGACAAGAAATAACAAGTGTTGGGGCGCCTGGGTGGCACAGTCGGTTAAGCGTCCGACTTCAGCCAGGTCATGATCTCGCGGTCCGTGAGTTCGAGCCCCGCGTCGGGCTCTGTGCTGACGGCTCGGAGCCTGGAGCCTGCTTCCCATTCTGCGTCTCCCTCTCTCTCTGCCCCTCCCCCGTCCATGCTCTGTCTCTCTCTGTCTCAAAAATAAATAAACGTTTAAAAAAATTTTTTTTAATAGAATAAAATAAAATAAATGCATCGTGGGGATATAATGTCTATATGGTAACTATAGTTAATAATACTATGCTGCATATTTGAAAGTAGCAGAGAGAATAGATCTTAAAATTCCTCATCACACATGCAAATATTTTTGGTAGGTATGTATGGTGGCCAATGTTAACTAGCCTTATTGTGGCGACTATTTTGCAATATATGTAAATATCAAATCATTCTGTTGCACACTTGAAACGAATATAATCTTATTTTTCAACTATACCTCAATACAAAATCAGGAGAAACATACTTTTTTATTTCTGGTATCTGGCACTTCTCTCTCACTGCCCAAGCTTTTACTGAGAATGGTGTTAAATCCGTATTTTAAAAATCCATCAACAAATTCTGAGCTTGAATAGTTAAAATCCTTACCTGCAAGAAAGCGTAATGAGAGTCACGTAAGTAACAAGTTTACTAACGTCGCTTTGATCAAGGACCGTAAGAACAACTCTATCCTGAATTCACCCCTTTTATAATGAGTCAGAGTCATTTTTCTGGAACCTAACTACCCCCCCCGGATGACAAGGTTAAAATCAGAGCAGATTCCTTAGAAAAGTATGAACAACAAGCCAGTCTTTGGTCGCTCAGTCCCTCTGGGGAAGGAAGCGTTCAGCCTCCTTGGTCCCATCATGATTCACAACGGTCCCAAGATTGTAACTGAGGGATTTCCGGAAGGGGGCTCAAACCCCTCCCCCCACACTCCATTGCAGAGAATAAAAAAATGCCACTGGCCATTTTTTAATAGCAAGATGCCAGGAGCGCCTGGGTGGCTCAGTTGGTTGAGCATCCGACTTCAGCTCAGGTTATGATCTCATGGTTTGAGTTCGAGCCCCGCGTCGGGCTCTGTGCTGACAGCTCGGAGCCTGCAGCCTGCTTTGGATTCTGTGTCTCCTCCTCTTTTGCCCCTCCCCAACTTGTGCTCTCTCTCTGTCTCTCAAAAAATAAATAAATGGAAAAATAAAAAAAATAACAAGATGCCAGAGGCCACCCCCAAATTACCAGTCCTAACACAAACCGAAGTTGGAGTAAATTTCCTCTTAAGAGAGAAAAATTCTCAGATGTCAGTGAAGAAATAAAATGTAATCACAAAAGATAAACAGAATGAACTAGAATGGTTAAAAGAAGGGTCCAGGAAGGCAGGAGTCGAAATATCATTAAAAAAGTACAGAATTCATCGGAAGCAACATCCAGAAAGTCATTTTATACTCACAATAAGTCATAATAAAGACTAAATAATAATGAGCTTGCAGACATCAAATAATGCTACAGCAAAATACGTTAAAATCATTAGAGATATCAATATATACTGCCACAAGTAGTAATGGAATATTTTTTTTTTTAACGTTTATTTATTTTTGGGACAGAGAGAGATAGAGCATGAACGGGGGAGGAGCAGAGAGAGGGAGACACAGAATCCGAAACAGGCTCCAGGCTCTGAGCCGTCAGCCCAGAGCCCGACGCGGGGCTCGAACTCACGGACCACGAGATCGTGACCTGAGCCGAAGTCGGTGGCCCGGCCGACTGAGCCACCCAGGCGCCCCTGTGATGGAATATTTTAAGAACAACTCTAAGTCAGAGAAAAAGTTAGAAAGAACTTGATAAATGTCATTAGCACTATTTCCTTAGTGGATTTGAATTTTGCTTTGTTTTTGAAGAATGAACTTTCTTTTCCAATGCCTACGGAGTGCTTTCCAAAACCGATATAAAAGGCTATATTATCTACAAAAGGGATTCTCTTCAGGATGCAGTAACCCCATTTCCCCTAAGCCCTCTTTCCTGCACCTGAGAAATCCTGAACGGAACACAATAGATGAGCATAGGAGGGCTCAGAAAAGCGGAAATAAGGAGGCAGATGCCTCAGGACTGGAGGAAGGACATGGGAGCTCCTAATTTCCTCGCTGCCTCCCGTATCTCCCAGACGGAGGTCTGTAGAAGCCTCCCAGTAGAACCACCAATGGCACAGGCCAAAGAGCCTCCCAGATAAGTCTGTTCCCTCCAGCCACAGGGCTGGGGGGGGGGGGGGGGGCAAACCAAGAAATCCTTTGGCCGAACCTAATCTAGTCAAGTCAAGCAGAAGTGGGAGAACCACACCACCCCCCGGGGGCAGGGAGGAGGCCTTCCACCACACCCAAGGGAGTAAAGGGCAGTGGTGTGGGTGGGACTGAGCAGAACCCACCCTTCTATCCCCCTTCGAGGCAGAAGCAGCAGGGCTCTGATTACCTGGGGGGTGCGGGCAGCCTGGGCGGGGAGCTGGCCTGGGGGAAGCAGGTGGCACTCTCATTCTCCCCCAGATAGCACCGCGGCAATAGCAATGCTGAGCCTCCAAGCCCAGCTGGCGGCGATGAGGCTTCTGGAGGGGACGCAAGGTGGGACTCGTCACCATTCCACATAGCCCCTGCCCCTCACGTTATCAGGGCCCAGTGGAGAGCTAAACCCTCTACCCCACCCGGTGGCAATAAGAGAAGCAGGTTATGCAAAGCTGGACACTGACTCTGCTTTCTCCTGTCTCCTAACTGGCTGTCCTCGAGGCCCACTGGGGAGCTAACTCAGAGACGACAACTTCATGCACGTCTGTGCCTCATTTTACCAAAGCGGGAGCTGAACTCCTCCCCTCCCCCAGGGTGATCCCTGGCTGCAGGAATGGTGTCAGCAGACCTAGTGGGGAAACTGAGAATACCTCCCACCTGGCCCACCCTTGTGCTGCAGGGGATGGCCCCTAATAAAGAAGCTTAATTAGGACCCGGTGTTGCATAATATCCCAAAGGCCCGGAATACAATCGAAAACCCTTTCTCACGCCAAGAACCAGGGATCTCAAATTGAATGAAAAGACAATACAGAGATGAATCAGAGGTCAGAATGATCTGACTTCTCATGCTAAAGCAGTCATCAAAAGAATGTTTGGAAACGAATGGAAAAGGGAAAATCTCAGCAAAGAAACACAAGCTATATTTTAAAAAATGGAAGATATAGAACTAAAAAACACAATGGTCTAAATAAAAAAAACCTCACTGGACCGGCTTAATAGTAGAGCGATGATGGCTGATCAGTGAAATCCACCGAATCCGAACAACAGAGAAAGCAGACAGGAAAAAAATGCAGAGTTTCAGGAACCCGCACGCTGACGACGAAAAGAGCCGATCCTTGTGTTATCGGAGCCCTGGGAGGGGAGGAGTCAGAGTAGGACTGAAAAAGTACTCTGGAAATAAGGCTGGAAACTCCCCAAATTTGGTGAAAGTTGGACATCTATAGACTCAGGAGACTGAACAAAACCCCAACAGGATAAACCAAAGAAATGCATGTCGGGACACATCATAACTAAATTTCTGAAAACTGAAGGCAAAGGAAAACTTTTGAAAGTGGCCAGAGAGAAGAGAAGTAAGACTCACAGAGGATCAATCTGAATGGCCGTGGATTTCTCGTTTGAAATCGCGGAGGAGGCGGGGCACCTGGGTGGCTCAGTCGGTTAAGCGTCTGACTTCGGTTCAGGTCATGATCTCACGATTTGTGAGTTCTAGCCCCGCATTGGGCTCTGTGCTGACAGCCCAGAGCCTGGAGCCTGCTTCAGATTCTGTGCCTCTCTCTCTCTCTCTCTCTCTCTCTGCCCCTCCCCCACTCACACTGTCTCTCTCTCCTTCAAAAATAAATACACGTTAAAAAATTTTTGAAATCGTGGAGGAGGGAAGGAAGTGACAGAACATTTCTGAATGCTGCAAGAAAAGAACTGTCAATAGCAAATCCTATACCCCTCAAAAATATCCTTTGGGAATTGTGAGAAATTAGATGCTCCTAAGTGAAGAAAAACCAAGAATGTGTAACCTGCCCTTAAAGAACAGCAAAAGAAAGTTCTCTAAACAAAAAGGAAATGATAACAGAAGTGTGGAACTTCAGATAAGAAAAAAGAACATCCAAATGGATAAAAATAGGGACAAAATAATAGGCTGTCCTTTTCATGAGTTTCTTTTTTTCATTTTTTTAATGTTTATTTATTTGAGAGAGCAAGACCAAGTGGGGGAGGGACAGAGAAAGAAGGGAAGAGAGAGAATCCCAAGCAAGCTCTGCCCTGTCCATGCAAAGCCTGATGTGGGGCTGGAACTTAGAAACCATGAGATCATGACGTGAGCTGAGTCAGGAGTCAGACGCTTGACCGACTGAGCTATGGAGGCACCCCTATCATGAGTTTCTTGCATCATATTTGGTGTCTGAAACGACAGTTATAACACCAGGTAATGTGGCGCTCAATACTGAAGACAAGTAAATTTTTTAATTGAGGAGGGCTAAGGGACTGCTTACACTTTACTTGAAGTGGAAAAACATCAATTCAAGGAGACTGTTAAGTTACAGATGGATTGCATAATACCTACAGCAACCCCGAGTGAAACCATACAAAGCAATCTGTTGAAAAAAAAAACACCAGTATAAAATAAATCAAAACGGAATTTCGAAAAAATGTTCAAGTAACTCACAGAAAGGAAAGAAAAGGGAAACAGAAGATTGAGAAACAGAGGGAAGAAATGAAAAACAAACTGGCTAAGAAACTCTGACATCAATAACTGTCTTAAATACAAATGATCTAAATATACCAATTAAAAGCCTAGATTTACAGAGTAGATTTTAAAAATGTTCCAATAATATGCTATCTACAAGCACCTTACTTCAATGAAACATAGGTTGATTGATAGTAAAAGGATAGAAAAGGATATATTTGCAAATATTAATCAAAAAAGCAGCTCCTGGCTGGCTCAGTGGGTAGAGCCTGTGACTCTTGATCTCGGGGTCATGAGTTTAAGCCCCACTTTGGGCATGGAGCCTACTTAAAAAAGAAAAGCAGGAGTGGATCTATTAATATTAGATAAAATAGACCAGAGAAAATTACTAGAGACAAACAGAGAGACATTACCTCATGATAAAAAGCTCAGCGCACCAGCAAGACATAATGATTCCAAATACAATCACATCAAAAAAGAGCCTCAAAACACACGAAGCAAAAGCTGATAGAGTTAAAGTAGAAACTGACAAACCCATAAGTACAGTTGGGGTCTTCAACCCCCACCCTTAGCAATTGACAGAACTACAGGCCAAAAACTCAGCGAGGACACAGAAGAACTGAATAATACAATCACCCAACAAGATCTAACTGATGTGGATGTAAAGAACACCGTACCCGAAAAGAGCAAATATGCATTTTTTTTTAAGTGTGCATGGAGCAGTCACCAGAGACGGACCGTATCCTGGATCCTGAAACAAACCTCAAAAAAAAAAAAACAAAAAAAAACCCTAAAAGAATTGAAATCATAGAGTATATTTTCAGACTATAAACAAACCAAACTGGATATCGGTAGTAGATGCTAGAGAATTACTCCATGAGTTGGAAATTTAAAAACCCATTTCCAAATAA
The DNA here is from genome assembly GCF_014898765.1 of Herpailurus yagouaroundi. Taxonomy (NCBI): domain Eukaryota; kingdom Metazoa; phylum Chordata; class Mammalia; order Carnivora; family Felidae; genus Herpailurus; species Herpailurus yagouaroundi. The sequence goes on along the minus strand of NW_024412700.1, from coordinate 999,548 downwards.
TCCAAAGAGAAAGTCTCAAAGGGAATATAAAAATATACAGAACTGAATGAAAATGAAAATTCAACATTTCAAAAGTGGAGCCTGCTTGGGATTCTCCCTCTCTCCTTCTCTTTCTGCCCCTCCCCTGCTTTCTCTCTCTCGAGACAAAACAAACAAAACAAAACAAAACCCAGCAGGCTTTTTTGTAGACGTTGACAATATGTTTCTAAAACCTAGATGAACAAGCAAAAGATCTAGAATAACCAAAACAGTTTTTTCAAGTTTATTTATTTATTCTGAGAGAGAGAGAGAGAGAGAGAGAGAGAGAGCGCATTGGGGAGGGGCAGAGTGAGAGGGAGAGAGAGAATCCCAAGCAGGCTCCCAACTGTCAGTGCAGAACCCAACGTGGGACTCGAATTTGCAAACTGTGAGATCATGACCTGAACCAAAATTGCGTCAGCCACTTAACCAGCTGAGCCACCCAGGCACCCCAAAACGATTTTTGAAAAGAATGAGAATAGAGTTCAGAAAGACACCCAACAAAAACAGTCAACTGATTTTTGACAGAGATGGCAAGATGGAAAAAGGGAGCTTTTTCAACAAGTGCTGCTGGATGAAATGGATAGCCACCTAGGGGAAATGAACATTGATCCTTACCTCACATCATGGCCCTGATGTAAAATATAAAGTAAAACCTAAACTTTCTATAAGAAAACACAGAAGGGAATCTGAGAACTTGAGGTAGGCGAAGGTTACTTTGATAAAACATAAAAAACATGAACCATACAAGAAAATGGGACGGACTGAACATCAAAATTTAAAATTGTTCTTCTTGGAGGCACCTGGATGGCTCAGTTGGTTAAGCAGATGATTCTTTTTTTTTTAATTTTTTTTTAACGTTTATTAATTTTTTGATAGAGAGAGACAGTGCGTGAGTGGGGAAGGGGCAGAGAGAGAGTGGGGAAGGGGCAGAGAGAGAGGGACGCACAGAATCCGAAGCAGGCTCCAGGCTCTGAGCTGTCAGCACAGAGCCCGACGCGGGGCTGGAACTCACCGACCGTGAGATCATGACCTGAGCCGAAGTTGGACGCCCAAACGACCGAGCCACCCAGGCGCCCCATAGCATCTCATTGCTGATTTCAGCTCAGGTCATGAACCCAGGGTTGTGGGATCGAGCCCTGAGTAGGGCTCCATGCTGGCTGCTTAAGATTCTCTCCCTCAAAAATAAATAAGTAAATAAATAAATAAATAAATAAATAAAAATAAGTGAAATCAATAAATAAAGCAGAATAAATATAATATAAAATAAATAAATAAAGCCAAATAAGGAAAAATAGAAAGTAAAAGGATAAAATAAAATTGTCCTCCTTGAATGACACCACTGAAAAGAGAATTTAAAAAGTACAGCATAGTGACTATGGTTAACAATGCTATATTGTATATTTGGAAGTTGCCAAGACAGATCTCATCACAAGAAAAAAGATTTTAACTGTGTGTGTGATGGCTGTTAACAAAAATCATTGTGGTGATTATTTTGCAATATATACACGTATCAAATCATTATGCTCTACTCTAAAACTAATACAGTGCTTTTTGTCGATAAAAAAAAAGACAATAAAAGGACAAGGCACAGACTTGTACTATTTGCAACTCACATATCAAAGGCCTCAAATCGAAAATACATTTTAAAAAGTCTTAAAAGGGGCGCCTGGGTGGCTCAGTCGGTTAAGCAGCCGACTTCGGCTCAGGTCATAATCTCGCGGTCGGTGAGTTTGAGCCCCGCGTCGGGCTCTGTGCTGACAGCTTAGAACCTGGAGCCTGTTTCAGATTCTGTGTCTCCCTCTCTATGACCCTCCCCCGTTCATGCTCTGTCTCTCTCTGTCTCAAAAATAAATAAACGTTAAAAAAAATTTTTTTAAATAAATAAATAAATAAAAAGTCTTAAAAATCAAGGCACCTGGGTGGCTCAGTCAGTCTCTCTCTCAAAGTAAAATAAAAACATTAAAAAAAAAATTTTTTTTTAAGTCTTAAAAATCAGAAGACAGGGGCGCCTGGGTGGCGCAGTCGGTTAAGCGTCCAACTTCAGCCAGGTCACGATCTCGCGGTCGTGAGTTCGAGCCCCGCGTCGGGCTCTGGGCTGATGGCTCAGAGCCTGGAGCCTGTTTCCGATTCTGTGTCTCCCTCTCTCTCTGCCCCTCCCCCGTTCATGCTCTGTCTCTCTCTGTCCCAAAAATAAATAAACGTTGAAAAAAAAAATTAAAAAAAAAAATCAGAAGACAAACATCCCAATTTAAAAATGGACAAAAGACGGGAAGAGACATTTTACAAAAGATGATATATGGGTGGTCATTAAGCACATGAAAAGGTGCTCAAAATTATTAGTCCTCAGGGAAATGCAAATTAAGATCACAACGATACCATTGCTTACCCATTCGAATACCTAACACCTAAAAAGCTGACCGTGTCAAATGTTGGCGAAGATTTGGAACAAAGGGATTCTCATATGCTGCGGGAAGGGATATTAAATGGCACACGCCTACCTTGGAAAACACTTCGCCATTTTTTTTAAAGTTAAGCATATGTCTACCTAAATCCCATCTGTCGCAAACCTAGGTGTTGACATAAGAGAAACAAAATATGTCCACATGAAGCCTTGTAATCCACGTTTACCTCAGCATTGCAATTCATTGCAGAGTATCTACAAATACATTAAAAATGTATAATATTGCAGGGCGCCTGGGTGACTCATTCTGTTGAGTGTCCGACTCTTGATTTCAGCTCAGGTCATGATCCCAGGGTTGTAGGATGACGCCCTGTGTTGGGTTCCATGCTGAGCGTGGAGGCTACTTAAGATTCTCTGTCTCTCCCTCTGCCCTTCTTCCCCGCTTGTGCTTTCCCTAAAATTTGTATGTAGTAAAAATACTTCCCCTTAAAATGGCTAATGGAGAAAATCAAAATACTTACTCCATTTGAAAAAGGATTTCTGTGGTTTGGTTTCTTCTTCATCAGGACTTTCAAATCTCACATATGGTCTTGGAATTTCCTCTGAGCCATGAGTATCTTGCCGATGAAATTTTTTTTCAAGGGACCAAATCGAGGCAGGCTCCTGGGTTTTCTTCTCCAAGTTGCTCACATGATTGTGGTTAATAAATACATACAACAGAGCTGTCCAGATCCCAAATGTCAAGGATCCATACAGTAAAGTTTGAATTAAAATGCCTCTCATTGTAAACCTCGCATTTTTGAAGGCTCATTTGTTAATTTCCTAAATCAGAAGAATTTAAAAGAAGCTATGTTAGATATTCCCATGCCTTATAGATCATCTACTTGGTTTGAATTCAATTTTCAGTGTTTTAAAAACAGAAACATTTCTACGTATGTATCATATACTTTGATGCGCTAAAGTCGATCTCATTTTCGATTAGCAAAACCTCTTAAAACGGGTACTCAGAAGATCACTTCACACCAAGGGAAGTGACCCAAGATAGCGGATCCGGCCCAGGAAAGAGGTAGCCCACATTGGAATGGGGGCTCTAGTGAGCTCTGGCACTCAACCCCTCCCCTAAAAGGAGATGGGTCAAAAGAATATCAGATTTGATAGATTCTTTGGGGCAGGCAAGTGCAAGTCGGTGTCCTATCTGGTGGTAAAAATTAAGGAACGATGTTTGTAGAATGATGAAGATGTAGGCACTGGCTACCGTATTAATCAAAACATCACATAGATTCATGGGGAAAATGTGGCAGTCTGCCACAGGGCTCAAACTCACCAGCTGTGGGATCACGACCTGAGTTGAAATCAAGAGTCGGATACTTAACCCACGGAGCCACCCAGGTGCTGGGGTGGGGGTGGGGAAAGCTAAGATTTAAAAAAAATGGAAGTCACGTAAGAAAAATGAAGTTAATGTGCAAAACAAGCCAAGAGGCAGAAGCCTAGGAATATTATTTAAAATATGAAGGTTTGACTGTCATAAGAAATATATTAAAAGAGTCTAAAGCCATTGCTTTTGGAGAGTTGAACTGGGGATTAGGGTGGAATTGGGCAGGGGCCTGCTGACTCTCTTTATAAGATTTGGTTTTATTTTTTTGTGTATATATTACTTTGGAAAAAAATTTAAAAATAAGGATTGCAAACTGTGTCTATCAAATGGCATCATTGTAATAAACACATGTGTATATAGCAGCGTTTCTCTTACACCCCAACCTTTTATTTATTTATTTATTTGTTTGTTTAAAAAAATTTTTTTTTAACGTTCATTTATTTTTGAGACAGAGAGAGACAGAGCATGAACGGGGAGGAGCAGAGAGAGAGGGAGACACAGAATCCGAAACAGGCCCCAGGCTCCGAGCTGTCAGCAGAGAGCCCGACGCGGGGCTCGAACTCACGGACCATGAGATCATGACCCGAGCCAAAGTCGGACGCTTAACCGACCAAGCCACCCAGGCGCCCCATCCCACCCCAACCTTTTAAATCAAGTGACAGCCTGGCGGCTGGAAGAGGGAATCAAGGATACGAACCCCAAGCTCTCCAGCATCACTCTCTTTCTAGGACCTCCTGGTGTGGGTCCTCCTCACGCTCTGACTCAAGTATCTTCCTCCACATTTGACCATGTAGTATCGTCTCCCATTTTTACCCTTTCTAGGACTCGAGGGAAGAGGCGGGCTTCTGAAGTGTAGACCTCAGGCCAGCACTAGGAACCAGCCTGCCCACCCGCTCTGGCTCTTAACCGCTCTTGTTCACAGCAGAGACCCATTCTTCCCCCACAGGACTCAGGACCCACAACAATTCCATGGCATCAAACCACCCGGTCAGCACCTTGCCCCCCAAACACCTGAACACACCTGGATATGATGTCTTACGCGGTGGTGCCACCAGGTCACTGCGTGGGACCCCGCTGCCCGAGTACTGGCTCATGGTTGAGTCCCTCCCCCAGAGTTACCGCTGGTGGGAGCAAGCGGCTTTGTCCAAAGTTTCCCCCTCCCTGGGGGAACTCATGTTTAAAGACCGGCTGATGAGCCCAACTTGCTTATTTCAACTTGAGATGACTCTGAGGACTCATCCGGCCCAGAGATTTCCACAGAGGTCCCTGTTGCAACCACATCACTGTCTAACCTCTTTCTGTTGTGAAAATGAAGGAAAGGAAACTTTCTTCAGAATGGAGTCAGGAGGCCGGCAGGGGGCGCTCTCATCTCCAGCACTCCTCGTCAATTGTAGACCCAACTCCTGGAGCATCTTGCAGAGGACCAGCACTCAACTATCCCTGCAGGAGGACGGAAGGTTTCCTCCTCCCCCGGCAACAGCCCAGCCAATGAGGGACAGTCACAGCTCAGCCAATGAGAAGCCGCTATACTCTGAACGTCCAGTTTACTCCAATGAACTCTTAGTTTACAGCAGCCTTCCCGACTTCCCCCTTTCCTCTATAAAAAAGCCTCTTCTTTAGTCTCCAGACTTGCCTGTGGTTTTTTTTGCCGTGTTTCTGCAGGTTGGCGGTTCTCCACTATTACCAAATAAATCCATTTTTGCTGACAAGATAACTGGCAGTTTTATTATTTTTATTTTTACTTTTAAATGTTTATTTTGAGACAGAGAGTAGGAGTGGGGAAGGGGGAGAGAGAGATGGAGACACAGAATCTGAAGCAGGCTCCAGGCCCCAGCTGTCAGCCCAGGGCCGGGTGGGGGTGGGGATGGGGGGGGGGGGGCTGGAACCCACCAGTTGTGAGATCACGACCTGAGCCGAGTCGGAGGCTTAACCAACTGAGCCACCCAGACGCCCCGCAGCAGCTTTATTTTTAAGGTTAAGATTGCTTGACCCAGTTTGCTTTGCTTGTAGGTGTTCCCCCAAACCCATGCCAATAAAGTGCCCACGTGCAAATCTCAGTCCCAAAGTCTGTTTCTGAGGAACTTGACCTACGAAAGTTGGTAGTGAGGTGGTCCTGCGAAACAAACACCAAAATGGGATTTGGGGGGGTGCATCACCGCTCGCCCTCTGGCCTTAAGGACCCCCCAGGCTGGTGGAAAGGCAGCGTTGGACTAGAACCCAGCAGGCTGGAGCAGTGCGCTTGTTACAGCTTCACCAGTGGGCCAACTGGCGGGAAGGAACGTTCCGGTTGGTGCATTTGGGAGCTGGGGGCAGGGAAAAGTAATTATAAAAGCCGAGGAATCAAAATGTCTGCTGTTGGGTGCTACAGACGCATTTGAGAAAGACAAAAGAAAGGCTGAGGGTGACGAGTCACCACTTTAAGGCAAAGTATCAATCTGACTTCCTTGGCAACACATAAAGGGATTCGCATCTCCTACGTTGGAAGGGCAGAGAAAGCTGAGACTCATGGGCAGGGCTTGGTGACAAGGCAGCGAGACTCCAAGGAAGGTGACTCCAGGGAAGGAGGGAGAAGCTAAGACTTGGGATGGGGGTGTGTGGGTGGAGGGCCATGAGGACCCACCCTCTGGATCTACAGAAATGGCCCATTGCTCCTGTGCTTGAGGATGCTTGGCAAGCCACGCACGACCTTCCTCTGGATCCCCCCACCCCCAGTCCTCTCCTGACCGCCAGATCAATAATTAGGGTCAAGTGACAGCATAGCCTGGCTGGGAATGTGCTAGTCCTGCTCAGGGAGGAAAGAGTGTGTCCCCAGGGAACTGCAGAACCCAGGCATCAGGATCCAACCGGATCAGCGTCCTGTGCATGGGCTGAGACCTGAAGATTCTAGATCAAGGGAGGGGGTGTAAGACTGGATTGGGGGAGGGGCGCCTGGGTGGCTCAGTCGGTTAAGCCTCCCACTCTTTTTTTTTTTTTTTTTTTAACGTTTATTTATTTTTGAGACAGAGAGAGACAGAGCATGAACGGGGGAGGGGCAGAGAGAGAAGGAGACACAGAATCGGAAGCAGGCTCCAGGCTCTGAGCCATCAGCCCAGAGCCTGACGCGGGGCTCGAACTCACGGGCTGTGAGATCGTGACCTGAGCCGGAGTCGGACGCTTAGCCAACTGAGCCACCCAGGCGCCCCAAGCCTCCCACTCTTGATATCTGTTCAGGTCGTGATCTTGCGGTCCATGAGATGGGCCCCACATCGGGCTCCAGCAGAGTGTGGAGCCTGCTCGGGATTCCCTCTCTCCCCCCTCCTCCCTCTCTCTCTGCCCCTCCCCAACTTGTGCACACATGCTCTCTCTCTCTCTCTCAAAATAAAACATGATAATAATAACGATAATAAAATTGGGGCATTTATTCATATAGGAGCATCCTCCCAAGACATAGGATTTAACACCCTGACAGAGATCTAGGTTGCACAATGAAGGCCCATTGACTGGAACAATTACTCTTCAAAAATGCAGTATTCAATTATGCAAAGAAAAAGTGTCAAATGTGTAAGAGAAGAAGACAGCCTCTAACAGGGAGAAATGGGCAGATTCAAATAAGTGGGAAGAGAATGAAGCCGTTTAACTTCTATTAACCCCACTTCTAGAGATTAAAAGTCACATTTTGACACTTTTAATTTCCACTGAACACCAAAAGCAATTAGAAGCTAACGAAAAACATAAGTGAGGGGAGGCAGATTGCATACACAAAATACACATGTGGGGTCATGCTAGGACTAAAACCGGAAAAGAAAATAAATCCATATTGTCTAGAAGGATTCTTGTATATTAAGAAAAGTTGGAGCAAATTCTCTACATGTGAACGCGTAGGAAAATTAGCCTCCTCCATTTTTTTTTTTAATTTTACTAATGTAAGCTTTCTTATGCAATGTCTTCGTAAAGCAGAACTCCCCCTGGTTCTCTGGAATATGCACCTCATCTCTCCCCCACCCCCACTCCCACCAAACGTATACACATGCACATACGCTCACACACACATGTGCACACTGAAAAACCAAAGCCCTAAACTAAATCTCGATTCACAGCCATTGAGTTTGTTTTAAAGTGTGAGTTTTTAGGGTCAAGAAAACATGGCTATGCTGTCACAACTAAATTCTCTATAAATGATCAGATTTTCAAGAACTGAAATCATTATAATGCCCAGTCTACCTCTAGAGTGGTATAGCCCAGCGTCTTATTACAAATCAGATCTTAATCCTAATCCCCAGAGCCAGCATCCCATTCAAGATTCAGCGATTTGATGTGTCGCTTCCACTGAATGCAGGTGGAAGGCACCCCACCCCCCAACTTTGTTCCCATTTTTCTCAGCATGCCGAGGCCACCCACCTACCACTGAGACATTGGCCGCTCTGTAGTTGATACGTTGTGTAAACTGAGTCGCAGGTGAAATTAGGCAGGGGTCTAGGCTGAACGATCTGAAAGATGAGATTTTTTTTTTTCTGAATGGCCTGGATTCTGAGAAAATACTTGATTGTACTGGGTGACCCTGCCCGCCTTGTACTGCATGCACATGATGTAGCATCAGGCCGTGTCACAAAGTCCTATGACATCACACAGGGCATCACCAGCAGCTGGAGGTTCCTGCTTAGAAGCTCCAAGCAGCAGGTGGAATCCAGGACTTCCAGAGTTCATTGGGTCCTTCCAGAGAGTCTTAGAATCCTCATTCCTCAACCAAGGAAATAGGAAAAGCCTCCTATTGGGAAAAATCTAGGCTCAGTCTCATTTTTAGCTTTTTTTTTTTTTTTTTTTGGAAATAAACATGATAAAAATAAGCTTTCAGAACACCTCTCAAGGGACCCAAAGATGAGCCAAAGGGTTGTTTGGCTGCCTTTTAATTTTTTACTCTATATTACTCAATATTTAGATATTAGTACACAAGTTCAGCCAAATGCTTGCGAAATTTCTTCTTAACACGTCTGAGCAGATTTGACCTTTCCCTCACTGAAGAGGCTGACCCTGTTTTGCCGGGGACCCAACATCTGCTTCAAAGTATGTGGTGGGTTGGGTTGTCCCTGGAGAACCAGGAATGAGAGAACAGAGAACATTCTAGATGTCCGGTATTTTTCTGTAGGTATAAAGGACAAGGAAGTCATGGGTACTACCCAGGAGTTGCTTAAGGGAGACAAGAATCATGTGAGAAATTAGGGGAAGATACAAGATAAAAAGTGTACTGAGTTGATACAGCCTGGTGTCCCGACCCAAGAGTCAGGGGGCACTGTTGCCAGAAACGATTCATTAGGGGAAAGAATAATGTAACAAAACAAAACCGAAGGCATAGAACAAACTCATGAGGACACTAGGGAGCTGGTAGGTGCTGAAGAGAAGAGGTTAAGAGAAGGAAGATAAAGATTGCAGAGGGGAGGGAACGTGGGGGTGAGAGCAAAGTGCACGTGTGACAATGGAGGTAAATCCTGTGGGGTGACCAGAAAGCCTGGAACCTTCCCTAAGGATAAAAGGAAATTAGGAGGTTGAAACAGTGCATGTTTTCTCTCAAATGAGTAGGCAAGTTTCCTCCTAGTTGATTCTAATTAAACAATTACAAGGAGAGGGGCGCCTGGGTGGCGCAGTCGGTTAAGCGTCCGACTTCAGCCAGGTCACGATCTCGCGCTCCGTGAGTTCGAGCCCCGCGTCAGGCTCTGGGCTGATGGCTCAGAACCTGGAGCCTGTTTCCAATTCTGTGTCTCCCTCTCTCTCTGCCCCTCCCCCGTTCATGCTCTGTCTCTCTCTGTCCCAAAAATAAATAAACGTTGAAAAAAAAATTTTTAAAAAATAAAAAAAAAAAACAATTACAAGGAGAAACAAAGCAGCCCAGAGTGTTACTCTCAGTCTGAGGAAGAAAAGGGAAACATGGATTTCTTAAGCTAGGTTAAGACTTCAGACTGGGAAACATCTTTCTGGGCCCGTGTCTTCTGAGGGATAAAGGCAATGCTTAAAACAAAGGGCAGGAAAAAAATCCAAACACCAAAGGGCAGAGAAGCAGAAATAGGAAATGCAAGTCAAAACAAAATGGGCAAAAACATCTGAGTATAAATTTGCCAATTATCACATACCACTCCAGGCATCTGGGCGGGGTGGGGGGCGGGGGTTGTAAGCTCTTGGAGGAAAGGGCCCCACACTCATCCATTTCTGTGCTCTACGATGCTATATCATGTGATAGGTGTCAGTAGACGTTCACTCAGTAAACCCTCAAATAATTGTCACTCTTAAGACAAAGGATTTGGTAAGCAATGTCCAAAGGTGAATATCTTTGGTGGTAAAAAGGAAACAAAAGGAAGGAGGAGGGAAAAAGAGAATTAAAAATTAATGAAGGAGCCTTAGTCCCAGCTCTGCCTGGTTCCCTCCCACCAGCCCTGCTGGGCTCATTCATCTAAAAACTCCTTTCTGACTGATTCTTTGCTCCAGCGACAAAGGTCTACAGACCTTCCCCACACACTGTTCTTCTAAATTCCTCCATATGCTATTGGTCAGACTTGCCAACATATGCTCTCCTTTGTCTTGAGAACCCTTCGGAAGAATCCAGTCCCCATCACTCTGGTTCCCAACCATTAAAAGCATCCACTGTGACCATCCTTTTGGATCTGACCATCTCAGGGTCTAAGTAGCATGGCCGTTAATAACCACGTAGTAAGTTTTCCCATGGAAGTGGGCAATTATGGGTGGGGTTGGGATTTGAGAGGTTCCCCTAGAGATTCATGACCTGCTATCTTAGAATGTGGGGAATTATTTTGGGCCCAGAGCTGGGGATGTGGAGCTGGGGAGAAGGGAAATCTGGTAATAAATGTCAGGCAGGGACCTTCCTTTGGCTAATATCCAAGGAGGACCATCTTGTTGGATAGGCCATGTGCTGACTGCTTCAATTGTACACCAGTGTTTCGCTTATTTGAGTCAAGGTTATAACAATGAGTGTAAGACAAAAGAATGACAAAACGTGAATATTTGGGGGTGGAGGAAGTTGGGTTTTTTTGTTTTTTGTTTTTTGTCTTTACACACCTACCTCCTGGTTAGAGTAGCTAAAGGCACTGTGTAGGCTACCCCAGGAACACAGAGAAAGAAACTGTGGTCCCTATTGTAGAGTGGCTCACATCTCCAATGGGGAAGAAGACATTGTTCAAGACCTTGGTTCAAATTCTATTAACAGATTTGGCCAAATGAGACCAGTTCCCCTGGATAAATAATACCAAAATTGCTTTTTTTTTTTTTAAGTTTATTTATTTATTTTGGGAGAGAGAGAGAGAGAGAGAGAGAGAGAGAGAGAGAGAGAGACAGAATCCCGAGCAGGCTTCGTGCTGTGAGTGCAGAGCCTGACATGGAACTTGAACCCACAAACCGTGAGATCATGACCTGAGCCAAAATCAAGAGTCAGATGGTTAACAGCCAGGTGCCCCCCAAATTGCTTTTGGTAGATGTTAATCAGTGGCCTCTTGGGTGAACAATTGGTTTTCTCTTTCAATTAATTTAAACAAAACAAAACAAAACAGAATCTTTGGTTCTGGGATACCAAGAACATCTACCAATGATGCTCTAAAGATGAGAATTACATGAATTTTAGGGTTCTAGGTTAGTTATTCAAAATACTAATGATTTAATGAGAAGGTCTATTTGGAGACTTCTGATGTCAATAGTTTGGTTCACATGGCAAACAGTACTCTTGATTCTGCATTATTTAGAATAGATTAAACTGGAAGGAACCCAAGTGTCCATCAATGGATGAATGAGTAAGCAAAATGTGTTATCCACGTACAATGGAATCTTTTTTTTTTTTTTTTTTGTCACCCACGTGCCCCCTCTCTTGAGATTTTTTTTTTTTTTTTTTTCATTTTCTAGCTTTTATTATTATTGTTACTATTTTTAACACAATTTATTATCAAGTTAGCTAACATACAGTGTATACAGTATGCTCTTGGTTTCGGGGGTAGATTCCCGTGATTCATCGCTTACAGAAAACACCCAGTGCTCATTCCAACAAGTGTCCTCCACAATGCCCATCACCCATTTTCCCCTCTTCCCTGCCCCCTTCACCTGAGTTTGTTGAAAAGATGCTCAACATCACTCATTATGCGGGAAATACAAGTCAAAGCCACATTGAGATAACCTCCTCACACCGGTCAGAGTGGCTAAAATGAACAAATCAGGAGACTATAGATGCTGGCGAGGATGTGGAGGAATGGGAACCCTCTTGCACTGTTGGGATGCAAATTGGTGCAGCCACTCTGGAAAACGGTGTGGAGGTTCCTCAAAAAATTAAAAATAGATCTACCCTACGAGCCAGGAATAGCACTGCTAGGAATTTACCCAAGGGATACAGGAGTGCTGATGCACAGGGGCACTTGTACCTCAATGTTTATAGCAGCACTTTCAACAACAGCCAGATTATGGAACGAGCCTAAATGTCCATCAGTGGATGAATGGATAAAGAAGATGTGGTTTATATATATAATGGAATACTACTTGGCCATGAGAAAGAATGAAACCCTGCCATTTGCACCAATGCGGATGGAATTGGAGGGCATTCTGCTAAATGAAATAGGTCCGGCAGAGAAAGACAGATACCATATGTTTTCGCTCCTATGTGGAACTTGAGAAACTGAACAGAAGACCATGGGGGGAGGGGGAGGGGGCAAAATAGTTTCAGAGAGGGAGGCAAAGCATAAGAGATGCTCGAACACGTGCAATGGAATCTTATTCAGCCTTAAAAAGGGCATTCTGACACCTGCTGCAACATGAATGATTCTTGAAGACGTGAGGCTAAATGAAACAAGCCACACACAACAAGACAAGTATGATTCCACTTGCGCGTGATGTTTAGAGGAGTCAAAATCATAGAGAAAATAGATCGGTGGTTCCCAGGGGGTGGGGGAGGGGCGGGGGGATGGGGAGTTACTGTTCCGTTTTACAAGATGACAAGAGTTCTGGGGATGGACGGTGGGGACGGAGAGGTATAATGTATTTTATACCCCTGAACTGGATACTTAAGAGTGGCTAAGATGATCAAATTTTATGTTGTACGTAACTTTCCGCACACAAAAAATGGAGGAAAAAAAGTACATGAAGTGATTTCTACCCTTTGTCTTAGGCTGAGAAAACTAGCCCCCTCGTCGACTTTGCTCTTGATGTCCTTTTTGAAAAGGTTTTCACTTCCATACCCACACTTTTGGCTTCCTGTCGACTTCCTGTAACACTTGTGAACATTCACTTCTCGTTCGCTTTGACTGTTCCATTTCAGATGTCATTTTCTTTTTAAGTAAACATTAAACACGCTGATATACGGTCGGCAAACTTTTGTAAAATATAGAGGCTAAACCTAGAACAGAAGCAGGCAAGCCCCTGGCATTCTTCTCCTGTAAGTACTCGTCCAGCCTTAGATGAAATATCAGCTTCCATTGTTTTCTAGGGAAGTCCTTCTTAAGTCCTTCTCTTACTTAAAATAAAAGGGGGAAGTTTCTTTAGAAAGTGTGCAAAGCCAAGAGACACAATGCGCAGATCCTTTGGGGGCTGAGCAGAGACCAGCTGTTGAGTTGGCGTATGTTTCCCTGGTCCCTCTTTTTTTTTTTTTTTTTTTTTTTTTTAATTTCACTCAACTCTCATTTTTGTTTTTCTCTTTGCTTCCAGTCAACTACCCAGGCCGGGGCCTCTGGAAATATGCCCTTCTCCACCACTGCCCCAGCACACGGGACTGAAGTCAGCGATTCCAAGCACGGGGAAAGTGGGTTTCCACCTTAAAAGGATCACGGATTCCTAGTGATTGAGAGGAAAGCTAATACAGAATTTGGAAAATTAAGTTTTCCAACGTAATTTTTTCATGTTTATTTATTTATTTTCTGAGAGAGACAGAGAGAGAGAGAGAGAGAGAGAGAGAGCGAGCGAGCCGTGGAGGGACAGGGAGAGTGGGAGAGAGAGAATCCCAAGCAGGCTCCACACTGACAGCATGGAACCTGACGCGGGGCTTGAACCCATGAACCGTGAGATCATGACCTGCGCCGACATCAAGAGTCGCCACCAAGACCCGCCCCTCCGATGTAATTTTCTAACCGTGAGGTTTTTTCCCCCCTTTATCTAGATGCCTTTCATTCCTGCTGGTCTCCCTTCTGACCACCTGTTCATTTTATTGGCCTTGCTCTTGGGTCTGTATGCTGACTTTCATGATTTCAAAAATTAGAGGGCATATCTTTTCTTTTGTCAGCTCTCAGCAACGTGGCAGTGGAAGGGGCGTCTCCCCTCCACCCCCCTCCTCCCCCTTGCACCCCCTGTACCCCCAGCCCACACTGGCCGAGTCTTTGAGGGCCTCCGCGGCACAGCTGTGGGTCAGGTTTACCGCTGCTCCGCCTGTTGTTATCTTTGCGGCCTCGGGCAGATTCCTGGACCTCTCTGGTTTCTGGCAAACGTGCTTCTGCCTGCCTCCTGCCTCGGAAGGTTATTTCCATGACTAAACAAGCGAGTTCATGCCAAGGAGGATAACGCAGCGCGCAGTTAATGGTGGGGCTTGCGCCTTCCCGCCTGGCTGCCCGCTGGCAGATGACAGAAAAATGGGGGGATGTGAACAGGACAGTCCTTTCCAGGGCAATCTGGCAATACGGAGACGAGCTGCATGACCCAGCGATCCGCGCTCAGGACGGACCCTAGAGAAACGCACACGTATGTACCCGGAGGCAGTGTAAGAAGGCTGGCCGCGGCCTGGTCTGTCGTGACGAAAATTCCAAGCAACCGAAATACCCCAGGATGCAAGCCCTGGTAAGTAGAGTGTGGTAGTCACACAATCAACACTATACAGGAGAGGAAAATGAGAACATCAGAGCCACAGGGACGAACTTCGACAGCGTAACACTGCGGAAGAAAAGCAGGTCGTGGGAGAACGCACCCGGTGTGATCCACATATATATGAATCAGAAATAGAAAAACCTGTGTGTAACAAATACAAATTCAGAGTGATGGTTATCTGGAGGGTGCAGAAAGGGAGGGTACACAGGGGCCCTCGACTTCTCTACTTTATTTTTATTTTTTGAAGGTTTCAAGTAAACATGTAGGGGTGTCTGGGTGGCTCAGTCTGTTCAGCTTCTGACTTTGACTCATGAGTTCGAGCCCTGCGTCGGGCTCCGTGCTGACAGCTCGGAGCCTGGGGCCTGCTTCGGATTCTGTCTCTCTCTCTCTCTCTCTCTCTCTCTCTCTCTGCCCCTCCCCTGCTCGGGCTCTGTCTTGCGCGCCCGCGCCCTCTCTCTCTCTCTTAAATATAAATAAACGTTAAAAAAATGGAAGTAAATATGGGGCAAAATGTTAAGGTTTCATAAGGCTGGTGCGTGGGTGCACGGGTAGTTTTAGATCTTTATACACTTTGTATAGGTTTAAAACAGGATTCGCAGAAATGGGTTCCTTATAACCTACAAGACGCCATCACGTCTATTGGAAATAATTAATGTGTTTCATTCCATAGATGGCCCACAAGAGGGAGATCTAGAACAGTTCAGCAACCAGATGTGTAACTGTATAAACCGATCTAAGGACACACAGCATCTTGGGAAGCTTTGCAGGAGCAAAGGGCGCTGATAGAGGCTCCCGCCTGCCCTCTGTCTAAGGCAAGCACCCTTTGAACGCGTTCAGAAATCTGCAGAGCAACCGCTCACGGTGAAGAAGACATACCACAGGGTGCGATGGTAAACTGAACGGTGTTTAAAACGTGCGGTTTAATGAGATGGTTGCAGAGTAAAAAGCAACATGGCAGCAAGAGGAAAATCGATCAGTGGAGTGCAGAAGCACAGGGGACAGACAGTGTCCTCGGGGACCTGTGGCCAGGTGCTTGGGGTCTGCGACCTTGGAAGGGCCCAGGAAACCCGAAGCTCCTGCTGCTTGTTCACGGAACACTGAGAAATGCGGACATAGCTGTTCTTATCACTGCAGCTACAAACAGTACGGCTAGTGATAAGCATGGCTATCTTACAGCTGTCATTCAAACTTACCATTAGAAGCTTCCCCTATAAAGATTATAACCGGGTACAGTGAGTTTCAAGCTTTTCTGTGAACATTTCTGCTACTTGTTCATTCCTTTCAATCAGGTGCCAAAGGTTTTATCAAAAATTGTGAAGGGTACATAAATTAAGAATAGTCATTGGCTGGGGCGCCTGGGTGGCTCAGTCGGTTGAGTGTCTGACTTTAGCTCAGGTCATGATCTCACGGTCCATGAGTTCGAGCCCCGCATTGGGCTCTGTGCTGATGGCTCAGAGCCTGGAGCCTGCTTTGGATTCTGGGTGTCCCTCTCTCTCTGCCCCTCCCCCCGCTCACATTCTGTCTCTCTCTCTCTCAAAAATAAATAAACATTAAAAAAAAAAAAAGAATACTCACTGGTGTCTTCATGAACTGGGAAGAAACTGCCATTACTTTTGGCATTATTATTTAGTGCTTCATCACCTGTGGGAGGGCACAGACCTCCTAGTCTACCTCAACAGCAATCTCATGTGCGGGAGCAAACACCGTGCCTGATACATCATTGGCACTCAAAAAATGTTTGGTAAATTAAAGCTATAGCCAAGTGTCTATTGGCGGATGAATGGGTAAGTAAAATGTGGTCTACACATACATGGAAAGTTTTCAGCCTTCAAAAGGACAGTAATTCTGTCACATGCATTAACATGGATGAAGCCCGAGGACATTATGCTATGTGATATATGCCAGTCACTTATATAAGCCAGATATAAGCCAGATATCTAGAGACAGAAAATTCACAGGGACAGACCGAAGTGTGGCTGCCAGGGGCTGGGGGAGGGGAACGGGGATTACTGCTTAATGGGGACAGGGTTATACTCGGGGACGATGAAAAAAGTTCTGGAGGGGGGTGGTGATGGTTGCACCACAGCGTGAATGGACTTAACACTATGGAACTGTACCCTTAAGAGCAGTTAAAATGGTAATTTCATGTGTATTTTATCACAACTTAAAACATAAATAAGGAAGGAAGTTAATGCTCTAGAGAGAAAAAATTGGAGAGAGTCAAATTCCCTCTGGTCAGGGTGGAAGGGCTCTGGATGGTTCCAAACTAGGTAAGTGGGTCACCGTGGCCCATTCGGGCGGAACCATAAGGCAGTGAGATCTGGAGCATGTGGCGGGGTCTCCTCGGTGGGCTCTTCCAGAGGGTAGGTGGGGACAGTCTAAAGTTTCGCTGTCCCCGAAACTCAGGAAGCTGAGTCTGCCTCAGGGTCCAATCACATCTGGTCCCGCCTCCCCCAAGCATGGCCGCTTTGGGGTTATCACCAAGCGGGGCTGTGACCAACAGAAACCAAGGAGGAAGCATGAGAAACCGGCTCGTGAGTTGAAGTGTCCCAGGTAAGTGGGGTCACGGAAACCACCCAGCGGCCCGAGGCGCAGTGAAAGAACAGTAAGGTCTTTGTGCTGAGGTCACAGAGTGTATCTTCCTTCCTGGCCACCCAGACCCAGAAGGGCACAGGTTCGCAGGTGCACAGAATCACTGGTCACACCCGAGAAAAGATGGGTGAAAGCAAGAGAAAGAAAAAGAGAACAACCTCAGGAAGAGGGGAAGTCTAGCATCTCTTAATTTGCAAAAACCGAAGGTGGATTCTACAGCTCATACATTAGTGACATGGATGTTGGCCCCAAGCAGGCTCCGAGATTCTAGGTTCTAGGACAGTAAACAAAGGGCCTCTTCAAGGAAGGTTTATCACGGGGAGAAATCCAGCTTTCAAGGCTTCTCAGAAAAAGGCTCCCCATTGCCCAATTCATCAGTAAAGGGTTTTTGTTACACAATCATATAGTAACTCTGACCCGAGAGTCAGCTTTTGTCCCACATGTCAGGCTAACACCCTGTGAGAGAACAGGAAAAAAAAAAAAAAAAAAAAAAAAAATATATATATATATATGTGTGTGTGTATATATTACCAATATATTACCCATATACGTATATATATGCATATATTACCCATATATGTATATATACGCATATATTACCCATATATGTATATATACATATATATACATGTATATATTACCTATATATACATATATATATACATGTACATACATATACATATATATATACACACACACACACGTATATATATACGTATATATATGTATACAGGTCTCTGCCTCCGGTTCCTGGCACAGAGCTCCTAAATTACAAGGGTTTTAGGTACGCCAGGAGCTTCTAATATTTGGTCTTCAGCCCTGGCTCCTGACACAAAACCCCCGAATCCTTTGGGATTCCCCGGGTGATGGCAGTGATTAGAAACTCGGGCCATTCAGCCCTGCCCCCCACTCTCCTGAGAGGGGCGAGGGGCTGGAGATGGGCTTCATGATCTATCATGTCTGTGTGGTGAAGCCTCCATAAAAGCCCCAAAAGTATAGGGTTCAGAGAGCTCCTGAGTTGGTGAGCATGTGCAGATTTGGGCAGAATGGTGTGCTCGGAGCACGCTCAGAAGCTAAAATGGTCCCCAAACACGCCTAGACTGAGAAGAGGGAGTCTGGCTGCCTTTAGAGGATGGGTTTCCTATTGGGGCTTGGGGGTCTCCACCAAGACATTAGCGACCAGAAACCAAGAGTGAGCCTCCGAAAGAGTCAGCTGCACCCCTCAGCTGGCTCTCTGTCTCTCTCTCCAATGTAGTTCATGGTACAGACAGAAAATACAGACTCTCAACTAAGACAGGCGGGGCCTGTAAATTCTGGTTCCACCACTTACTAATTACATGGCCTTGAGAATGTTAATTACCCTCCTCATTAAGTCTCAGCTCCCTTCCTTTGTAAAATTGGGATAATATTATTTTTCTCATGTGCCTGTGACGCTAAGAATGAAGCAAGCACTAGTAGAGTATTTCATTCACTGATTCATTTTTAAGAACCCACAGTCTACCAGGTCAGCAATGTGCTCCTTTGATGTTTCCTTTTCTCTTCATCTAAGCAAGGGAGAAAGGGATTTGCTTATTACTGTCCTGTGGAAGGATGATAAAAACCTTTTGCATTGATATTGGTGCCCAGAACATTAAGATTATTTGAAGAAAGATATTCATATGTATATGTGGGTATATGCACAAGTATATATACCAATATGTGTGTGTGTGTATACATATACACATATATCATATGATGTTATAATATTATAAGCTGGTTTCCATAAAGGATTTGTATCAGTTTCAGAAAAAACAAGATAGTCAAAAATTGTGCCATCACTTAGCACCCTTATACTCTGCTGGTGGTAATGCCAGTTAGTAAAATGTTCCTAAATGCACTTTATTATGTCAGGAGTTTTAAAATCTTTAGGTATTTTGGCAACTTCTAAAAATCTATCATAAGGAAATATTGGAAATACACGCATCAAAATGTTACTAGTCAAGGTGAAATTACAGGTGACTATTATTTTCAAATTCTGTGAGTTTACTTTTATCAAAGGAAAAATAAACATAATGCTAAAACAACAGAAAATAGTTTCTGTACAAGGGGAAAGAAACTTCTGGAGCCATCCTGAACATCAACTCACCAGCCTTCTTTGGTCTATGTCCTGTTAATTTTTACTGCATGGAGCATTCGACTCTGTTGACCATCCTATCTTCTAGAAACCTTTTCCTTTGACTTCTGCAGCACTGGGCTCTGCAAGAAACAGTGCTGTGATTGATTAGCAATGTCTGCTACAGGCACAGGAAAGGAGATGGAGACACTCATGCTACATATTTGCCATTTTTGCTTTAGCCACTTTCCCCTTAACCCCCCATCCTCATGGCAACACTCACCATCTCTGTGCCAAAGAATCAAGCCCCCAGTCCCTGTACCTTTCATACTCCCACCTTCTATGCCCATCTGTTCAACTTCATACATTCCTGATGCCGGGCAAATTGACAAGTTGAATTGATTTTCTTCTCCTGTAAACAAAGTAGATAATGTCAGTCACCTGCTTTCAATCCTGTCGCCTCCCTTGGGCTGCAGGATAAAGGTCTCAATGTTTTAGAATCGCCCAGGAAGACCTTTGCTGCCTGTTCTGACCTCACGTGCCACCCTGGCCTCTGGGCCACGTGCTCCACTTGTTCCGGCCATTGTGGTGGTTGCCTCACTGCCGACACCCCTCTCCCGCCCAACTCTGGCCTCTGGGCCTGCAATGCCCCTTCCCTTCCCATCCCACCAAGTTCAACTCCTCCTGGAAGGTTTAGGTCAAATGCCACTTCCTGGGAAGGCCTCCTCAACTTCCAGAGCTGGATTCCCAGCCTCTGTCCTGGCCAGTGTTTTCTGCAGTTGCTGCACCAACCGCTCCCTCCCCGTGCTCCTGTGTGTGCTCATTTACCCGTCTCCCTGATGGGCCCCGGCTCCTCTGGGAAAACCCCAGCGCCCCTTCACCTTGTAACACGCAGAGCCGAGAACCTGGCTCCGAAGAAAGCTTTGCTGAATGCATAAACGAGAAGAGAAACTGTTAGATACTCAGGGGCCTGAGAACAGGTTGTTTTTGTAGATGAGCATTACATACATATATTCCCAGAGTGCCTGGGTGGCTCAGTCAGTTGAGTGTCTGACTGTTGGTTTCGGCTCAGGTCATGATCTCACAGTTCATGGGTTCGAGCCCGGCATCGAACTCCGCGCTGAAGGCAGGGACCCTTTTTGGGATTCTCTCTCTGTCTCTCTGTCTCTCTCTCACTGTCCCTCTCCCACTTGTCCTCTCTCTAAAAATAAATAAACTTCAACATGGTAGCCATGAACATTTGGTAACAGAGGGGTTGTACCGTGCCCATTGTCTATCCCTGAATGAGTTCTTCAGGAGAAAGTGTTTGGGGCCCTGAACTCCGGTGGTATTTGCTCATTGGAATCCCCTTGTCTAACACATGCTTCCCCAGCTCCCAGATCAGTCTGAGGAAGGACACGCCAGGAAGTGTGGGTGACTATGACGATCAGAACGACCTTAGTCTTTGTGTCCAAGCTGCTCTTTCCTCATGAGCTTGTGGAAAGTGAGACTCCATTCTTCCACCAGCGTGCATCAAAGTCTCAACGTGTTCATACCTTAACAAAGTGACACCTTGTGTACGAAAATGGCTTTCAACTGCATGTTATCACTGCAAAGAGTTTTAGCTGACTAGTTATAAAAGAATATGACCGCAGCATGACTTATCCTGACTCCTGTGTGCCAGGGGACAATTCCAGGGTCATCCCTGCATGGAGATCAGCACCCCAATGTTCTTGGTGGGGTATGCTACGACTAAATATCTGTGCTCCCCACTGCCATTCATATGTTGAAACAGAGTCTGGCAATATTGAATTAGATACCTCTTGAGTGTTGATTTCAGTATTTCCCTGGTACTAACTTCATCCCAATGTGGTGGTATATGGACATAGGGCATTTCGGAGGTGATGAGGTCATGAGGGTGGAGACCTCATGATGGGATTAGTGCCCTTATAAAACAGACCCCAGAGAGCTCCCCCAGTCTTTTTGGGAGGACACACCAGGAAACAGGTCCACACCAGACACTGAATGAGCTGGTGCCTTGAATTTGGACTTCTAGAATCCAGAAATGTGAGAAATAAGTTTCTGTTGTTTATAAGCCATCCGGTCTATGGTATTCTGTTATAGACGCTCACACGAACTAAGGTAGGATGAGTCTTCACCTGTCCTTATTCCTTGAGCAGCCCTGGCTAAGCTGGATTAGGCATCCCAGGTCCACCCTCTCTCTTGTCCAGACCTGCATGGACAATTAGCCAACCGGAACGATTAGCCAATGGAAGTAGAAATGCTGTATGAGGCAAAGGGACTGGCTGGACAGTGTAGACCCTCCACCCTATTTGCCCTACACATCAAAGCAAGCTGTGTCTTCCCAGGGTCCTCCCGAGAAGGACAGCCTGTCTCCCACGGGAAGGTCACCTTCCCAGTGGCCCAGAGTCTACAAGTAGCTCCTGGCTCCAGGACACCAAGCCAGGGTAGCCTTAGCATGGACTGAGTAAAGGCAATAGAGATCTCAAAAACCAAGGTGCCATCATGGCAGTGGGTTCAACTCCTGATTTGCCTAGTAATTGTTCACCCCTGGCTGCCAATTTATTATCTTCAAGTAGAGAGTGAATGGAGGGTAACTCTGGTCGTGGTGTTGATGATCCAGATCACTGTATCTTCAATGATTCAGATAGCTCCTCAAGACCTATTTGTCAAGAGCATGTGTTCAAGAGGTCAGTCTTGAACCTCAAAGGAGCTCTCAAACCACCTGGGGTTTTGACAAAATCAAATAAGAGTTGCTCTTATATATGAAGCTCTTATCATGTGCCAGGCACCATGCTAGGCACTCTATTAGTTGTTAGTGTATTAGTTCACCCTTTGCCCCCCACAATTAATATTCCAAGGATCACCTTAAACAGTGATCAGGCTTAAAACAGTGGCCGGTTAGGTGTCATAATTCTTTTTTTTTTTTCCAATATATGAAATGTATTGTCAAATTGGTTTCCTAGGTGTCATAATTCTGTGGGCTGACTAGACTCAGCTGGACACTGCGTTCCACCTGTGGGTTGGCCTGGTTGGTGCACCGGGGCTGTGGCCCTGGTGTGGACAGCTGGAAGGCCAGGCTGAGCTGGGATTCTGGGGTGGCGGGGCCTCCTCCTCTTCTCCATGCCTCTCCACGTAGCTTCTTCACATGGTGGCAAGCAACCAGACTTCTTCCATGATGGCTCACAGCTTCCCAAAGCTTAAAAGAGGTTTTCCTCTGACCTAGAGCTGGAACAGCACAGCATCACTTCTGCTGATTGCCGCTCCTCAGAGGGTCCCTGAAGCGGAATGCGAGGGACCACACAGCGCATGGGAGACAGGAGGGTGGTGTTTACCCAAGAAACTGAGGCCCGTATCAATGGAGCCACTCAAGTTCACACAGCTAGCCGGCTCCAGTCTATTGCCAAGATTCAAGATTCAAACTCAGGTTGGCCTAACTTCAAACCTACATTCTTGAGTCTTGTTAGACTGGTCATAGGACACGATGAAAGAGGGGAAGAGGCAAAACCAGTGTCAGGAAAGCTAATGGCCACCCAGCACAAAGGCTCCCAGGTGACGGCGGGTCAACTTTCAAAATAGATTTTAGGTATGCTCAGAGAAACAAGAAAGAGGCCCCCTGCCTGGGACAGATGGTGAAATGGAACCGATGAAAACACAGAGCTGGTGAGCTCTCCTTTGACTTCTATTCTACCAGGGATCATGGTCTTCAAAGCATGAAGGGTAGAGCCAATGTGAGCCAGAGGAAGGCTGCATTAATTGGACTTTGGGTCAGAAGACCTGGGGTTTGCCCTGACCAGCTGCTGTAATGGAGAGAACCACACTCACCCTCTGAGACTGTGTCCTTGCCTCTGAGATGATAACAACAAGCACACAGGTTGTTCTGAAGGTCAAACAAGATTCTCGAGGATTGATAGATAACACGGATCTAGCACTGAGCTTTCATGTTTTGTGGGAGGGATCATGCGACTTTGAACAAATTATATCCTGGAGGACGAGAAAAGTATACAGAAGACACTGGTGACTGTATGATGTGCTCTAAGGGGTGTGGGGAACAGCAGAAAGCACCTGGGGACTAAGGAGAAGAAACCGTAGTCCTGAGTTCCAAAAAGCAGAAGGTACAGTGTGCCTGGGTGGGTCAGTTGGTTAAGAGTTCAATTCTTGGTTTATGCTCAGCTCGTGATCTCATGAGACCAAGCCCTGCATCAGGCTCTGCACTGACAGCGTAGAGTCTGCTTGGGATTCTCTCTTCTCTCTCTCTCTCTCTCTCTCTCTGCCCCTCCCCCAGCTTGCACTCTCTCCCTTTCAAAATAATAAATAAACTTACAAAAAAATCAGAAGATATTTCCACAAAATATAGGCCAGTACATCTGATTTTGACCCTGGACAAGGTTCTGGGAGAAACTTTGTTAAGTACTCGACAGTACTTTGTCAAGCTAAGTTCTCCATCAAGGAAAGTCAAGATTACAACAGAGGGGGGCGCCTGGGTGGCTCAGTTGGTTAAGCGGCTGACTTCGGCTCAGGTCATGATCTCACGGTCCGTGAGTTCGAGCCCCGCGTCGGGCTCTGTGCTGACAGCTCAGAGCCTGGAGCCTGTTTCAGATTCTGTGTCTCCCTCTCTCTCTGCCCCTCCCCTGTTCAAGCTCTGTCTCTCTCTGTCTCAAAAATAAATGTTAAAAAAAAATTTTTTTTTAAAAAGATTACAACGGAGGGAAACAAAAAGACTGTCACCAGGAGATGGGAGTGGAGTTGTGACTGAAGATGCCCCTTTGCCAAGACAAATCCCTCTGTCACGTTCACCTCTAATTTCTACAAATACTTTATTGTTTGATATCTAAAAAATCCATCTCTTGGGAAAGCCTTGATTCACCTGAGGAACTCTTACCAGTGGACTGTTTTTATATTGCAAGATTAATGATAAAAGTAAAGAAAGGGAAATGTGTGTTCCCAGAGCCTCAGAAATTTTAAGCTGGGAGCAAATTCTCACTGGCTTTAGTTTGAAGGGACCCCCTTTTACGGGGGACCCCTGTTCTGGTAAGCATTTCCTCTGTTAGCATCTGACTCCCTCATCCCCAGCCTCATTTCCTCCTCAAACTGCATTTCAGGCTTTTAAGTTCTTCTATTTCCGGTTGAGCCATTCTCGAACAATGGCCTATTACCCACCCCACCCCCACCTCCATGACCATGACTGGCCCGTCTCTGCTCCCATCTGAAGCCACACCCTCCCCAAGCTTGCAACACTCCAGTCCCTCACAAGTTCAAGGACATCCCTTCTGACCCAACACCTCCTCTCCTGCGTGGTCACCTTCCCACCCACTGATGAACTCTGTTGCGCCTTCCTCCACCTTCACACAAACATGCTTCCATTCCACACCCTTTTCAACTGTCCCAGCCCCACGTCGGTGATCCCTTCGGAGCCTCACAGAAAAGATGTCTCTACTTATTGTTTTTATTGCTTCACTGTCCTCCCTCTGTCTTCAACCCAGTAGAATCATGTTTCGACCTACCATGTCATGGAAGTGTCTTTTTTTTTTACCATTTCCCACTATTTCCACATCCCCAAGACCGGAAGGTCAGTCTGTCCTCAATTGCCAAACCGATTAACCAGGCCAAACGGGTGAACCTCCATAATCATGAGCAGTGTGCCATGTGGTTGATCACTCCTTCACTAGAACGATGCCTCTCTAGACGTGAGACGCGGCCTCCCAACATCGGGACCCCAAAGTTCTGTCCTCATCAACCTCCTTCTCCATCTACGCTCTTTTTCTGGGTATCCACATTGGGTTGAAGAGAGTCCCCATGTGTCTACCTGGAACCTGCAAATGTGGCCTTACTTGGAAATAAGGTCTTTGCAGATGCAGTCAAGTTAAGATGAGGTTATACACAAGTAGGGTGGGCCCAAATCCAGTGTCTGGTGTCCTCATAAGGAGAGGGAAATGGGGACACAGACACAAGGAAGAATGACATCTGGTTGCAACGGCAGTCCAATGGTAATTACCAATGGTAATGTAGCTAGCTGCAAGCCAAGGAATTCCGATGACGCGAAACATTGGCCAGAAACTGGAAGAGGCCAGGAAGGATTGTGCTGTAGACCTTTCAGGGGGAGCACGGCCCTGCGGACATGTTGGTTTCAGATTCTGACCTCCAGAACTGTAAGTGAATACAATTTCTGTTCTCTGAGGCCCTCCAGTTTGTGGCACTTTGTTACAGCAGCCCCAGGGACTAACACAGCAGTCCTCGCCAGTCCCTTGACTTTGCCTACCGTCTCCGCGTTGATGATTCTGAAATATCTGACTCCAGTCCTAACCTGGCATTTGAGTCCCAGGCAGGATCAGCCGACTATCTGCCTGGAGTCACTTCTTGGATGTCAAAAGGCATCTCAAACTTACCATGGCCAAGAGGGAGCCATGGAATGCCTCCAAATGTGCTCTCCACAAGGCTTCTCCCTTCTCAGTAAATGAAACCCATGTAATTTCTCAGCCAGAACATACCAAGCTCTCTCCTATCTTAACTCTACCACCTTGAATGCTAAAAGCCAGGTTTATTAAAATTATCCCTCAAGGGAACCATCTCCTTCCTGTTGACCATCACCCTTCACCTGGACCATCAAAAGTTCTCCACATTTATTTGTTCACTGATGGACAAAGTCCGTTGTAAACAGATACGACAGAACGGGGACTTACTCTCTGAATATACAGTTCCATTTGAAGAATGAGAAGGAAAAAACCTCTGCTTACACAGGGTTTTCCCTGGCCCTTGACCTTCAGAAAGAAGTGCTTCCTCTGAGAGCCTCCAACACCAACAAGAGAAAATCCAGGACTCCTACGCAGTCAAGGGCATCACTGCCTCATCTGGTGGCCAGCTCTGCCCACGGCACGTCTAGCCCATCCCTTGCCCAAGCGTTAGGGATAGATGTAGAATCTCTCAACAAAGTTAACTCTCCCTCCGCGAACAGACCCCCTCTCCTGGGTCCCTACCTAGAATTTACAGGGTGCTTAATGTTTACACAGTGTCCTGTTCTAATTTACTGAAGGTAGAGCAAACACACGCGTGGAGATACAAATATTGCATCAGGAAACCTTGGATTCATTCCCAGGTTTGCTTCTGGCTTATGTGGTTTTCGTAAAGGTCATCTGAGTTTTCGAGGTGCGTGGAGTAAAACTTGCCCTTGCTCCACTACACGGGCAGGTCGTAAGACCAAACGAGGCTGTTTGTGAAACACCTCAGGTACTTACAATCGTGGGACGCGCTCTTAGTTCCTGGTGTCGTCTCGCCCAAGATGTCAGCAGCACTAAACCCACCTTCTAGAAAATTACGGCAACCAAAATTTGAGGTCAGCCTGGAGCGTCCATGGACGTCGCACCTGGTAAGCGTGGGGCCTTCTTTTGTATTGATCGGGAAGACTCGTGCGGGTAAATGGGGCCTCAGGTGCTCCTTACTCTGGCAAACCACGGTCAGCTGTCCACACTCAAGTACTGACACAATCTTGGCCCTGCCTGTTTATTTTTCCGAACAAGTGTCCCTGGGTCCCTTCCTTTTCATTTCACACCAGTGTTCTTCCCTTTGCCACTACCTGGGCCTTTGATGTTGTCTCTCAACAGGTCTCCTAGATGCGACCTATTCCTTCTACACGTTCTGCCTGTTACCAGGTTAATAATCCCGAAATGTGGGGCGCCTGGGTGGCTCAGTCGGTTAAGCGTCTGACTCTTGATCTCAGTTCAGGTCATGATCTCGGAGTCATGAGTTCAAGCCAGTTCCACATTCAAGCCCTCCGCACCCAGCGTGGAGCCTGCTTAAAAAAAAAAATCCCCAAACATTTCTTGGTGTGCTCCTCCCTGCTCTAAAACTTTCTATGGCTCCCTATTGCTTAAAGAATAAAATCCAAACTCCTGAGGGAGGACCATAATTGGAAAGAAGGTGGCCTCCCTGCTACATCATTTTCTGTTTCTCCCTCTTGGACACCACTCTACCTTTTACACACCTGCGCCCCCTGTGTTACCCTTCTCCCCTCCTCTCGATGGCCCTCCTCAGCTCCACCTGGATGATAGTGGTCCCATCTACACCCGAAGGGCCCGCCAAAGGGCGGCCACCTCCAGTCCCAGCTCTGAAAACACCTGAATCCCTACAGCTCCTTTCACACTTGGCCAGGCACTGCCTCAGTTGTGTGTGTGCACCTGTCTGCGTGCATGTGCGTGCACATGTGTTTTCTCTCCACCAAGATTATAACTTTTTATTTATTTATTTAAATTTTTTTAAACATGTATTTATTTTTGAGAGAGACAGACAGCATGTGAGTGGGGAAGAAGCAGAGAGAGAGAGAGAGAGAGAGAGAGGGAGACACATATTCCGAAGCAGGCTCCAGGCTCCGAGATGTCACCACCAAGCCCGACACGGGCCTCGAACCCATGAACCATGAGATCATGACCTGAGCTGAAGTCGGACACTTAACCCACCGAGCCCCAGGTGCCCCAAGGGTATAACTTTTTAAAAGGAGACCTGGTGCCTCATGCAGAATTTCGTCAATTCTGAGATACAGCTCTTTTGGAATTGTAACAACTCTGAAATTGGTATACAGCTTAAAATTGATACACGTCAGGGTTTAATTGTCAGGGTGTTTCTTCCTTGGAAGAAAAGAAAATAACGATGTGCCATACCATCGACTACGTCTGAAGTTCAATGAAAAGAGGTGCTTTTTTTTAGATTCCCTGCAGCTCCCAACACAGGTCTTGCCGAAGGTGGTTTTTAAAAGGCTTACTGATTGTTTGATGGATGGATGTGCCTCCAGACAACCAGCACAGAAGCTGATCCGAGAAAGATGGGAGCCCCATGCCACACACATAGTTCGTTCCAATCCCTTCCATTCCTCCAGGAGCAAAAAAAAAAAAAAAAAAATCACCTGCTCAAATAGGAGAAATGAAGTAGGAAGGAGAGTGTTATGGGTTGATTTGTGTCCCACCCCCAAAAAGATGCGCTGAAATGCTTACCCCTAGTGGCTCGGATTATGACAGTATTTGGAAATAGGGTCATTGTAGATGTAACTAGTTAAGATGAAGTTATCCTGCAGTAGGGTGGGCCCCAGGTCCCATATGACTGGTGTCCTTACAGGAGGATGGCCCTGTGAAAACACAGGCACGCAGGGAGAACACCGTGTGAGGACAGAGGACTGGGGTAATGCATCTATGAGCCAAAGGATGCCCAAGATTTCTGGCCGAGCACCATCAGCTGGAAAGAGACAAGGAAGGATTCTTCTATCCGTTCCATACATTCAGAGACAGCATAGCCCTGCTGACATGTGGATTTTAGACCTCTAGGCTTCGCAACTACGAAACAAGATTTCTGTTATTTTCAGCCACCCAGTTCATGGTGCTTTGCTACAGGAGGCCCTAGGAAACTAATACAGAGAGGTATAGGAAAGCATAATGCCTTAAAATACCCTTTTCCACAAGTCATGAACAAACAAAAATGACTAGAGTTACGGAGAGGGAGAGAGAATCCTAAGCAGGCTCCTCACTGTCAGCGTGGAGCCTGACACGGAGCTTGAACTCACGAACAGTGAGATCAGGACCTGAGCCGAAACCAAGAGTCAGATGCTTAACCAACTGAGCCACCCAGGTGCCCCCAAACAAGTGAAGTTGTAAAGCTGGGGATTATTATAGTAAGGAAGTTTTTGAATAAAACGTCGTGGGGGGGGGGGGGAAAGTAAGAGCTCTGAATTTAGGACCAGGTTCAAATGCTAGCTTCCCCACTCACTTGTTGTGTGACTTAAAGCAAATTAGTTAACTTCCCTGGGAGGTCAGCCTTCTCGACCATAAAAAGGAGATAGCAGGAGAATTCCTGGGAGATTCACAGGAGGGCTTGCAGCATTGTCTTGGGATCTTCCCAATTCCCCAAATAAAAATAGAACGACTAGATAGAAAAACCAAAAACTCATGCACAACAGGTACAAGATAATTAGCTGTCAGGACATCTCTATTAACTCCAAAATAAAAGCAGGCAGGCAAAGCGATGCAGCCATGACACCTACATGGCATCGGCATCTGTGCACGAGAACTCAGGGAGGTCACGGGGCAGCTAACAGAACCAGCAGGTGGAAGCTGGTAGAGCCCTTTGTGGATAATGTTTGCTCATCCCAATAGAGAGAGAGAATGGGAGGGTCCTGCAGTGAAACCTCGAAGGGCTGGATCAGCCCAACCCTATAAACGCTTGAAACTGGCCCGCCCTGGTTCCCATCTTGGATGGGGTCCCACACTACGGGGAAATTACTTGGAGTAAAATCAAACTGAGGAGAATAGGGATAAAAGAAGTGAAGGCAAGAGAACGTCCAGATAACTGAGAACCAAGCCAATAAATGTCATCAAGCAAGCTGCTGCATGAAAACAACAGAAGGGTCTTTGTGAAGCTTGAAAGAAAAAAAAAAAGCTATTAGAACCAAGCCCTCTTATAAAATTTCAGAAAACTAACTTCATATAAAAATTAACAGCAGAAAACATCAAGGTCAAGTCACATACAAAGTAACTCTTTAGAAAAAGACGAAGAGAAATAGAATGGCATAGAGTCCACACAAACAAGGAAAGCAGGTTAGAAGACGTGCTCACTGAACAGGGCAAAACTACAACCTACCACGTTCATTTTCTATTGTCGCATGATGAATTGCAGACTTAGGAGCTTAAAACATATTTATCATCTTGCAGTTTCCATGGGCCAGGAGTTCAAGCACAGGTTAGCGGGGTCCTCTGGGATCTCATGAAGCTGGAATCAAGGTGGCAGCTGGGGCTGTGATCTTACCTGAGGGTTGAGGTCCCTTTTCAAGCTCACTGGTGTTGGCTGGGTTCAATTCCTTGCGATTGTAGAAGTCAGACCCATAGCCGCTGGAGGCCATCTGCTGGCCTGTGACATGACCCCCTCCACGACAGGGCAGCTTGCAGTTCTAAGGCCAACAAGAGAGTATCTCTGCTGCTTTGAATTTCTCTGACTATTCTGTCTCTGACCTTCAGATTCTCATTTAAACCAGTCTCCTGATTAGGTCAGGCCCACACAGAGTGCTCTCCATTTTGATTCACTGAAAGCCAGCTGATTGGGAATCTTAATTACAACTGAAAAATCCTCTCATCTATGCCATATAATATAACCCAAGCGTGCGAACGATATCCCTTACACTCACAGGTCCTGCCCACAATCAAGGGCAGGGGTGCGTGCACCGGGTGGCTGGACTCTTGGAGGGTATCTTAGAAGATATGTCAGAAAAAGCTAAGAGACAGCAAGAAAATGACACAAGATGAAAAAGAACAGCATCAGTCAGAATCAAAAAAATCTCAGAATTGAGTTGACAGAAACAAGAAAGAACTAGAAACAGAAGGAACAGATCTTAGAAGTGAAGACTGAACTAGAAATCCAAGAAAAAACAAACACAACAGACGATGACAAGAAAAGTAGAAGGGAAAAGAAGAGAACATTTCCAAAATCCAGAAAGAATGAAGAAAAAGGCGACAGTATTTGAGACTGTAAAAATATGGAAGAGGGAAAAAGAAGATCCAACATATGAAGACAGGAGTCTCTGACATAGAAAAACCAGAACCAAGGGATCAGAACAGGTATTACCAAGGATAATTCAAGAACACATTTCTCAAATAACAAAGATTTAAAACTACACATCGAAAGAGGGGTGCCTGGGTGGCTCAGTTGGTTGGGCATCTGACTTCGGCCCTGATTATGATCTCACTGTTTGTGGGTTCAAGCCCCGCACCAGGCTCTGTGCTGACAGCTCGGAGCCTGGAGCCTGCTTCGGATTCTGTGTCTCCTTCTGTCTCTGCCCCTCCCCTACTCACACCATGTCTCTCTCTCTCTCTCTCTCTCTAAAAAAAAAAAAAAAAATTAAAAAAATTTTTTTTAAACTACACATTGAAAGAGAACACATTGTACCTGGGAATATTTACCCATAAAGATCCACACCAAAGCATATTCTAGTAAAATTATAGGACTTTAGGGAAAAAGAGAAAATATACCTTGAGTATCTCGACAAAAAAGAGAAAGTGACTTGTAAAGAATACTGACTTTTCATCAGGCTTTTCAACAGCAATTCTTTATGCCACAAGAGCCACGTATTGGAGCTACGTAAGGAAAGATGGGAACCATGGATTTTAAAACAGTAAAAGACTTTTCAGTACAAAGAGCACACGTTTCGGTGAGCATGACGAACTCAGGAAATTATGGTCCTGTGAGCTCTTCCTGAGCGATCTAGTAGAGAATGAACTTCGGGCAGATAAATGTCTGCAAACATTAACACAATGACAACTGCTAAGCATTAAATATATAGTGACTTGTAAAACTAAAAGGTTAAAAAGGAGAGATTATAGTATGAGATGACTGTATGATCTGACAATAAAAATCATAACAAAATGAACCAAATAAATAAGAATAAAGGGAGAATGAGGATAGTATATGCAGACAAACTGGCTAAGTGTTTTTAATAATCATAATTAACATGCTGGGATCAGTAGTGTTGTTCCAAGACTATAGTATGTATCATGCAGGGTGAAGCAAATGAAAAGTTACGAGACATTTTAATTCTATCCTTCCCCATATCACCGAGAACTAGGAATCTCAGTGTGAAAGAAAGAAGATACAGATGGAACACAGAAGTGGTTAAGTAAAAACCTTTCTGTTGGGGGCACCTGGGTGGCTCAGTCAGTTAAGCGTTTGACTCTTGGTTTCAGCTCAGGTCATGATCTCACAGTTTCGTGAGTTCGAGCCCTGTGTCTGGCTCTGCACTGGCAGCTTGTAGCCTGCTTGGGATCCTCTCTCTCCCTCTCTCTCTCTGCCCCTCCCCTGCTCGTGCTATCTCTGTCTCTCTCTAAATAAATAAACTTAAATTTAAAAAAACCAACCTTGTTGTTCTCAACTTGAATTGAAAAATTTTCTATGAACTCAAGATAGATAAATGGTGGATATATATCTCCCTAAGTAGATACATGTTAATAAATATATGAAGTTTCATATATATGTATATATATATGAACAAAAAGTATATCATTTTGGATGTACTATGTATCATTTGGATGTACTATAGATAATGAATTTTGGTCGGTCATTGTTTCTACATTTTTTTCTCTCTCTATATATACATTTATATTTTTATACATATCCATAGCCTCTAGACTGTACTCTTAAAATATCATTCTCCATTAAAAGAAACCAGAGATTCTAGGAGAAATGGCTGATTCTGGATTGGAGGTAGGAAATGTTCTAGAAGAGACTGGAACATCTTGAGATACCAAATAGCAAAGAACCACCAAAGACTATTAAGAGCATGTCCAAATGGCTCAGGAGTTTCCATTGGCCGCAGGTGGGACAATTTGAGACTCAATAAAGACAGGAATTTCAGTAGATTGAAACGCATCAAATACGTTTGTCTAAAAATTTATGGTATTTAAATAACAACTAACTGATCACCTTTTGAGAATGACAGGCAACCAATTGATTATCCTGAAAACTGAGTAAACAAAAGAAAAGGAAAAGCATTTACCATCTCTCCTATGTAAACAATACCCCTGGACAGCAAAACACCAGATGAAAGGATGGATCCTCTTGTAAATTATTATAGCTAATTTTTTTTTATTTTAGAGAGATAGAGCACAAGAAGGGGAGAGGGACGGAGAGAGAGAGAGAGAGAGAGAGAGAGAGAGAGAGAGAATCTTAAGCAGCCTCCACACTCAGCTCGGAGCCCACGAACTTGGGATCATGTTCGAACCCACGAACTTGGGATCATGACCTGAGCCAAAGTCAAGCATCGGACGCTCAACTGACTGAGCCACCCAGGCGCCCAACTAATAAAATGTTTTAAACTGCAGAACTTGAATACCACCAGCTTGCAACTCCAAATGAATTAGCTAATGGAGCTGAGACTGTCTCTCTCTCTTTCAAAACAAATTAACATCAAAATAAATAAACATTAAAAAAAAGAAATGGATGGAGAATGGGTTGGTTTCCAACCATTCTGTAACAAATTATGATCAACATGGTGGCTTACAACAACACCAAGTTATTATCTAACTGTTCTGGATGTTAGAAGTCTATTCTAACATCCACCTATAATGAGTTCTGAGGGGGCTAAAGTCAAGATGTTGGCAAGGCCGCGCGCCCCCTAGAGGCTCAAAGGGAGAATCTGTCTCCTGCTCTTCCCACCTTCTGGAGCCACCTGCAATCCTGCCTCATGGCCCCTTGGTCTGTAATGAAATGATTGGTGGCTGGGGGCCCCTGGATGGCTTCAGGATGGAAATGGTCACCAGAAAGACCAAGGCATGATTAGAGGGTTGGAACTTTCAGCCCCACTGCCCCCGTCCTCCGGGAAAAGGGAGGGGCTGGAGAGTAAATCAATCAATCACCAACAGCCAATGACTTCCTCAGTCAGGCCTAGGTAATGAAACTTCCTTAAGGATCTTTATTTTTAATTTTTTTTTTCAACATTTATTTATTTTTGGGACAGAGAGAGACAGAGCATGAACGGGGGAGGGGCAGAGAGAGAGGGAGACACAGAATCGGAAACAGGCTCCAGGCTCTGAGCCATCAGCCCAGAGCCTGACGCGGGGCTCGAACTCACGGACCGCGAGATCGTGACCTGGCTGAAGTCGGACGCTTAACCGACTGCGCCACCCAGGCGCCCCAAGGATCTTTAAACAGGGACATCTGGGAAGCTTCTGAGCTGGATGGGGACATCGGGAACACTCCTGGAGAGGGCATGGGGGCTCTGTGTGCCCACCCCCCACCCATACATCTTGCCCTACACACCTCTCTCCTTTGCATTAGGCTGTTCCTAAGTTGGAGCCTTTATAATAAACTGCTACGTGTATGTAAAGTATTTTGCTGAGTTCTTTGAGCCATTCTAGCAAATTATTAAACCCAAGGAGGGGGTTGTGGGAAATTTATAGCTGGTCGGTCGGAGGAGCGGGGGCCACCTGGGCCTGTGACTTGTGTCTGAGGCGGGGCAGTCTTGGGGGGCTGAGCCCTTGACCTGTGTGGTCTGCGCTAACTCTGAGCAGTTAGTGTCAGAATTGAATCGAGTTGTAGGACAGCCAGCTGGTGTCCGGGAAGTGGAGAATTGGTTGGTGTGGAAAGGACCCACACATGTGGTGTCGGAAGTGTTCTGTGGGTAGAAACAGATCCCAGCATACGCCTACTTCGGAAGGCCTGGCTTTTGCTCTGAGGCGAGCATTGGTTGCTAACATCAAGGCCCAGCATCAGGAAGATGTGGCCATGCCCTCGCAGCCATGCTGGACATCTAGGGTCTCTCTCGCAGGGTGCCTGCCCACTGGAACTTCTGGCACGGACGACCAGAGCAGGAAGAATCTTCCCTCTTGTCAGCTGGCTCCCCCAGGGGAGGGGAGGTAGGAGGAGCTGGGCTCACCCATCTGGCTGGTAACCTACTTCCTTTGTCGGGAGAAAGAGGGATATGGCAAAAGGCCACTGTGCTTAAGGAGAATCCCTCCTCACAAAACCCGGAGGACCGGGGAAGAAGTGAGCCTCACTACCAAACAACACCTGCATCACAGGGCTGACGCGATCAAGTACAATGACTCGCTGAAAGTGCTTTCAACCACCTAGAACGAGGTCACTGTCAAGACACCTTAT
The DNA here is from genome assembly GCF_014898765.1 of Herpailurus yagouaroundi. Lineage (NCBI taxonomy): Eukaryota > Metazoa > Chordata > Mammalia > Carnivora > Felidae > Herpailurus > Herpailurus yagouaroundi. The sequence goes on along the minus strand of NW_024412700.1, from coordinate 964,640 downwards.
AAAATGTTATTTACCAAACATCGTCTGGTGCCTGTATGTGGAACCGGCCTCTCTGTGCCCTGCCTCCCAAGCTCTGCCTCACCAGTGCGGGAGGAAACGTCGACAGAGGGCCAGGTCGAGCCCAGACACCCATCCTTGACTTCCTAGCACATGCCAGCGCCCGTGGGCCACCCACCATTCCATCGAGAACAGCGTAAACATTAGACCGTTTGTAATTATACTTAGAACAAATCTTCCCCTCACTGGCGTGGCTTAAACTCCCCGGGACATCCCAAAATAAGCCTGTTCCCTGCTCCCTCGGGTGGGTGCCCAAGCAAGAGGGAATTCGCAGGTTTTCTCCTAGCCACCGCTCTGCTCTTTGGGAAGGAGCGAAGTAACAACCTGATTTTTCAAAGTGGGGAATTATAACCACCCTTGCCGGTGGGTGGTGTCGTCAGGCAGCAGATGCAATGCTGACGAGAGCCCTGTGGGCCCGTCTTCCTCCTTCCCTCCTCCTCCTTCCTTCCCACCCTCTCTCTTTCTTTCATCCTGCTACAGGGTAGTACTAATCATCATAACTAACAGCTTGGGTGTTCTGTGCAGCAGACGCTGTTGTGGGTTTTTTTTTTTTTTTTAATGCTTATTTCTTTATTTTGAGAGAGAGAGAGGGTGCACGTGCACGCTCAGGTGAGGGGCAGAGACAGAGAGGGAGAGAGAGAATCCCAAGCAGGCTCCGTGCTGTCCGTGCAGAGCCGGATGCGGGGCTTGATCCCACGAGCCATGAGATCGTGACCTGAGCAGAAATCCGGAGTGAGACGCTTAACCGGCTGAGCCCCGCCAGGCGCCCCGCCACTCTTGTGGTTTATACGAAATAATTCACTTATTCCTCATCCCAGCCCTAGGAGGAGGCACTATAATTACCTCTGCTTTATAAACGAGACACCAGGAACTTGGCCAGGTCACCAGATTAGTTACATAGTCGAGCTAAGATTCAAGCCCAAGCTCTGTAACTGTGGCTCCAGACCCTGTGGGTGTCACTGGCATCCTCGGTTGCCTCTAGTCTTGGTACAATCGAGATTTAGGGCTGGGTCTCGGAGAGGTAAAATGAGGGCCTCGGGGCCCTACTTTCACCAGAAGCCTAAATAACCAGGATGAGGGAATGCTTGCTGAGGTCCAGCCCAGCTAACAGAAAATTCTCTGCACCTGATTAGAAAACCGGTCAAAGCAACCATTATAGAGTATTATTTCCCTTTATCTTTTTTTTATAAAAAATGTTTAATGTTTATTTTTGACAGAGAGAGAGGCAGAATCGGAAGCAGGCTCCAGGCTCCGAGCTGTCAGCACAGAGCTCGATGCGGGGCTTGAACCCACGAACTGCGAGATCATGACCTGAGCCGAAGTCAGACGCTTAACCGACTGAGCCACCCAGGTGCCTCTTGTTTTCCCTTATCTCGCCACTGTTCTTTGCACGTGAAGATTTTGGGGGACCCTCCTGGAGAGCGGCTGACCAAGGTCTGGCGCAGAATCTCTTCCCCCGCTCCCCACCATTGTATCTAACGCAGACTGCCCTTTGGTGTGTGAGGCCATGTGTCACACACCCAGTGCTTTCTCCTCCAGGCTGAACAGCTTCTGGTCCTTCAACCACTTCTCTGTGGGGCAGCAGGGCAATGCCTCAGCACCTCGCAGCCCACCAGCCCAGCCCGGAGCTCCCCGTGAACTCAGAATGGCTCCCCTTAGACCTGCTCCGCTCTGGGCACGGGCCCTCCCATCTGGACTTACCAGTTTGATGCCCTAGGCCCTTGTGAACACGGGCTCAGCTTACAGATGCCCAGAACGGCCCTCAACCTGCAGTGACTGTGGTGGATGGACACACGCCCCAGCCTCCCCTCCTTCAGGTGAAGAAGGGTTCTGGAAAGTTCTCTTTGCTTCTCAGAAGTTTTATCAGAACCAGGTATCATCCTTGGCAGTGACCTTGATAGCATGCCCTCGTGTTGGTTTTTCTTCTTTTTCTGGGACTTCTTCCTGTTTTTCTCAGTCCTGCTTCTAAAGATCGGCCCTCAAAGAAATTACTTGGATGCAAGTTCTCTGTCTTGAGCTCTATTTTTGAAGGAAGCCACACTGAGACCACCAGGGTCCAGACAGCCCCCCACTTACATTTCCTCTCAGAAAGCCCCCTACAAAATGTGCTAGAGAGATGGGGGGATGGGGGCAGAGTTGTCGTGGTCTTGGGGTAAAGGGGAGCAGCGGTGTGGCCCGTTAGAGGTCCCAGGAGCCTCTCTCACGGCCAGAATGCGGGGCTGAGAGCAAATGCCAGGAACGCACCGAGGGTATGTCTTGGGGGGGTGGGGGGATGGGCAGCGGGCCTTCGGATTGTGCCTAGGACAGCCGACGACCTTATAGGCCCTACCCATGTACTGGGGTGGCTGTGTTGGACACAAGGGGGGGCACCAACTGCTGTCTGAGGTCCTAACTGTCAGCCGGCCTGAACTGCAGAATTGCCAGCCTCTAACATCACATGGGACAATTCCTTAAAATATCTATCTATCTATCTATCTATCCATCATCTCTATATCTCTATACCTATACTTATATCTATATCTATATCATTTATATCTATATTTATACCTTTATCTAAATCTATACCTATACCTATGTCTATATCTGTATCTATATCTATCTCTATATCTATATCCTCTATCTATATCAGTCCGGGGACTGACTATATCTAGTCAGTCTGGGGAACCCTGACCCATACAGGCGTGCTGATTTTTATTAACCTGCTTTCTGCTTGTATTAATTGGGAGGAGGGGGTAAAGGAGTGGGTATGTGGGATCAGTCCCGAGCCTCACCTTGTGTTGGATGACTTCCTAAATATTATGGGGAATAAGCTGGCCAATTATGACAGGTTGAACTTGAATTTTTCTGCATCAGAGTTCAGGTCTTGACAAAGATTTCCTGACGTCAGGCCTCATGACCTGTTTCTCTTACTGGCTGAATTTGGGACAGAAACTCAGGGGGTGGAGATCTCCAGGAGCCGGATCCTCGCCTGGACAAAGACTCATTAAAAAAAAAAAAAAAAAAAAAAAAAAGCTGTCTGGCCCCAATTTTCTCTAGAAAGCAACTACTGAAAATTCTTTTGATTTTTTTAATGTGTATATATTTTTGAGAGAGAGAGAGACAGAGCACAATTGGGGAGGGTCAGAGTGATAGGGAGACACAGAATCCGAAGCAGGCTCCAGGCTCCGAGCCGTCAGCACAGAGCCCGTCGAGGGGGGCTCCAACGCAGGAACTGTGAGATCATGACCTGAGCCGAAGTTGGATGCTTAACCGGCTGAGCCCCCCAGGCGCCCCCTGAAAGTTGTTTTAAAATGGATTCTTTAGGGGGCGCCTGGGTGGGGGGCTCAGTCGGTTGAGCATCTGACTCTTGATTTCAGCTCAGGTCATGATTCCAGGGTTGTGAGATCGAGCACCCAGTACGGAGCCTGCTTGGCATTCTTTGTCGCCCTCTGCCCCTCCCCCGCTTTCCTGTACTCTGTGAAAAAAACAAATCCAAACCGGATTGTTTGGTATTTGGCTCCATATCACGTATCTCTGTGGGCCTTTCAAGGTTAAGAGCCCCTACGTTATTTCATAACCTATTCAGTCCAAAAGGGTGAATGCTCAATCATTGGTGAAAGGCCATTATCTAAATGACAGTCCAGTCCTTACAGCTGATACAGCAGGAAATGTGCAGGAAATGTGTTTTTCACGTTCTTTCTGAACTTGTTGCCTTTTTGCAGGTACCACTTGCTAGCTGCTGTAGAATTTGTCCTGAGAAGGCCCCTGGGAGACGGTCTGCAGGATCCTACAGTGGCACAAAGCAGGTGGCGGGGCGCGTGGGGGTGAAGCCCCTCCCCCCAGAAGTGTTCAGTGTCCTTGAACATGGAGCCTTCACACTGGAGGTTCGGGCTTTACCAAAACGCAAACCCTTCGAGGTCGTGGTCTGCTGTTCACAAAGAGCCGATAACCGCTACCCAGCGGTCCTTCCTTTTTTTTTCTCTTCATAGAAGACAGGGAATACTTTATTCAAACCCATCAGAGAAACGGACGGCTTGGGTCTATAACAAAGCATCATTTTTTTTCTTAAGTTTATTTTATTTATTTTGGGAGAGAGAGAGTGGGGGAGGGGCAGAGAGAGGGGGCAGAGAGAGAATCCCAGGCGGGCTCTGTGCGCTCAGCACACAGCCTGACACGGGGCTCGGTCTCTCAAGCCGTGAGATCATGCCCTGAGCCGAAATCAAGAGCCCGACACGCTCAAATGCCTCAGCCACCCAGGCGCCCCAAGGTATTGTGTTTTTAAAAAGAGGCCAGTAACTATAGGAGAGTATACACTTCTACATACAAATGAACAGATCAGAGCACAACTTTTCAATATTTAAAACAGAATAAGCTTTCCTGTAAAAGCAGCACCTTTGTGGCATCTTTAACTGTAGTGCTCCTCTCCTCCTTCGTCACCCTCTCCTGCCACAGAATCCACACCAACCTCCTCGGAATCCTTCTCGAGGGCGGCCGTGTTCTCATGGGCCTCTTTCTCCGTGCCCCTACCCACATACCAGTGGACAAGGGCGTGCCTGGCATACATCGGGTCAAACTTGTGGTCTAGGTGAGCCCAGGTCTCGGGGATGGCCGTGGTGCTCTCAGCATACACACAGCTCGCTGCACCTTGGTCGGGTCTCCAGCAGGTAGCACGGTGGGAGGCAGGTTACTGATGGCAACTCTGAAGCCAGCCGGGCACCAGTCCCCAAACCGGACGGTACTTTTGGTCTCGATGGCAGCAATGGCGGCACTGACGTCTTTGGGAAGCATAGGACCACTGGACAACGGGCAGCAAGCCACGTATTTGCCACGGCGAGGGTCATGTCTCACCGTCTGGTTCGCTGACTTAAAGGATGCATCTATGATCTCTGCTACGGGATGCTGTTCACAGCAGGCCCTCTCAGCGGAGATGACAGGAGCGTAGGTGGCCACGGGGACGTGGATGCGGGGGTAGGGCACCAGATCGGTCCGGAATTCTCTCGGATCAACACTTAGGGCTCCATCAAATCCGAGGGAAGCAGCGACGGAGGACAGTTTGACTTATCCACCTGTTCAGGTCAGTAGCCCAGGTTGGGTGTTCGGTACTGAGGTTTCTACGACAGATGTCATAGATGGCCTCGTCCTCTACAAAGAAGGCACAATCAGAGTGCTCGCTCCAGGGCAGTGTGGGTAGTGAGGATGGAGTTGTAGGGCTCAACTACAGCCGTGGAAACCTTGGGGGCTGCGTAAGTGGAGAGCTCCAGCTCGGGCTTCTCGCCATAATCGACAGAGAGACGATGCACCGGCAGGGAGGTGATCCTGGAGACAGGTCCTCCCCCAAAGCTGTGGGAAACCAAGAAGCCCTGAAGACCCGTGCGCTGGCGGGCCAGTTTCTGAATTCGGTCCAAGACAAGGCCCATGATCTCCTTGCCAATGGTGTAGGGCCCTGGGGCATGGTTATTAGCGGCATCTCTCTTGCCGGTGAGGAGCTTCTAGGGCAGAAGACCCGATGGTGGCTGCCGGTGTGAACTTCATCCACGGCTCCGGGTTCCAGGTCACCAAAGCTGGCCTGCGCACGAGTACTCGTCTCACTGAAGAAGTTGTTGAAGGAGCCATCTCCTCCCCCAATGGTCTTGTCACTTGGCATCTGACCCTTGGGCTGGATGCTATGTTCCAGGCAACAGGGCTCCCAGCGGCCATCGCGGACCTGGACACCAGCCTGGCCAACGTGGACGGCAATGCGCTCACACACAATTGCTGCTCTGTGGCTGCCCACCTCCGGAGATTACTTTTAATGGAAGAGACGAGTGTTGAGTTCCCGCCAGGATGTCTATTTCATCTTGCCGGGATCCAGAGGCTTTATGTTCTCTCCTTCCTCCCCGATCCCACAACCTGCTGCGGAAGGAACTGGAAAAGCAGTGCCAGCCCGCGGAAGCAGTTTGCCGATAGCAGCCCGTGTAACGGCCACCACGTTATTATAGAAAATACATCAATAACCATTCAGGATTCAAAGTGTTACAATCATCGTATATGACATGATCACTAGGGATTTCGCTGATCTGCAGGCTTCCTGTTGTCTCACTATATCTTTGTTTTGTATGATTACACTATGTAATATGTACAATTAGTTAAAGAACTTGTCTCACTACCGCCCCCCCAACCATGAATAAGTTTTCTCTTATATTTATTCTTTTGGAGGAGCTTTACAGGTACACATCCCAAACCTTAAAATCCTGTGTGTGTGAAGGTGGGGGGCGGGAGTGATAGGACTTGATTCTGTTCATTTTACATGGTCGTTTGGGACTTAGTGCTGATTTCACTGTCCCCCACCCCCCACCCCGGTCCCCTTTTCCCGGAATGTGACAGCCTCTCCCTTCACTCGGGTTTTCTTCCGGTCTCCCGCCGAGGTCTGTCCTGTCCTTGGTAAAGAGGTTGTGCATTGGTTTTTATGAGTCACCTCTTTCTTCCCTTTAATTTTCCAGCTGGTTTTTGTTATTATATCAGAAAAGCACTAAGCCCGGAGTCTTTCTTTTCCAGGCAGCCACCATATGGAATTGCCGTACTAGTTCTAAGTGTTTTCCAGTCGATTCTAATTGGTTTTCTAGGTGGGTAGTTATATCATCACTTTCTTGTCTCCTTGTCAATATTTATAATTCTCGGTCCATTCAGAATTTAATGAGAATACCTCTCTTGTCCCAATGATTCTGTGAGGTATTTTTTATTATGTTAAGGAAATAACATTTGATTACAGTTTTCTTTTTTTTTTTTAATTTTTTTAACGTTTTTATTTATTTTTGAGACAGAGAGAGACAGAGCATGAACGGGGGAGGGGCAGAGAGAGAGGGAGACACAGAATCGGAAGCAAGCTCCAGGCTCTGAGCCATCAGCCCAGAGCCCGACGCGGGGCTCGAACTCACGGACCGCGAGATTGTGACCCGGGCTGAAGTCGGATGCTTAACCGACTGAGCCACCCAGGCGCCCCTTGATTACAGTTTTCTATGGATATTTTTTTTTTTTTGATTCTGGGAAGAATGCTGGATTTTCTTCAGATAAAGACTCTGTCGTCAGACCCTGGGGTCGGGTCCCACCGAGCGAGTGGAATGTGCAATGCTGCGTAGCAGGAAGACAAATCGGATATCGGTGCATATCCGTATTTAAACGTCCAGAAAACTTCAATAGTTTACGGGGACAATAGGACGGTGTATTTGATGTTAGATTATTCCAGATAACCCAGACTGTTCCAGGTGGAACAGTCAACCACCCTTTGCTCTCTCGTCTATCTTCCCTCCCTGCCTGCCCTCACTGTGGGGAAGACATGGCCCAGGCCCCCAAGAACCCCCGCCCCACCTCTACCCCGCTAATGGATGCGCTGGAAGAAAAGAAGGGAGGGGGAGGAAGCGGGGGGTCCAGCGTGTTTCTCTGCCTTCTGGGGCATCCCTGGAAGAAGGGATACCCACTCCCACTGCATAGCGCTCCTTTGATGGCCAAGCGACAGTCAGATGACCCTGGTCTGGGGGCTTTTGCTAAAACCGCCTTAAACCACCTCTCCGGCCATCGGAGCCCCAGCTCTAAGGGCCGCAGCAGCAGGGCCGGCTTCGTGGGCGTCCGCCCGCAGCCGCGTGGCCGCAATCCGTGCAGGGGACCCTGACCCATGCAGGACCACCGCAGTCATGCATGGCTGCTGGGGACACGCTCGCCGTCCAGCCTGAGTCCCCATGTAGGCGTCCGGCCTTCTTATGCACGCATCTCTGCTGCGTGTGTGTGTGAGTGAGCAGTCCTGAGTCCTAGCGTGAGGGCCTCTCCTTCCCGGATCTGCCGGGAGGGGTGGAATCGGCTGCCGTGGACCCATTCTTCCTATGACAGGCTCACAAACCCAGGTGAAAGGTTGGCCCGGCGCGTGGAGGGCTTCAGACGGCAAAGCGCCGGGCACAGGGGCTGGTGCCGGAGGCTTCGGAGAGGGCTGGGGGTCCACCCTTGTTGAGACGTGTTGATGAACACGCCAGTACCTCAATTCTTCCTTTCTCAGCAGCTTAGCCGCTACACTGGAGGCAAAGCCACGTCCAGCTTTTCTCTGGGTCCCAGTCAATTCTTCCACGGTCCCTAACATGGCCTTAGTCTCCAAGGTCTTTCTTCTTCCTGTTTAGCCAGAGGAAGAATAGTGGTTCAGAGCTTGGGATTGAATTCAGTTCTGCCACCTGCCAGCTGTGTAACCTTGAGCAAATTATGGACCCTGTCTGTGCCTTAGTTCTGCCGTCCGTAAAATGGGATGAATAGCAGTACCGACTCGTCCCCTGCTTTAAATCTCTGGCTCCTTGCCCCCCATCAGCCAAACTCCAAGTCTTTGATGTGCAGCATAAGGACCCCTCCCCATCGGCCCACCTCGGCTGTGTCCCAGCCTCGCTTAGCTCTCAGCACTGATTTGCACGGCAGTCCTACCGAGGTGAGGAGAGCTCAGGTGGACTTGCCCGGCGCCGGTGAGGGGCAGAGCCAGGGACAGCTCAGTGCCCGCAGGACACCAAAGTCCTTCCTCCCCAACCTGCCCCTCACATCGCCCTGTGTTTCCAAAACATTCCATGCTGTTTCATTCCTCTGTCTCCTTGTCTATACACCGTTCTCCTCCCCAGGGCGTCCAGAGAATCGTAAGTGAGTTGGGCCACAGCAAGCAGGTGCAGACGAGAGGGGGCGGAGCCAGCAGACAGGAGGCGTGGGGGGGCCACGGAGGGGTGCGGTCACAGCTGCATTTCAGAGACTGGTGTGAGCACAGCCCCGTGCCCTCCCTTTCCTGAAGGGGGGGCGTGGCTTTCCGCGTGGGATCCTGACACCAAAACCCACGGCCTCCACGTTTCAGGCAGAGGTTGAAAAGTGCACACAGCGTGTCTGCATCTGATCCGCGGAGGCTCGGCTTGCGCCGTGCGGTTGTCATGGCGACACATAATTGCGGCGTCACTGGCGACGGGAGTAAGTGCCCGTCGCTGACCACGGAGCCGCTCGCCTTGTGCTTCTTCCGCCACAAAGGATCTCCTTCGGGACGGCTGCCTCGGCGACAAAGCACTTCCGGCCGACTGTGTCTTCCCGACTGGGGCCCGGGGAAGGGTGTGGGGGGGTCCGGCTCAGCGAGGGCTGAGCCTGGGTCCCTGCCCCCGCGCCTTGATTTCACAGCCCCCCGCCTCACCCTACCCCTGGTTCGGCCTCTCCAGGGCTGTGGCCCGCTCCGAGAGCAGAGCGCCGAGGAAACCGATCCTAGGATTTCCTGAGTCCTAGTGCTTATCCCGACTATTATGACTGTGATTAAAGACGACCCTGCCCCCGAGGCTCAGCGCCAGTCTCCCCCGAGCATCACTCCCAGCACCAAATATCCGTGATGATTCTTGTGGAACCGAATGAAGCCTTCTCTTCCCTTCCCCGCCCCCTGCAGCTCCTGGCCTGCATCACGTTTATCGTTTATTCATTCAACAAACGCTAGCGACTATGCACCGAGCACCAGGCACTGTACTGGATTATAGAACACTGAGCCAAACAGACGAGCATCTCTGCCCTCATGGGGCTTGAAACCTCACGTGGGAGCAGACAATAAACACAACAAGTTAAGTAAATTACGCATTAGGAGGTATTAGGGGGTGACCTGTGCCAAAGAGATAAACGAGCAAAGAAAGGAGATGCCGGGGAAGGGGATTTCAATTTGTACTTTTATTTTTTTTAATTTTTTAATGTTTATTTCTGAGAGAGGGAGAGCGCATCAGCAGGGGAGGGGCAGAGAGAGAGAGAGAGAGAGAGAGACAGAGAGAGACAGAGACAGAGAATCCAAAGCAAGGTCCAGGCTCTGAGCCGTCAGCACAGAGCCGGACGCAGGGCTTGAACTCACAAACCATGAGATCGTGACCTGAGCAGAAGTCAAGACGCTTAACTGACTGAACCACCCAGGCGCCCCAAGGGCTTTCAATCTTTAAAAGAGTGGTCTGTGAGGGACTCACTGACAAGTAGGATTTGAGGGGGGAGCTGGAGGAAAGGAGAGAGCAGTTCATCCAGATATCTAGGAAAAGAATGTTCTAGGCTGAGGGAGTAGCCCCTGCCAAGGCCCTGAGGTAGGAGGGAGTGTGGCGTGTTAGCGCAACGGCTAGGAGAACAGCTGGCTGGAGCGGGGACAAGGAAGGGACTAATGGAATGGAGACGTTGTGGGTCATTGCGGGCTCACGGGCTTTCACAGGAGCGAAAGGTAGAGGCTTTGGAGGGATGTTGGTAAAGTGTCACCGTCACTGTGGTCTTGAGAATTGACCGCGGGGGGCAGGGTGGAAGTGGAAACCAGTCACCAGGTGACAGATGATCCAGTTGGGACCGGCCTGGCATGGAGGAGGGGTGGGGGGCAAAGGTTCTAGATGGGAGGGGTGAGCAGAGGTCCTAGATGTACCCGGACGCAGGAGTGCCTGGGTTTGCTGGTGGGACCGGAAGGACGCCTGCCGAAGGCAAGCAATCCGGGGGCTTGCAAGGGCTGGCAAGGCCGCGGAGCGGTGGGGTGAGAGGGCAGGATCCCAGGTCGGGGTGTGTTCGGTTTGAGATGTTACAGAGACACCCCCACGGAGGTGTCGGGTGGGCGTCTGGAGACACCGGGCTGGCGTTCTAGAGAGAGGTCCAGACCAGAGATCCCATCTCCGTGAGGAGATGACTTACAACGCCTGCAGGCTAAGTGAGCACAGCGAGGGGGTGAGTGCACCTGGGGCAGAGAACGGGTCCCAGCACGGAGCCCTGGGCCACCAACCAGAGGAGATCACGAGGAACCAGCAACAGCCGGCGAGGCAGACGGGCGAGGAGAGCCAGGGAAGGAAGTGCTTCGAGAAAGAGGGAGAGACCAGCTGCTCGCTGCTACTGGAAGATTGGGGGGGGGGGGGGGGGGGGCGACTGTCCAGCAGGGTCCGTGGTGAGGTGGCCCCGGCCCCTTCCGTGGTCTGGAGAGAAAGGGCTGGATGGCTTTTGCAAGGGGGTGGTTGTAGAGCGGGGCAGAGCAGGGTGGGGGGCAGCCGCTGCAGGGGTGTGGGTGGGAAGAGCAGAGCTGCTGGCTGGGGGCAGCCGCAGGAAAGCTCGCTCTTGGCTGCCGGTGCCTCTTGGCAGAGTCAGTTTCACGTCTCCGGATGCCTGGGGAGAACTCGGGGCTACTTGAGTCAGTCTCTGGGGACGAGGCCCCCATTCTTTCGGTTTTAAGTGTCACCAGGTGATTCCATCGTGGAGCCAAGAGGAAGAACCACCGAGGGAGGGAAAGACACACTGAGCAGCAGGGGAAGACGGGGGACGATGGCTCCTGGCTCCGGGAGAGCCGAGGGGCGGTTTCCAGAGACAAGAAATGTCATCTGTGGGCGTCGCCGCTGGAAGGGGCCCGTGGGGGAGGGGGCCTGGCAGAAGTTCCCGTCTGACTGTCCCTTTGTCAGAGGAATGGGAAGAAAGGTTACCCGCTGGAGGGGACAGTCTGAAATGGTCCTGGAGGGGAGCGGGAAGGGGAAGGAGCCTGGGGTGGGGGGGGGGGTCTCCTGTGGTCCCAGGCAGTACAGCGTCCCCACCCCAGGCTTGAGGCCGGCAATTCAGAGTGAGACCAGGAGGCCTGGCCACCTGCAGCCCCACGGCCCTGGGCCTCTGCCTCGGGGCCCGCAGACCCGCTCGAAGTGCTTGCTGTTCGGTCCGGTTGAACTCCGCCCTCCGCTGCTGCATGCTCTTGACCGAGCTCTTCAGTGCCCCAGCACCTTCGTCTGTGACGCAGTGACGGTGCCCTCCGCCGAAGAGCGTGGGAAAGGCCACAGGTGGGCTGCGAGCACCAGGACAACAGCTGTCCCACCGTGGGCACGTAGTGTCAGCTCCTGTTATAATTCCCGATTAGTTGGGGACTGGCTGCGCCCACCGAAAGAGCCCCTCTCTCATCTTCCATGCCCCTCCTCGCTTCTTCACATACTCCAGGGAACGTGGCACATACCAGCCACGTGGAAATTACGTGGCCCGTACACACCTTTGGCCGGACAATTAGCTACTTCCTGAGCGTTGGTCTGGTATAAGCTGCAAGATCATCGACACCAAGAAGGAGGCAAAAACCAGACGCAGACATCGGCCTATTTCACCAGTACCTTCCCCTCTCCGGGCCCCCGCGCCCCCCCCCCCCCAATGTACACACTCTGATTCCGAGCTTCACTGCAGAGTTATAAATAAAATGGGCCATTTGTGCTTCCTCTGCTTAGCAGAAAAACATCTGAGATCGCGGACAGTAAGAGGCACAACAGAACAGAGTCACTAAAATAAGAATAAGAAACGTGACCGGACGACCAAGCTGGGGGGCTCTACCAGAGACCCCGGCACCGTGGAGAGCCGTGCACTCCCATCTCTGCACTTCCTGAGGTCGGGGGAGTGTACCTACCTTGCCAAAGACGGCATTGCTAACTTTGCAGGCATATATTTGTCTAGATGAACTGTGGGGTGTTTTCCTCCGTGTTTTCGGAAAATGGCATGCCCGTTGGCTCTTCAAGACCCAACTTCCTCTGGGCTGGGTGGCAGATGGTCACTGGTGAGAGCCGAGAGCCTGGGTGGTTTTGCTCCCTGCAGAAGGCCCAGTGATGGTGAAAAGGGTGGGTGGGAGGAGCTTCCTGTCCCTGGGCTAGTTAGCAGTGGTGTCATGGGACGGGGGCATCCAGCCACCCTCATAGCGACAAGGCGGGAAGACTGGGTATCAGGGCCCCTACCAGCAAAACTCCAGGATTGTCTGAGGTGGACAACTGTCCTTCGTGACGAGCCCCAGAGACCCCTTTCCCGGGTGACGAGACGACAGGATGGTACAGGGAGGGGCCGGCCTGGCCCCATTCAATCGGGGCTGTGATGTCACTGCAGATTCTGTAATCGGAAGGATCAGGCGGGGGCCGAGCCCCACGTCCTCTGCTCTGCTCCTGCTGACTTTGCTTCCTGCCCGTGGGTCTCTGAGATGCCCATCCCAGCAGGCACAGCAAAGGATGATGTCCTCGTGAAGGAACCTGGGTCCTTCAGTTGCACAGTCTTCTCCGACACCCAGGACGCACGGTGATGTTGAGCACATTCGTATTTCGAGAGGGCTTCATGGGCTGCGAACTGCTGTTACGGGAGCCACCGAGAACACAGCTGGGCTGGCGCCCAAAGCCACTCTGCCAGATGACAAGGACGTGTCTTGAGATGGTGCTAATTCTCGGGCCTTGATTGCAGACGAACCGCTTTCCGCCTTGATTAAAATGGGAGCTTATGGGTGCTAAATGTGGCTGTCGCTACAAATTGACTTTGATTTACATTTGGAATGGGTCGTCTTGTCCCCTTGCTGTGCACTAACTCACGTGGCAAGATCTGGATTTAATTTTTTTTTTTTCCTTCCAAGAGCTATTCAAGCACCCGGGGACTCTGAGGCTTGGGTGGGTTCAAATATGGGGGCCCTCCCAAATCCCCAACAGATGGCACGGCTGGTCCAAGCACAGGGCATCAGAGTCTCAGAGACCAATCCGAACACAGGAGCCATCCATCGAGAGTCAGAAGACGGGCATGGCTGGGTCCCAGAGCACTGCACCCATGTGGTCTGGTCACCTCTCCCGCAGGCCCTCCAGACCTCAGGTAGAGCCTTGCCCTGTGTAGACGCTGAGATGTGAGGTCAGACACTACTTGGTTCTAAAAACAAAAGGGTCGGTCTTCAAAAATACGGTAGAGATAGCCTTCGAGCTATAGGAAGCAGAAGCTGCCCGAGATCCTTTTAGGGAGCAAGGTGAGAAATAAAAATAGATCAAGCAGGGCATTTTATAATTAAGCGCTCAGGGGTTCGGTGCCACCCGCAGACGTGTTAGGAACGCAGGGGGACAGAGGGTGAGGTGAGCAAGTCCCTGGGTGCTCCCGAGGGAAGATTTAGGTGCCCTGACGGGGACAAGGGGAGCTGTGAGTGAGTGGAGGAGAGAAGGAGGGGCGCTCCAGGCAGGAGAGAAGCCAGGACAAAAGTACGGAGGGCAGCAGAGAAAGGTGCGTGCGTGCGTGCGTGCGTGTGTGTCCATGTGCCTGTGTGTTAGTTTCTACCGCGGCCGTAACAAAGAGTCACAGACGGGGTGGCTCATAACAGAAACTTACTCTCTTGCAGTTCTGGATGCTACAAGTGCGAGATCGGGGTGTCACCGGAGCCATCAGCAGAGCGCACGAGGCTCTGGGGGGTGGGGGGCGGGTGCGCTCTGCACCTCCGTCTCAGATTCTGGTGCTGCTAGATGTCCTTGGAGTTCCTTGGCTTCTAGATGCATCCTTCCAACCCCTGACCCCACCCTGACGCGGCCTTCTGCTTGAGCGCACGTCTTCATGGTGTTTTCCTCTCTGTGCATCTGTCTCTGTGCCCCCTCTCTTCTCCTAAGGACCCAGTCATCTAGATTAGGGGTCCCCTTCATGACCTCCCCTTAAGGAACCAAAGACCCTATTTCCAGAGAAGGTCACATTCACAGGTGGCAGGCATGTGGCTTCAGCATCTCTCTCTGGGGGACACAACTCAACCCACATGGCATGCTTATGGGCCCCAGAGGCAGTCCTGCCCACCTCTTGGGGGAAATTCTGCCGGGTAGAACTGGGGCATGGGGCCGGGGGAGAGCTCAGGCAGGTGGGGCTGGAAGTCTGGGAGGGGGCTGATGTCGCCGCAGCCATCCGGGTGGCCGTGTGGGGCTCCTCCCTGGGAATCCGCGGCAGTGTTGGTGACGTCACCGATGGGAGGAGAGGTACCACGGAGGTCATGACCAGCCAGGGGAGAACCCCAATGCGAGCAAGGCCATGCCAACTACGGCAGAGAACTATGCTCCTTTTGAGAAACATGTTGCTGGGAGAGGGGACACTTGACCTTGGAGCACGGACCGTCCACGCACTTGGAGCTGCCTCCTTGCGGTCTAGGTCCTGTGGGACCCACCAAGTCACGAAGTTGAACACACCAGCAGCGGTCCATTACGAGAGGGAGGTGGTGCATTTGGGACAGAGGCTGAGCAAACCGTAAGACTCCACCAGCGCCCCTTCCCCAGCTGACTCCTATGGCCATGTGGGTAGCAGAGCGTCCTGTCTGACCCGCGTGAGGGGCAGATAGAAAAATCCAAGCTGCCTCGACAGATGGCCATCTGAGTAATCTGAACGTGTTTAGCTGTTGCGTGACCGTCATGACCCAGGACAGCCCTGAATGTCCCAGGAGACAGCTCTTCCCAGTGGGCAGGGCTGTGACCAGTACAGTTGTTCATCCACACGTGTGGCCGGAGAAGGAGACCGAGGGGAGGATACGCACAGGCGCCTGGACAGCGGCCAGTGGTCCGGCCGGCTGGTTAGGGGTCTGCAGGGTTAGGGACAGAAAGGTCTGGGTAGAGGCGTGTGGAAGGACATACGGGAATGGTGTACGTGAGGTGTAAAGGTGTCGGAATCACACGTTATGGTGCCCACCAGAGGCCACCCACTGCGCAAAAGGCGCTGAACGGCCAAGCACACAAAATGACTCACTGGTGGATGGCAGCTAGCCTTTGTCACCAGGCACCTTGGGACTGGCTAGATGGGTACGTGAGTGGCAGAGAAGGAGGCTGTGTGTGGGTCTGAGAGGACGGACTCCCATTTATCGAGGACGATCTAGCCACTGCCACCTCTGAATTTCCAACCAGTCAGCAGCTGAGAACAAGGCTGACCCCAATATGGCGCTCTTCCTGGAGGAGACCATCTGCTCGGTGGCAAGGCGGCCATGTTAAGCCCCTTACACCTCGAAACGGCCAGCGGTTCATCCTCACGTGGACAGATACCTATTCTGGGTGTGGCTTTGTCTTTCCTGCCCACAGAACCTCAGCCATCAGCACCGTCTGGGGGCTTATGGGACACCTGGCCAGGCATGGATTCCACATGACATAGCAGCCATCAGAGGGCTCACTTTACAGCTAAGCAGGTGCAGGGGTGCGGCCATGACTGTAGGACGCACTATTGTATCCAGAAGCAGCCAGCCCCACAGAGAGCTGGAGTAGCAGACTGAAGGTGTCCCTGGAGCTCGGAGGTGACAGCACACGGGGCTGGGAAGGAGCACCCCACACATGCTGTGTGTGCATTATTCAGAGGCCTCTTGGTGGCACTGTGTCTCCCAGAGTTAGAACACGTGGGCACACGGGCCACGGCGTGGAAGCCCAAGTAGCCTCCTTACCATCGCTCCGTGACCCGTGCTTCCTGTCCCCGCGACTCTGGACTCTGTAGAGCTAAAAGTCTGGGTCCCAATAGGGGACACCCTCTTGCCAGGGGACACAGGCAGGGTCCCATTCAACTACAAGCTACAGCTCTTACCAGGACGCTTTTGGCTCCTGTCCAGGGCCCAGTGGGTGAAGAAGGAAGTCACCCTCTTGGAGGGTAAGTTAACCTTGACCAGCAGTGGGAGGTAAGATGCTTTCAAACAATGGGTGGGGGAGGAAGACACGTGGAAGCCGGGGATCCATGTGGCTCCCTCCTCATGCTTGCCCAGCGTGACTTTGGGCCCTGCGACCCTGCCTGAGAAGGGTCTGATCGTAAAGGACTCAGAGCCCTCAGGACAAGGTTTGGGTCACATTACCAGAGAGGCCGTTTAGACTGGATCCTGTGGGGGAGGGGGCGGGATGGGCACCCACGTGGCCCCAAGACCAGAGGCAGCAGTGGTGGCTCACGGTTAATTCCATCCTTCTTCCCCCAAGTCTCCCCAAAGGCGAGAGGAGAGGCCCCAGAAACCACAGGGGCGCCACTCCCTACACGCGCACAGAAACGTGCTTCTGTGTGTCACAAGGAGGGATGCGGTGGTCACGGAGGTGGCACCCGACTGTCCTTCCCAAGGACAGCCTTGACTGACAGCCCCAGAGCCTCCGACTAGGCTTCCCCAGTGCACCTGCACCGAGGCCACACCCCTGCGGCCATCCCCAGGCAACGACAGAACACGAGGGGTCCTCTAGCGGGCTGTCCCTGCCTTCCCTCTGACGGGCGACTTGTGTGTGTGGCAAGGCCGCATGGTCTGGGTGTGAACTGTGCTGATCCGAGGCTCTTCCTACCCACCCCCTTCCGCTCTCCTTCCCCAGGTGTCCGACCTGGGCTGTGGTCGGAGGCTCTCCCCACCCACTCCTGCTCGCTCCCGCCCGATCCTGCACAGACATTGCCCCCCGTTCAACGTCTTCCATGTCTAGTTCTGTCTTGGCATCCACCTCCCCAAGGATCCGAACTGACACAGATATGCCAGCAAATGAGAGCCTCTGAAGTTACTGGTTCTTTGTTTAAAAAGGGAGAGAGAGAGATGCACTGGGCAATCCCTGGGGCGCAAGCAGTTCAGCCTGAAACTGACCCCAGTTTTCATTAACCAGGGTCAATCAGAGCCACCCCGACTGGCGGGTGAGATGTGGACAGAGGCTGACGTGGGAATTTCACCCTGCCGTCGGCAAACGTTTTCACGGGATCTTTTATGTGCCTCTCCGGTGCGGACGGTTTTGCTCGGTACTTGCACAAATATTCTGCTCTTCACAGCTCGCAAGGGGCCCTCAACTTTCAAAAACGTTTAGAAGGAGTTCCAAAATATCTCGAGCAATAGGAACATCGTGAGAACAGATGCAGATCTTCCCAGCGGGCTATTCCAACGCTGCTTTTTGCGGGCTTGCTCTCCGCGAAAGCGGAACAGAGGAAGAATATGAGGCAGGGCATTTTGTGATCTCTGGTCGCCCGAAGAGTAGCCACTTTGTGCATCTGGACTTAAAAACACAAAGAGATGCTAGGATTAAAAAAAAAAAAAAAATTGAGGAAAAATAAACCAAAAGGAAAGTGGCCTCTTTTCCATCAGATCTTGGTAATTCTCTGAATCAGATATCTGACCATTTCTATCAAGCCAACAACCTTTCCTTCGCTGAACGAGCAGCCCACCTCCTAGCCCGGGGGTATCTGGTTACAGAGCCATGGGAGTGTGACCAGGAATAAAAAGCACTGAATTACGCCTGTCAAAGTAAATGACCCACGTGCGCTTGATGATGCTGGGTCCGGGCTTCTGTAATCACTGTTTTTTTCTTGCTCAGGTAACTTGAAAAATTACCAATGGACCTTGATAATCCCAGTCATTAGTAAGCTTAAGCAGGCTTTCTTCAATTACAAAGGGCAAAGTTCTTTTCCTATGGGAGAAGATTTGTGCACTCCAATCCCATCAGAGACACTCGTCCGGATCCCCAGAGGGACAAGAATATCCGATGCCTCTGCTTGAGTTGAGCCCCTGAAAACGGCCCTCGCACCCCACAAACACCGTGTGGAGTCAGGAGGACGCCCACCCACATGGAGGGTGGGTCTTACCTCATCGGAACCTCCGTTTCCCACAGATATCCAGAACGGGCTTGGGAATGAATGCCACGGTCCTGTAGGTCCTCTGGGAGGCCGCTGGTCACGAGGGCCAGGGCTACCTGACCACAGCAAAGAGGTTGGCCAAGGGGCAAGGGGGTTCAGGCTGTAACAGCTAGATAACAGGCACTTTTATCAGCTACAAACTCTGCTTACACAGCCTTCCCTTCCTTCTTTGCTTCTCTCCTCCCTTCCTGCCTTTGTCTTTTCCTCCCCACCCTGCTCTGGAAAGAATAACAAGATTAGGTTAATTAAAAGAGAGAACTTCATTAGCTAACACCTTGTCTTACAAGAGACAGGAATCCAACTCTATCTTAAGCAAAGATGGGAATGTTGTTGGCTCAGTGGGCGAGGGAGAGGAAGAAATGGTCTTGGAGTGATGGGGACTAAGGGTTCCATGTCCTCCCTTCCCTAATTCTCCTTGAGAGCTGTACTCAGTCCCTCAGGCTACTGTCCCCTGAGTGGGCGCAGCTCCAGGTGGAAGCCTTTTAGCACTGGGGTGGGGAGGGAGAGGGCTTGGTCAGCTCCAGTTAGAATCCCAGGGAAGGGCTCTGATTGGCTCCCCAGGACCAACGCCCCAAGGGAGGCTGGTTGTGATTGGCTGAGCTGGTGGGCAGGGACCAGTACACTGCCTCGGAAGGGCAGCCCCTGCCAACAGGGGAGCCAAGTTCGCCCAAAGAGGAAGATATAGCAAAGAATGAACACCACACATGTGGGTGGGTGACAGCTTTGATGCTCTGTGCTCTGGCCACCCGTGAAAAGGACACGGGGGTCAGTTCCGGTACCCACAAGGAACAAACAAACCAAGAGAATTTGGGACAAAGACCACTGTTCCTGGTTTTAAGACCAAACAGGAATTTCTCTCTGGGGATCCTAACACGTGTCTTTTTTGTGTTTCAGACTATCAACTCTCCACGTTGGCTAGCCACACACAGTCCCGGCCCTAGTAGTATAGAATCCTCTCTGACAGGGGTTCAGCACAGCTCTAGTTGGAACAGTTCTCGATAGAAGCAGCTTTCTCTGCGGGGTCTCGTGCCCTCCTTCTTGGAACGCTACCACAAATAACTCTATGGCTCCTCTCCCTCTGGGGTCCCGGTCCAAAGCCCACCACGCTTTCTAAAATCCCACACAATCCAACTTCTGCCTTAATAAAAATTTCTCCTTCCACTTAGGCCTTATGTAGTTTCCCGTTTCCAAGCCTCTGACTCGTTCCCCTGTTGTCCAATAACGTACAAGTTGCTCCGGAAAGACATAGAAAGTCAAAAACCCTAAACTCACATTTGCATCCCATACAGCATAACCTCTCTTCAGGGACACTTGGGTGTGGATGTCACGTTGGTAAGATGGAAAGGGGACGTGTGTTGGCATCCCCTCCCCCACATTCCCCGTCACTGGGACTCAGACAGGCTTTCAGCCCACACAGCCGGCGGGTCGCCTCAGCGGCCAGCTCCGTGGGAAGCGGCCACGCTCTCCTTCCTGGTGATCCCGGGGCACGGGCTGTCCCCGGAGGGTGTCCTCCACGGCCACACACACGTTCTGGTGCGTGACAGGCAGGCACGATGTCTGCATCTTCGATTGCCCGAAAGACAGAGCCAAATGTACAGCTCGTTGTGTCTCTGGTTCCCAAAATACTTTCCAGGAGAAGGATCAGAGGAAGGGCCAGACCCGCAGGTCTCAAGCTTTACAGGTGCACATGGCCTACCCCAAACTGCCCAGGCAGAGCCCGGGGAAAGAAGCCCGGTGCCTGAGGGCCACAGGCAGGTGCTTATACACCTCCCCACCCCCCAGGCATTCTTACCCCGCGTTGACCAAGTGGTTATGCAACGTGCACCGCCAGGGAGTGGCAAGGGTAGGTCTGAGTCCAGAGCCCATGCCCTGCCCACCGCACTTCTCTGTACGTGACAGAAAACCTCAGCAGCCATAAAAATAAATCAATAAAACAAACCACAGGAAAGGGGGAAAATCCTGCATGGAAAAAAAAAAAAGCAAGATAAGGGAAGGCAAGAGACAGACTGGGAAGAAATACTTCCAACTCACCGCCCCGCCGAGGGGCTAATTTTGTCAGTATACAAAGAGCCCCTGTCCGCAGATAAGAGAAAGCCTACGGCCAGCAGAGAAAGGGCCGAACGCACAGGCAGATGGTTCCCCGGAAGGTAACTGACAGGAAATACCAATGCGCGAACGAGACAATGAAGTGCTAAACGTAAGAGGTGCTGCTTTCACCTAACAGATTAGCAAACATCAAGAGGCAGGAAAAGCTACTCACTCTGTCGGTGAGCCCAACAGGACGGGCCCTCGGTTGGCGGGAGTCCCCGCCATCCATCTAGGGACAGACTGCTGGCCTACTGGGGGACGGTGCACGCGGGCTTGGCTCCAGCAACGGTGCGTCTGAGCGTGTGTCCCTCGCGACACCGTAGTGTGTGACATGACGTGCGCACAGGCCTTGCAGCCCCCGAGGCAGCCTGCATTCCCATCATTAGCGGGATGTCCCCTGCGGCCCCTCTGTCCTCAACGCCCCCGACTCCTCCTACATCCGGGGCGCCACCGCTTCCTGTTCCTGAAGAAACCAGACCCGCCACCCACCCCCAGCTCCCTGCCCCTTTCTCCATGCACCCCGCTCCCCGACCCACAAGGGACCGTCCCCCAGCCCACGTAGGCTGAGCGCTCGGCTGGCACACCTCGCCCCTCTTCCCTGCTTCAGCGATCAGCTCCCATCCTTTTCCTTCTCTCTTCCGCACCAGGGATTAAGCACTCCATCTTGCTGGAACATCCTGCTCCTTAAACACCCGCCTCTCCTGTGCTGCCAGCACAGAGCCTGCTTGGGATCCTCTCTCCCTCTCTCTGCCCCTCCCCCCTCTCAATAAATAAACAAACATTTAAAAAAAATCCAACCTGTCCTGACCCACATTACTCTCCCCACCACCCATCTCTGCTCCCTGTTCAGTGTGGAGCTCCTGGATCCAGCTGTGCAGCATGAGCCACGGCCACGACCCTGTCTCCCATGAGCCCTCCCCAGGAGGCCGCGCTATGGGCTGCGGCGGCCGAACCCCATGGTCACCTCCCAGTCCTGTCGCTTACAGTTCACCTTCCTTGACGCCCTTCTGTCTCCTGGCCGCCAGATCCTCTCTCAGTTCTTCATCATTCATGGAGGTTCATGTCCCTAACTTCTAACTGGCAGAGGGTCATGGGGGAGCGACCCTGACCTCTTTACTGTCTACACTCATGCCCGGATCTCTTCCGCTTCCAGCCTGAAATGCCCGATGGGAGGATGTCTCCGGCCAGATGTCTCCCCGTGGCTCTGGTATTTTCCCTCCGGGGTCCCACAGGAACCTCGGACTTACTGCAGCCAAAAGGAGACTCCCTGTCCCCCCAGCCTCTCCCCTGCTAGGAAATAGGATCATTCCACTCGCTTGGGCCCAAACTGTCACAGCCATATGTCACCCGTTTCTTTTTCTCAGACTCTATGCCCCATCTCTCAGCAAATTCTGGGGATTCTGTCTTCAAAATACAGAATCAGAAGCTGCTACTTCTCACTACCCCGCCTCCCCCGTTGTGGTCTGAGCCACGGTGTCTCTTGCTTAGATGAGTGACAGCTGGTTCCTTCACTTTACCCTCTAAGCACTTCACAGAGCCACCAGGCCAGTCCTTCAGGATGGGAGGCAGACCACGCCACTCTGGTTGACCTCCAACAGCGTCCCATGTCACTCAGATGAAGCCCCACCTGTCCCCCCCGCCACCCCCAGCCACTGCCCTCCTGACCTGTCCTGGGATCCTCCCCCACAGCTGCCCGCCTGGTTCCCTCGCTCGTGTCCCTCAGATTTCCGCTCCGATGTCCACTGGGCCCTTGGGCCATGGTCAGGGCGGCCTGGCAGCAGCCAGGCCCCTGAGGGAGGGTCTGGCCAGTGGCGCTGGGGCCACAGAGGAAAGAAACGCTCCCTAAAGCAAAACAAGGCAAGAAGAACTGTGGCCTCCCTCGTGCTCCCACATTCCAGTCTCCCCCACTGCCTCCCAGTGGCCAAACCTGGCCAGACAGGGAGTGGGATCAGTTGGCGAAGGATCTGGGGACCAAGGTTCCAGGCAACACAGAGCCGGGCGGGACAGAGAACGGATCCCAGGGCAGAGGCAAATGATCACACAAAAGCACACCCCCTGCAAGAGAACACCTCTCCCGACAAGCTGAAAAACCAGTCTCTTATGAGGGCGTGGTCAGAATGACAGAATTCTCTAGCTGTCTCCCTTCTCGGTGAACAAATTGCATCAGTTTCTTAAGGCTGCAAAGGTAAAGAAAAGATTTGGAAGCAACGATCCAACCAAGACTCTTGAAGCTCCAGCCGTCCTCGCATTGTAGCCAGAGGACCGTGGACAGCGTGCCGGGCTCGGTGCTGACCGAGTGAGCACAGCGTCTCCATGTGTGCTCTGTATCAGCACTGAGCCCTCCACGCAGCCCTGCACTGCACGTTGTCCCCAGAAACCCTGCATCGCCGTCCACGAGATTCTGGGAACTCCCTTGCATCCCGTGTGAGTAAGTTGCAAGGACAGCAAAATGTTCTCCCAGGCTGCCCGAAGAACAATGGACTTTGTAATCGTGCCTTACCTTTTTCCACCTAGAGGGTAAAACGCTACAGTGAGTAGGGACAGAAAACAAAACGAAACAAGGTAAGGCCTTTTGCGCAATGGTGCGTTGGGAGTACGTGTCGCAACGATTCAAAATGACCTTTCGCAGGTCCACGGCATGGAGGTTTGCTTGGGAAGTTTCTCTCTCCGCGTCCTCTGCCCAGACCTCATCCAGCTCTTTGGAGTTATCGTTAGGAACATCTCATAAAATATCTTTTTGGCCCCCAGGGCACAGAAGGGTGGTCCAAAACCACTAGGTCCTTGACAGCCTCCCGGCACATCCAGAGCCCTTGAAACGAGCATAAATGCTAAGGTACAAAGATGGGGATAGGCCCTGGAAAGTGTATGCACTTTAATTCCAGGTGTGCTCGGGCCCTCTGGGAGGGACACAGCTTTCTCTGAGAGTCAGGCTGGAAATCGTACACCCGCATTAAGGGTTGGATGTCAGGAGGCCAAGGTCGGCACACACCTGAAAACCCAGGGCACGAGCTCTACTCTTGAACACTCCCAATCCCAAGGGACTGTCAATATATATTTTTTTCTGGAGCCTTGTTCATAACAGGCATTCTAGAGGCTGGGTCTGGACCTCAGCCGCAAGTCCCACAGACCAGTGGTTCACACTGGGTGCTGCTAAGCACCCCCTCGTGCAAGTTAACGTTCCTATTTGTACTGCAATGTATGAATTTTGGGGCTGGTGTAATTACCGAAGTCATGTTGTTTGCTCGGGGAAATTACTATACTGAATTTGCATTATTTAATCATGCCCCAGATAGGTGAGTGAGAGGTCACAAATCGGCCACGAGCCATATTCAGATAACGGTGGTATTCTGCGTTTCCCTGGGTTAATCTGTATGCCTCTAGCGTGTCCGAAGCTCAGAACTGCAGCCCAGGGAGCCCAAACCCATTCCCTGGATGGGAGGAAACGCTGGATCACCAGGACAAAAGTCACACGGTCATGCCGTAAGGCAGTTATGAAAGCAGCCACTGGCAGAACCAAAGACGTGATTCCCAACTAATGCTGTTTACGTGACTACTACCCTTAGTCAAGGAAGGGAACATAATTGCCGGGATTACCTATTCTCTTATGTAGCCAACAGACGCCTCTCGGCGGCCCAGCGCTGCGGGCCACACGCACCGGGCTTGCTGAATCTGTCATTCTTTAGAACTGCTGAGTGTGCGTTTAGGCACAGAGCCGGTCAAGACACCAAGCTATTCTCTAGGGGAAAAAAAAGGGAACAGCAAGCCTGTTCTTTGGGAGAATATTGCCACAGAGTTTACCTTTATCTTCATCCAAAGTACTTCTCGGGTTGCGTGAGCAGGACGACCTACGGTTGGCCGGCATTATGGATGGAGAGCCATCCGAAACAAAGATAAAGGGGGTGGCTTGGGTGGGGGTGGCACGCTTTTTTTGTCTCTTTCCAGAGGGCCCTGCAAATTAAAATCAATGCACAGAAGTTAAATGGATACCAAAGCCTGCTCCGACAGCTGGTCTCAGTTTCCCTCCTCCGTAAGATGTCTCTGAGGGTTCTCCTAGGGGATTTTCATAGAAAAAATTGTGGTACAGCCATCATGTGTGGTGGGAAATGGGGTTAATAACATCTCCTCCCGTAGATGTACTAAAACGTATAAGACGCCCCAGCACGGGCACATAGTAGCTTCAGCACCTCTCATTATTATCAGCCTGGACAGATGATGCCCCCAATGGAAACATCTCCAATAAGCTCCTGTTCTCTGAGAAGCACTGTCCTGAACCATCTGCGGGGAAGGACCAGAGGTCTTTTTGTTTACTTGTTTTTAATTTTTAAAAATTATTTTGCTAAGTTTATTTATTTTAAGAGAGAGAAAGTGCGAGCGAGGGAGGGGTAGAGAGAGAGAGAGAGAGAGAGAGAGAGAGAGAGAGACTCCCAAGCAGGCTCCACACTGTGAGCTTGGAGCCCAGTGCGGAGCTCGAACCCTGTAACCGCGAGATCATTACCGGAGCCCAAGCTGGACGCTCAACCGACTGAGCCACCCAGGCGCCCCCCGTCTTTAATTTTCAATTCACCGGGCAATGATACTTCCGAAAAGTTAAATAAAACAGTGATGACCGAGGCAATAAAATCAACAAAGATGTACAAAATATACAATCAAGACAAAATACAAGAGTCCGTTAAAGGGGCCTTAGCAATCTTCCAAAGATTCTCTCGCAGATGGGGGAGGAAGTGACGTGCTCACGGTGCCAATAGTAGACCAGCGGCAGTGCTGGGACAGGACTCGAGTCATGCCCCTGGAGCCCGCAAGGTGGGTCCCCCCACACCCCTCAGTCCTGGTCGGCCTCCGTTTCTCACCCTTCCATCCATCAGAAGGTCAGGGCCGCACCAGAGGGAGGCGAATGCAGTCTCTGCCCTGGGTTAAAATTCAAGGGAGTGCCAAAAAACTCAGTTATCACCATAAGTAATGTTTCAATGAGGTTATTTTTTTATAGGCAAGGTGATGCTGCGGTAACAACTAATTATCAAAATCTCAGTGGCCTGACCCACATCAATCAAGTCCGACACAAGCTGTCCTCCCCTTTCTTACTGTGCACCATCCGGAACACATGGTCTCTAAGATCAGAGCCGCAGAGGAAAAGAAAGCTGAGGGAGAATACCAACTCCTCACCTCTTGACCCGGAAATAATTCCCACTAAATCTACTCCCATTTCATTGGCCAGAATTGATTTCATCCTATCCTAACTGCCAGAGCACTGGAAAATGTAGAGAATCACACAGATATTCGGTGACCCAAGAGCCTCTGCTTTACTCTTGGTGTAAAGGAATATATGTGTATATATATTACATATACTATATGTAGTATGTTATAAACTTATTGTGTATGAACTTAGGTATGTAAACTTTATATTTTATATACGAACTTTATAGAGATTACATATAAACCTAATATGTAAGATTATTATACGTACAGACTTGTTATATATATATATGATATATTTATACATTTATTTATATATATAAACTTATATGTAAGTACACTTCATACCAAAAAAAGTCCGAACTTTTCATAAAGACAGGGTCAGTAAAAGTGCATAAGATTATTATACATATAGACTTGTTTTATATATATATATATATAAACTTATATGTAGATACACTTTATACCAAAAAAAATCAGAATTTTTCATAAAGATAGGGTCAGTAAAAGTGCATAAGATTATTATGCATATAGACTTGTTATATATACTTATACATATATAAACTTATATGTAGATACATTTTATACAAAAAAAATCAGAAGTTTTCATAAAGACAGGGTCAGTAAAAGTGCATGATTATTATGCATATAGACTTGCTATATATTTATATATATAAACTTATACGTAGATAAACTTTATACCAAAAGAAAGTCAGAATTTTTCATAAAGAGGATCTGTAAAAGTGCTGACCTGGGCAATACTAGAGACAGGCAAAAGGCAAAATCAGTAATGCTTGTCTTCATTTAAAATTTTGAGCGTGGGTGGCTCAGTTGGTTAAGGGTTCAACTTCACCTCAGGTCATGATCTTGGGGTTCGTGGGTTCGAGCTCCGGGCAGGGCTCTGCACTGTCAGTGTGGGGCCTGCTTGGGATTCTCTCTCCCTCCCTGTCCCTCCCCCACTCGTGCTTTCTCCTTCTCTCTCTCAAAATAAACACACTTAAAAAAACGTTTTAACATTTTGTATATTCTGTTCAGCATAGATTTTATTGCATTATTTTTGCAAAGGAAGTCATAGATCTGCGCGTTCAGCAACAGTCAGTGGGAAGGGTTTCCTCGACACTGCTGCTTGGCAAGCCACAGGATGGGGTTTCAGAAGGCACCCCAAAGTGAAACATTCAGAAAAATTCCATTTTTTTTTCAACGTTTTATTTATTTTTGGGACAGACAGAGACAGAGCATGAACGGGGCAGGGGCAGAGAGAGAGGGAGACACAGAATCGGAAACAGGCTCCAGGCTCCGAGCCATCAGCCCAGAGCCTGACGCGGGGCTCGAACTCACGGACCGCGAGATCGTGACCTGGCTGAAGTCGGACGCTCAACCGACTGCGCCACCCAGGTGCCCCAGAAAAATTCCATTTTTAAGGCTTATTTATTTTTGAGAGAGAGAAGAGAGAATGCAGGGGAGCGGCAGTGAGAAAGGGGGACAGAGGATCTGAAGCAGGATAGCACGGAGCCCGATGTGGGGCCCGAACCCACACACGTGAGCTTGTGACCTGAGTGGAAGTGAGACGCTTAACTGACTGAGCTACCCAGGCGCCCCCTCAGAAAAATTCAATCTTAAGACTGCACTGATTGGAAGACATATGATCAATTTATCATATCTTATCGGAAGGAAAAACAATGGGAAGCTTCCTCTGGCACCGTCCGTAAGAAACACCCAGATTTCAGAAATATTAACAACCACAAAAGGCTCTTAAAATGCCAGCAACGTGGTAAAACATTTTAATTTTCGGTTCCCGGGCACTAAAGTCTGCACTCCAACAAAATAAACTCAGAGAACAAATCAATTTTATTAATGAATGACTGGGCATAGGTACACGGATCAACTGACCCAAGTACCTATTAAAACAACTGCTAACCACTTCCCATCACCAGGGACAGGGCCCAGGCAAAGCGTTGCGCAGTGGCTTCCTGGTTCTCATTCCCTTCCTGGTTCTGAATCCCTTCCTGGTGGCTCTTCTCGACTTCTCTTGCCTGTCTACTCGCCCCTGCCCACCCGTCCATCTTTCCCCCCAAAATCAGTTCTCATCAAATGGAGTGACTTGCACGGCCTGGCAAATTATTACCGCGACAGGGATTAAACCTTTAAGCAAAAGGGGTGAAATTTAAGTGACAGTTGGGGAGTAATTTTGAGTGGGTAAGGGTGGGCTCCCTTGGTCGCAAAGGTAAAGCCCCCTCTTCCTTTTCAACTAACCAGGCGTTTAGGGGAATGATGTGGTCTTAGGTCTCCCCCACCAACCAGTCAGAAAAAGGTCAAAGCCTGAAATTCCACACCTGTGGGGCCGGGATGGCCACCGGATTTTTGAACCCAGACTAGTGGGCTCCAGAACGCTTAACCTTTGGTCAACCAAGGCGTGCTCTAGGATTTTCCAGTCTGGCTTCGTTCTAGACCGGAGAGCAGGGGAGAAAGAGAAGGAGGATTAAAAAAAAAAAAAACCCATGAACCAAGGAACCCCCCAGACTGCAGGGGATTTTAGACCAGATGATGGAACGTGGATCGGAAGGAAAATAGGAAAGATGGCTGAAACACGGGGCTTCTGACTGGGTGGGAAGCGCCACCTAAGGGGGTCCCTGAAGCGGGCTAATTCCTCCTCCTCTGAGTGGGGGGAGGGGGCACTCGGCGAATCTCCGCATCCGCATCCGGACAGGAGTTGAGGCTGCGTCCTCACCTTCTTCCTCTGGGTAACCCTGATTTTCTGATTACGGGGAGAGGTGGAGCTGACGTCAGCATTCAAGGCGCTGGAGTGACTTTGGGAGTCACTTCGTCCTCAGAACCTAGAGCCAGAAAGGAGGCGGCTCCCTACCCAGCATTCACCCCTCTTGCGGCCGGGGGCCGAGGTCGCGCCATCCTGGGGCCCTCGGAAGGGGGACGCCACCACAGACGCCCCCGGCCCTCCGCTACTGGCCGTGCTACGGTGGCAACGCAGGGGCACGTGGAAGCCTCGCCCGCGATTTCCGCCCCCGTTGATTTCCGCAGTCCCAGCAAGTCCGCGTTTGGGGCGGCGCGGGGCTGCGGCTCCTGCGCCCGCACTTACCGCCGCCCCACTGCGCACCCCTCGGCGCACCCGAGAAAAGCCGGGTGTCAGGCGGGTGGGGTGGGGTGTGAACCCCGCTCCCCGGTAACCCCGACCGCTCTCCGGGCGCCTGCGGGTCCGCACGCCGGGTGGGGAGGGGCCCGGGGCCGCGGTTTTCCCGGAAGCAAGTGCGGGTCAGTGCGCGTCCCGCCGCAAGCCCCGGCTTCCGCCGCTGCGGGGTGGCCCGGCAGGGCGCGGCGGCGTCGCAGGGGGCTCGGGCCAGGAGCCAGAACCCGGGGGCACGAGATGCTGCGCAAATCAGCTCCAGGCCGGTCCCGCGCCGCCGCGGCCGGGAGACCCCGCCCGCCGGGCAGGCGACAACGTGCGGCGACCCGGGGGCGGCACGGGGAGCGGGCGAGCGGCGTGCGCCGTGCACTTCCTGTTCAGTGCACGCGGCCTTCCACCGCCCCGCGCTCGCCCAGCCCGCCGGGCCGCGCCGCCCCTCGCCGCCGTCTCCCTGTCCCCGGGACGCGGCGCGGCGGTGGGACGCAGCGGGCGCGCCCTCCGGCTGGCAGGGCCGCGCCAGCCGAGCCGCCGCCCGAACTTCGGCGCGCAGCCGAGCGGGGAGCCCAATTGCCGGGGCGTTCGCGTTTGCGCCTCCTCCTCCCTCTCCTCCGCCCCATCTCGCCCAGAAGGGGGACGGGCCGCGTTCCAGGCTCGGGGCTGGTTCATTTTGCGGCCCAGGATTATATTTACACACACACTGTCCCACTCTCGCCAGATTGTCCGCTTCGGCGCAGGCACGGGAGGGTTGTTTTCCAAAGTACCGTCTTTCCCTGCACCTGCCTTTCAGATCACCTCTGGGAACCTGTGGGAGGAGCTGACAGGGTGGACGATGTTGCTTCGCTTTGCAAAAGGAAGAAAACTTTGTCACCCAGAGGGAGACCTCTGCCACGCGTAACCCGGAGAGAGACCAAGAACCAGGACAGGCTTTGGCTTTGATTTTGCATCGATGAGCCCGTAAGGAGGAAGAGGACACGTGAACTCAGCGCACACGCCGACCGCCATCCTCCCCGGTGGCGGCGGCCCCAGGTACCTGCGCCACCTTCCCTCCCCGCGGAAGTCCCCACGCGGTGTCTCCGGGGTGGAAGGCTAATCATCAAGAGCGCGCGGCTCGAGGCTGACGGCGGGGGCCGGGCGAGGAAGGAGAGGACCGAATTGCAGGAACGAGTTACCCGGAATTAACTTCTGGTTAAAGTTATGGGAAGCTCGGCCATGGACACCAAGAAGAAGAAAGATGTTTCCAGCCCCGGCGAGAGCAGCGGCAAAAAAAATCCCAGCCAGAAGAGGCGTTCGCTGCGAGTGCACATCCCGGTGAGTGCCAGCAGCGCGGTGCCCGGCTCCCCACCCTCGCCCGGTCGTCTACCCCGGCGCCGAAGCGGTTAACGCGGGACGCCCCGCGCGCGCCGTGCGTGCCCCTCCTGTCACTTTGGGCCGCCCGGGGATGGGTGGCGGCGCGGGGTCGAGCTGGGCCGCCGATCCCGGGCTCCATCTCTCTCGGCGACCGTCAGCGGGGGCGCGCGGGGCGGCCGGTGGCGGGCTGGGCGTAGCCCCGGATCCCGCCTGGTGCGGGTGCTGGGGGGCGGCGCGTAGTGTTGTTTTGTTGAAAAAGGACGGTGTGGACTGCGCTCCGGGGAGGTGGAGCCGCGCGCGGCTGCCGGGGCCGGAGGGGCGGGGCAGTGGGCGAGGACAGCGCGCGGGAGGCGGGGGGGGGGGGGGGGATATGTATGTGGCTGTGTAGCTGCGCCCCGAAACGGACCTTCCCCCTTCCCAGTTCCCCTCGGGGTGTGCCTGGGCCCGGGGCGCCGTGGGGGGGTTTCCTCTGCAGCCATTCCTTTTGCCTGTCCCCGGGAGCACATTTCGGGCATTTGGGGGTTCGGGACTCCCTAACGCGTGCGGAGCTGCCACGAACTTCAGCCCCGGCCACGCCGGCAGCCCCGCCTGGACTTTGGCGACTTCGATCGGTCTGCGGCTCGACTCTGTGCAACTGGAGGGAGCGCCGGGAGGGGGCGTGCGCCCACCCTGGGTTTTGGCTACCCAGGGGAGCCGCGGCCTCCCCCAGCGTCCCCATCGGGAAGTCAGGTGGTGGGGCGTACGGGCACTCGAGAGAACCCCCCCAACTGGGTCACGCCCCTGACCTCCACCAGCCAAGTAAATGTTTGTCCAGATACACGGACGGACGGACGCACGCACACAGGCACAAACAGACACACAGAGCGGTGGGCTCCGTGAAGAATGTTGGTTCTCTCCCTGGGGACGTTTAGTTTTCTCTTGGGGGATGACCGGTTCTGGGCACCGGGTGGGAGTGCGAGGTGAGTCCCAACCTCTGAGCTCTGCCTCCGGCAGGGCTGGGGAGGGGCTGCTGGCCTCTCACTTCCCCCCTGCGAACCCCCGTTAGGCACTTTCCTTAAGTGTTTGTTGAACAAAGCCCCACCCCCCCTTCCCTTCCGTGTGTGCGTACACTCCGGCCTTATAGCGACGTTGAAATAAAACAATTCACGGGAAAGCTCTTGCGAACGTAAATAGTGTGGAATGAATGTATGGTTGTCACATCTGCATCAGGGCAACTGGTTTTAAAAAGGGAGACCTAGAGAAAAGAAAATGCACTGCCCAGTGTCAGGCCATATTGTACCGAGGCGGACTGGTGAGGACGGTTCCAGATGCGGTGTTGGGGCCGCTGGAGGGGCGGTGCTGGTGGTGAGTGCGGGACAAAGTCCGGAACCCAGAAAAAGACTTGAGGGGCCACGCTGTGAAAGTGGGAAGGCCACGGTGTAGCTGGAATCCTCTGACCACCCTTCTTGCTGCTGGACGTGATTTTGGCTGCTTTCCACAACCTTCTGGGCATGATCCATCCCATGCCAGAAGTGCTTTTCACTCAGTTGTCCCACACATGTGTCTAGTGCTCTGGTTGATGGCGAGATCAGGGGTGAAAGAGAGGGTCTCTGTCTCCTTCCTTATAGGGCTTGTATTTGCTGGTGGGACCAGCGGGGGCGAGCTTCTTCTCGTTGACCATCTAGTATTGCCTGTTGACCGCTGCACCGGGTTGGTGAGAGTCATACTCTAGTTGGGGAAATATGGCATTCAGACAGATGCTGGCACATGACCCAAGGGCATCCGATGACCGGTGCTGACAGCCACTGCTTTCAGAGGGGAGAGAGGGGGAGGGGACAGCGTACTGACGTGTTCCGAGAGACATCAGACCCAGAGGTGGTAGGCAGGACAGAGCCACGTGTGAGAAGCCTGGATTACTCCTACCAGCGAACCAGCTGGAGCACCTCCATGAGTTGGGGGTTGGATGATGGCTTCCGGGTACAGCAAAGGGCCCCTTCTCATGGAAGAAAGGGTGTGGGAATCAGAAACGGAGTGAGGCGCCATCAAGGAGGGCCCTGAAGTAAGCTTGCCAGATTTAGCAAATAAAAATTTTGGATAAACAAGGAATAACTTTTTAGTACGTGAATGTCCCCTGCGCCATTTGGGATGAACCTGTGCTGAAAATATCATCCATCGTTGTCTGAAATCCCAGCTTGGGTGTCCTGTATCTTTCCGGGCAGCTCTCACTGGTCCAGTGCACTCTCAGGAAAGAGCCCTCGTGAGGTCCCCAGTGTGTCCACACAGCTTGTCTCTGCACTGAATTGGATTGAGTCCCTTTTGGACGTGATTAGCCCCAGTCTTTCCCCCCGTATCTGGTGCATAAACAGAACCATGACCTAGGGTGTCGGGGTGTTGCAGTCACGGTGAACCTCCCTCCCAGGCTCTGATTATCTTACCATCTTTACCCCCCTTGCTACCAAGAGCACCTGCTGTGCCCTGAGACACCAGAATGGGGGATCCATTTCCGAGGTTGCCCTAGGGCCTATGGGTTATAGCAGGTAACAGAGACCTGGAATCACGAACTATAGTGACTGATGAACTGAACGCGATGAAGGGAGAATGGCCCTTGGGCCTGATGGAGGATGAAGCCTGGCTTGGTTTTAGTCCCTTCCTTAGGTGGCCGGGCTCACCCCTTTCTGGCA
Organism: Herpailurus yagouaroundi; assembly: GCF_014898765.1. Classification (NCBI taxonomy): domain Eukaryota; kingdom Metazoa; phylum Chordata; class Mammalia; order Carnivora; family Felidae; genus Herpailurus; species Herpailurus yagouaroundi. The sequence continues at coordinate 931,835 of NW_024412700.1, read as the reverse complement.
AAGGGGACGGTGGGAGAGAGGGGAGGAAGGGGAAGCGGGAGTTCGGACTCCTCTGGGGGTTGCCCGGGGCCTGTCAAGGAACGAGATGGGCGCCATGTTTAGAATCGTGGTGGGTTGGCGCCTCGCCCTGGTTCTCTTCCCTCAACCTTCCTCCCCAGTGTAAAGCAGGAGTAATGATGAAGGTGGTGGGAATGGTTTTGGAAAGTAACTCCTTGGAAGCCTAGCTGTGTGTGGCATTCTGCCAGAACTTTGCCAGAGAAACTGTTGTCCGGAGAAGGTATATTCTTTTTTTTTTTTTTTTTGGTACCGGAAGAAGCAGCTTCTCTATTAATGCTGAAATTCATATGTGCCAGACCTTTTTAAATTGATAACTGTGGACCGGCATCCTGTGGGTCTTTGGAACTGTTTAGAAGCCAGTGATAGAGCAGGAGGCCATGGGGGAGGGAAGGGCTTCGGAGAGGAGGACTCTGCAGGAGCCTGAGGGGACACCGAGGCAGGCCTGCAGGAGCTCAGGCTCCAGGCAGTGGCCCGGTATTTACCGCCAATGGAAGGCATGGGTCCCCGGGCCTCCTGGGAGAGGTGCTCCAGAAATCCTTCACGGTCGCTGGAGACACACTAAAACTAGAGCCAAGAGTAGCTGGCTGGTCGCAGAAGGTTGTGAACACAGCACTTGGCTCGGGGAGGCCGGTCACTCGTGATGGCTTTGCCCGTGGAGGGAAGCCTGACACTGCTTGAGGCCCAGCGCCTTCTGCACGGGGGATGCGCCTGTGACTTGCATGTGACCAATAACCTCCATCCAACCACTTCCACTCTGCTCAGGGACCCCAGAAGGGGGGTGGGGCATGGGCTGGACGCAGGCGGGACCAGAGGCGCCCTTCTGCCCACCCCCGCCCCCCGGGGCGTGGAGGACCGAGGGCCTAGAGTGCTGGCTACCTGTCACATCACTGAAATACCGCAGCCTGAGCCTCAGTGAAAGGCAAGGGATGCCACGCAGTACAGGGAGGGTGTCGCTTTTGTTCTTGGCCTTGGCCTTGGTCAGTTTGTACCCCTTGAACAAGATTTGTTGAGTAGGGCTTTCAGGCAGGGTTTTCTGTGGTTCCTGGACCAGCTTAAGTACAAGCACCCATTGTTTGTTTACTACATAAAATCCTGAGTAACAGCCCAGACCTACTGAGTCAGAATCTCTGAGGAGTGGGGCCATGGTTCCGTGTTTCTGGTAAGTTCTCCAGGTGTGTCTTATGCTTACAGTGGTGTAAATATTAAAATAATTGTTTTTCAACTTCCCCAGTGTTAGTACTGATCTGTTTCTTCTACCCCTGTGAGTTATTGTTTCTACCTGTCTGTTTAGGTATCCATTCATCCATCTGTCCATCCACCCATCCATCTACTTATGTATCTGCTTGTCTGTCTATTTATCTATCTATCTATCTATCTATCTATCTATCTATCTATCTATCAGCCATACATCCATCCATTCATCTTCATATCTGTCATGTATACTTTTCCAGTTGTCATTGGGAAGAGATGTCCTTGGCTACTGACTCTTGAACAATGGTAAGATACTTCTGGCTCCCAAATAAATACGGAAGCCCACATCCACCCCCAGCCAGGGTAGCCCAGTGCGGGCCAGCCTGTCCGGGCACAATGGAATGTTTCTTGATTCTGCCCTATGGTGCATCTTGGACGCCCTGAGCGTAGGCTCTCCTAGGGCCCAGAGTATGATATCAGGACACTCAAGCTTCAGGCGAATCTCCCCAGCGATGGAGTCTCCAGAACTGTCCTGTGGCTCCAGGGTTTATAAATGAGGGCGGGGTACCCCTCCTCAGCTTGCAGGATGTGAGTGTGGCTGACTGGGGAGTGGGCTTCCTGAAGCATGGGCATGGCACGTTGGCTGAATGCCAGGAAGGCACAGTCGGGCGCCGAGCCTGTGGAGGGAATGGGCGGGAAGAGTATGGATAAAGAAGTCCCCTTCCTTGTGGGCTCTGCCCTGTGGCTTGTGCACACATTTCCAGGGACCAGCTCCCTTAGCGATATAAGCAGAGCATGCACAAAACTAAGGGATTTGCTGAGTCACCGTTCCGTGCCTTGGGGTGTGCCCTCCGGCTGGGATACACCCTTATCTCATCCCCCCACCCCACTTCACAGGTGGCCCCACTGAGAACAAGCACACCCCCCCCCCCCCCCATCCCAAGGTTGGATGACAGGTGGAAATGGAATGTGAGAGCCCAGCCTCTGCTGCCCGGTGCTCGCTGGGTCCTAGTACCCCATCTGTGGGGGGGTTCGAGACCCTTGAGCAAACCAGGCTCTGATGACCTCTGCAACTATGGACGTCATGGAACATGATTTCAGCAAGCGGTCATCTCTAGTACTCAGGTAGCAAAGACAGAAGCAGCCACCCAATATGGCTCGAATGCTCAGTATCCCGTCTTCCCACATGTTAGGGTTTTTGTTGCTTTGCAAGTATCTCCCCCGCCCTGCTTGCTTTGAGCTGGCCTCCTCCTGGGGTGAAACCCAGCAGAGCTATATTCTACTGCTAACGTCCAGCCAGAGGTAGGACTTCTGAGGTTCCTAACCCCCAGATGGACTGAAGGAGCACGGAAGCACTTGGCCCTTACCTTCTCACCCGCTCAGACCTCATCCTGTAACTTCTAATTTTTTTTAATGTTTTTTTTAAAAATTTTTTAAATGTTTATTTCTGAGACAGAGAGAGACAGAGACAGACAGAGCATGAGTGGGGGAGGGGCACAGAGAGAGAGAGAGAGGGAGACACGGAATCTGAAGCAGGCTCCAGGCTCTGAGCTGTCGGCACAGACCCCGAAGCGGGGCTCGAACTCACAAACCGCGAGATCGTGACCTGAGCCGAAGTCAGAGGCTCAACCGACTGAGCCACCCAGGCGCCCCTTTAATGTTTATTTTTGAGAGAGAGAGAGAGAGAGAAACAGAGTGCAAGAGGGGGAGGGGCAGAAAGAGAGGGAGACAGAAATTGAAGCAGGCTCTAGGCTCCAAGCTGTTGGCACAGACCCTGACACGGGGCTCAGACCCACGAACCGTGAGATCGTGACCTGAGCCGAAGTCGGACGCTCGACCGACTGAGCCACCCAGGCGCCCCCATCCCATAGCTTCTAAATCGGTTTGTATCTTCTCAAACCATCCAGACAAATACATGTGCTTTTCCATGAGGCTCTTTCCCTGTTTTCTTTTACTTTTCCCATTTTTCCTTTTCGATTTGTTCAGCTCACTGCCAACGATGTTCTGTTTCTGGGCACCATTTTACTTTTATGGGGGCAACCCTGGTTACTAAACAGGGCAGCCGTCCCTACAGAGCTGGGTTAGAATCCAGCTCTGTTTCCCCATTCCCCTCCAGCCACCCTCCCTTTGACCCAGAACAGTGAATATGATGGCACGCGGAAACACCGCTTGTCTCCTGCCTCTTTCAAGACGGTGGCCCAGACCGTCTTGAAACCCCATGATGCCAAACCAGAGGTCAAATTGTCGTCAAGGTCTTTTAAAATCTAGGGCAAATCAAGGCCCATGAGGCGCAGAGCCGTCAAGAGCTGAGACCGAGTCCTTAATTTGCTTGGTGAACTGACTGTGATCTTCCTCTAACGGGGCAGAGGAGCCTTGTGACGGTCAAGCTGTGTCCCTGAGGCTTACCCATGGGGATCCTTAGAGACCCCACTGCACAGCATATGTAGCTGGAACAGAGGAAAGGGGTCGGCTCTTCCCGGGCCCGGCTTGGCCTCCAGGGGACAGCTGGCCTGGCCCACGGCGACATGGTTAATCCCAACCTCACTACCTCGTTCTTCCACTGCCTACTTTGAAAATAATTTGGTCTCCATTCTTTTCCTTCCTGTTGACAGGAAGCCCTTCTCTGCCGGCTCAGGGGCTTGTCACAGACCAATCAGATATCATCCAGGCTTTGGGGTTTCTGCCAGGGCCTCTGTTTTGATGTACTCTGACCTGGCAGTGAGGTTGCTGGACAGTGTGCAACAGAGACCGATTTGCTCTCGGTGGCCCCAGGGGTCCAGCCTTTTTTTCCATGAGGCCAAGGCTGTGGGAAGCCCTGCATCGCTGTCCCCTTGCTGGGGAGGGGGAGCGCGGAGAGGGCTCAGCCGGCTGCAGAGCCCAGCTCAGGACGGCACTGGGGTGACCTCTCTTTGTGCGGAGCGGGGGTGGGAGGAGGGTGGGGGGATGGGGGAGCCGGAGAAAAGACACAACCCGGCCATGGGACACCGACTTCTTGCTCTTGAAAGAGAAGGAGGGCTGGGGGATGGCTGGGGATCACATTTACGGGTAGGTGGGGTTAAAGCTGGCACTGGGAAGCCAGTCGATTCATTTCTGTCTGGTTTCCAGGCGATGGGGTGGTTCTCAGGATACAGAGATGAACAGGGTCATGGGTTGAATTGTGTCCCCCAAAAGATCTGCTGAAGTCCTAACTCCTTGGTGCCTGTGCACGGGACCTTATTTGGAAATAGGGTCTTTGCGTGTGTGATTAGCCCGGTTAAGATGAGGCCATCAGGCCGGGCCCCTAACCCAGGATGACTGGCGCCCTTCTATGAAGAGAAGGGCGCAGACACTGAGGGAAGGTCATGCGAGGACAGAGGCAGCTCTGGGTTCCTTCCTCTTGGTTTCACCCCTTGCGGCATGGGCCATGCGACAGCCACCGGGTCGGGGCCTTGAGGCTGTGATCACCTGGCCCCATTCTTGTCTACAGCATATTATGTAATCAAACACCCCAGAGAGATTCCTCCTCGAAATTCAGACACTGCTCGATGGGTAGTTTCATTCATAGTAGCTATGACTGATCAATATCATCGATTGTAAGATACCACCTGGGATGGCAGGGTTGTCGTCAGATTTGGCTAACACTGATGGACCACTTGCCATGTGGCAGGCCTGTATTTCTATATAAGCCACCTCTCTATCTTACCAATCAGCCTACTGTTATCGGTGTTCCTAGCCTCACCGTAGACAAAGGGAGTAGGCTGTCTGTGGCTCACGGCTATTCTAGCCTAACCCGCCTAGAAAACTCTCGGTTGTGTTTCACTGGGTTTTTGATGTCTCTGCTTGGCCCCACTCCAGCCCCGGGCTTTTGATGCCTCGAGACTAGTCCAGGCAGCGTGGCAGCATGGGGGTGGGAGGTAAGGACTGCTCTGTAGGAAGGGGACACCACCCACGTGACGGGCGCGCGGGAAGCGAAACACCTGGTCTGGACAGCTGCCCTCTAGTGGTTTGCCAGGTCTCAGTACACTTTACGTGGCTCCTACATTTTTATTTCTATTTAATTTAATTTTTTTTTGAGAGAGCACGTATGCTCCCGTGCACGAGTGTGGGGGGGCAGAAAGAGAAGGTGAGAGAGAGAATCCCAAGCAGCTCAGCACAGAGCGCGATTCGGGGCTCAGTCTCAAGCCCATGAGATCACGACCTGAGCCAAGATCAAGGGTCAGATGCTCAGCCGACTAAGCCACTCAGACGCCCCAATGGCTCCTACATTTTTTTTTTTAATTTTTTTTTTTAACGTTTATTTATTTGAGACAGAGAGAGACCGAGCATGAACGGGGGAGGGGCAGAGAGAGAGGGAGACACAGAATTGGAAACAGGCTCCAGGCTCTGAGCCATCAGCCCAGAGCCCGACGCGGGGCTCGAACTCACGGACCGCGAGATCGTGACCTGAGCTGAAGTCGGACGCTTAACCGACTGCGCCACCCAGGCGCCCCGTTCCTACATTTTTTTAGAGGAAGGTCATTGTAAGCAATTCTTTATCTTTCTCATCTCAAAAAGAAACAATCCACCTTCTATAATTTCATAGCTCTTTATTCTGTAGGTCTTTTTCATTTTTTTTTAATAATGGAATATTCAAATAAGCACTAAACCAGGAATTGGAAAATCCTGTGTCGAGTCTTCTGCCAAACAGCCACCGAGCTTTCTCTTGGTAGGTCAGCAGATGCTTCGCGAAGGCCTGTTGTGTGCCAGGCACCGTGCAAGCCTCAGAGAGGACAATTGTGACCTTCTCCCGACCAGGCTTAGAGGCTGCAGAGGAGCCTTGAACATCTGTCACCATATCAGTTCACCTGTGCTGCCATCCAAACACCCCAGGGGCGCCTGGGTGGCTCAGTTGGTTGAGCCTCCGACTTTGGCTCAGGTCACGATCTCGTAGTCTGTGAGTTCGAGCCCCGCGTCGGGCTCACTGATATCAACCTGCTTCAGATCCTTGGTCCCCCTGTCTCTCTGCCCCTCCTCCGCTTGCGCTCACTCTCTCTTAGAAATAAATAAACATTAAAAAAACAACAACCCAAACATAGTGACTTAAAACAACACACGTTTACTATTTCTGAAGTATATATAGTATATATAATAATTAGTATTATACGTAATCAACATATTAATTATATTATTACATAAATACACGTTAACATATAGCTATATAAATATAACCTATTGACATTTTATTGAATTATAATATGTAAGACGATATGAAGGTCTTAAGTGGGTTTATATATTACATAATAACGTTATTTAATAATTAACGTTATATAATTAATACATACTTGTTTTAATTATATAACTAACATATAGGAGTGTATTTAGTATATAACGTGTATGTGTAATTCTTCTATGCTGAGATCGTGTACAAGGATTGCAGTCTGGGTCTCCACTGGGCTCCAGCGAGGAAGCAGGGCTTCCCGGAAGACAGGTGGGCTCCAGGGGGCTTTGAGTGACACAGGAGTGGTGGAACTGGGTCCTCGCAAAGCTGGGCATCTGACGGGGTCGCCCAACCTTCCATTTCATCACCGGAGACAGGCGAGTGTCAGAGGTGCTGTTTGGCTCGTGGGGAGAGGTCAGTGCCAGGAGGACAGAGAAGTTACTTTCCTTGTCACTTTGCTTGTGAAGTGTATTTTGAGATTGACATGAGTGTGGGGCACAGGAAATAGAATGTTCTCAGCTCACAGAAGGAAATGCCGGGCAGCTGTACCAAACCGGTCTCAGGGAGTAACCCAGCCAGGTGACTTCCCTGCCAGGTGCCAGAGAAGGTGGGGGAGCTGACCGGGAACCCCTCAGAATGAAGAGGCAGCCTCAGGAGGTTACGGGACTTGCCAGAGGTCACATGATTGGCCAGGGCCAAAGCAGGGAGGACAAACCAGGTTTCCTCCTGGAGGGATGTTAGGGAGCGAGGCGAGCCTTTGTGGCAGGGAAGGCGTCTGGAGAGCCACAGTCCCATCTGCTGCCCCACTGTGGCTCTCTGCCAGAGAGACCTACACCTTGGGTTAGATCAGAAAACAAAATCAAAGCAGTTCTGTTTTCAGTGGCTGAAAAAAATTAATTAAAAAAAGAATTTATTACCATAATAAAATCATAATAAACAAAATGCAGAAACTTAAGGTCCAACGGACATATTTGGTTGTATGCCTATTTAATGGTGAGCTACCCTCAAATGATCTTTGTTACTCTCACCTAAACATTGCTCTCAGCTAACGATTTTGGGCCTCTAGCTTTGGTCCTCTGGTGGCGGGGGAAGGAAAGAAAGCCAGATGGGGCAGAGGGAGAAGTTAGACTGTGAAGGAGTCACAAGGAAGACCTTAGCTGACCCACTGGAACATTCTGGAACCGGGATGGTCCTTCAGAGTTGTCCTGGATTGGCGCAAGGGTGGCCAGACTTTTGTCTCCTTAATTAGATCACATGCTCCCTGAGGATAGCATACGTCTGTACTTCCATGCCCTTGCCCCTGGGAAACCACCTCCGTGCGGCCAATTCGAACATTGACATTGAGGATATTGGTGAGGAAATGCAGAAGCCCGAGTAACTGGGGGAAAGAAAAAAATATGAGCAGTCTTGGAGAATCCAAATGCTTGGTTCCCTTGGTCTGCTAATTCTGAAAAATCTGGGTGAATCCATTATCTACAAATCTTATGAAAAAATCATTTTCAGGCAAACCATGTTTTATTGGTTCAATAAAAGAGCAGTTTTTTAGGAACGTTATTATATTCGTTCTTTTTTCCCCTCGTCTCCGACCTGAGAAAGTTATTTGGGCTGTTGCTCAGGCTAACTGACTTGTTAAGAGCGTCGTAAATATGTCAGGCGGTATTTTAGATGGCGTCGCGATCATTCTCTCATTAGAAACCGGGCCGGCACCTAGACGCACGTAAGATGCCCTCACAAGCAGAGAGGGAGGGGACGATTGGCCCAAGGCTGGGTACCAGCCTCTCGGCCTCACCGCCTTTAGACCAGAGCGGGGGGGGGGGGAGCCTCCCCCACCCAGGCAACAAACATGGACTTAGCTGTTATTTGTGTGACTGTCTCTAGAACAGAATCCTTTGCGTGAGCAGGGAAACCGTGGTGGTTTTCATCTGCTCTGTAGAAGGGTGTCGTGGTAGGGGGTGTAGGTTTGGGCATCAAAGGCCAGCGTTGCAATTCTAGTGCTACCATTTGTTCACTGTCTTTTGGGCCATTTCCTGGTATTTTCTGAGCCTCAGTGTCCTCACCGGTCAAATGTGGCTAATAGTCCCCACCTCACAGGGCTTGGAGTGGGGGATGAAATGAGGTCCAAAGGGAAGATCAAGAATGTTGGCTTCCCTGCTCCTATAAAGGGGACCCATGGGTAAGATCACCCTAAGAATATAGCTGTGCCACCACCCCACTCCAGGTTTTCTGGGAGAGTCCCATGGTAAGATAATTTTATTCTTTTCAATGGAGGTGATTCTTAATTATACCTTCCAACGCGAATTTGTTTGTTTTTAATGTTTATTTAATTTGAAAGAGAGAGTCCGAGCACGAGCGGGGGAAGGGGCAGAGAGAGAGAGAGGGAGACACAGAATCTGAAGCAGGCACCAGGCTCTGAGCTGTGAGCACAGAGCCTGACGCGGGGCTGGAACCCGTGACCCTTGAGATCATGACCTGAGCCGAAGTTGGATGCTTCACTGACTGAGCCACCCAGGTGCCCCAGGTGTGAATTTGTTTTTATCCCTTGTCGTGCTGTGGCTAAATACATGCATGTATTTATGTCGCAGATCTCCTTAGTTACAGCGAGAGAGTTCAAACGGCCAAGGTGCTGTGCCGGCAGGGAGAGCCGGTGTGGGCCGCAGGGGCTGAGGGGTTGAGCCCCTAGCTGAACACGGAATGATCATGGAACATGGGCATGGCCTCTGCCGGGAACGACAGCTCTGGGTGGAGCTGCTGGGAGCTGGGCGGGGGTGCCGCACTGTCCCTTCTGTCTTCGGGTTCATCCCCCCGTGAGGTGAGATCAACCCCCACCTGCCTCCCAGAAGGACTTGGGTACCGTGTGTGATTCTCAGGCAGAGAGTCTGTTTTGCGTCTGTCCCTCACAGGCTGCTGACGAGTCCTCAATTCGGAGAGGCATGTGATGGGCGATGGGGCTTCGATGGGGGGGGTGGAAGGGCCCCCCGCCCAGGGCTGGCATTTTGCGCTACCTGCCGAAACCGCAGGGGCCCGCCTGCCTCCTGTCCTCCCGGCCCGCAGTCCCAGCAGGCGGGGGCCAGGCCCGCAGTGGCAAGACGGTGACCGCATGGCAGAAGGGAGGCTCCCTCCCAACCTCACGTCCGTCACATCCGTCACGTCCGTCCGTCCGTCCGCCGGCTTTGATGGCTCGGGCCGGTCCTGTAACCAGAGATTTCCCTCTGCTGCCCTGATGACCCCTGTGGGCACAGGGGTTGGTTCCTTGTCACCCAGCTCAACACTGACCCCCGACAGAGCTGCGCACGTACCCCTGGCGTGTTAGCACCCAGTCCTCACGCATCAGGGCGCAGTTCAGGGGGCTGGGAGGAGGCCTTCCTCCCGTCCGAGAGGCCCACGGGGTCGGATGGGCGGGGCCCAGCGTGATCCCGCCGCCTACGTGGGGACTCGCTGCCTAGCTGGTGGGTGGTCTAGCAGGTGCCATAGAGAAACACGAAGCGTCACGGGCCACGCGGCTCTGACAACGCAAAGGGCGGTGCTGGGTGCTGATGCCAACTGCGGACCCGCTTTTGGGCACGAAGCCTCAGGCGGGCGGGGACACGAAGGGCCGTCCCCAAGGTCCCCCCCAAGAAGGCCCCCGAGTCGTGCTGCGGGTCAAGCGCCCGTTCGCCGTGGGGGTGAAAATCCCGGGACCGAAGACCCCAACACGTTCCTGGTGTCCTTGGCTTCTTTCTTTAGAGAGTCACACGTTTCCGAGGGGGGCGATCCGCATCCCACCCTTTTCCACACGCACGCGGGACTTCCTGTTGAGAGGAAGAGAAGGCCCTGACGACCGTGGCCACCGGCATCCCCTGGCGGGCACGGCTCAGAAGTGGCCCAGATGTCACTTCCCCCGGGGTCAGCGGTCCTGGGCAGTGCGGTGTCCCCTCCCTGCAGAAGCCTCAGGAGTCTGTTCTGTGACAGACGGGAGAGACACTGACCTACATCCAGGTTTGCCTCAGAAGGCTCTGGTTCACTCCCCAGCAGAATTTATGTTCCACTGGTCTTTCTGGTCCCCCAGGGCACCCACATGTCACGGCTGGGCTCTCGGGTGGACAGACTCAGACTCGAGGACAGACGCGTGGCTATTCGGGGAGGAGGGAGTGAGGTGCGAGGTGGTCTCACGAAGGCCTCAGCGGACACGTCAGAGCTGTGCTGGGTCAGTCAGTCATCAGATCAGGGCCGGCCCTGGCCCTGGGCCCCGGGGCCCCCTCAGCCTGGACGCTTGTCCCCAGGGGAGGAGGAACAGAGGTCAGAGCTGTGCTGGAGGTGGGAGGGAGGGGTGAGGTCTGCCCCGCACCGTGCCGTCTGGGTGGCATATGACTCAGGGTCGGCCTGGAGAGAAAGGAAGGGAAACAGTGGCTGATGGACGACGGGCGGTGGAGGTGGCTGAGGCTCGACGCCGAGCCCAGTTTCCTTACCGGGCGAGTCCTATGGGTGCCCCCATCCGTGCACAGCAGAGGCCGGGCTCCAAGCCGGAGCGTTCTGACACCTGAGCCCCGTGCTGAGCCCCCGCGTCTTGTAGCCCCGTGGTCTGGGGGGCCGTGCGCCCTGAGGACACGAGAGGAAGGGGTGAGCGACCCTCAGTCCTTGTTGTTACAGGCTGACGGCAGACGACTGAGTCTGAAGGCTTTCTCTGGGCCGGCTAATGGGTCCCCCTTGGGCCCAGCTGCTCTGTGGCAGGTGACGCCCAGTGCTCAGCTTGTGCGCCTCCGTGGTCTGTAGCGGGGAGCCAGCCGGCAAGAGAAGAAGCATCCTGAATGCCACGCGGGCAAAGGAAGTGAGTTTTCCCCGCCCCGGACCATCATGTCATCTTATATACGGTGCCGTCCTTCCCCTGCCCCTCGTCTCGGCCCAGGACAGGCCCTGACTCTCCTTCGTGGCCTCCGCCTCTAACCTGCCTACCTCGTCCGCACACATCCTCCAGAGCAGTGGCCGGTCCTTGGCTGCTTGAGAATGGATGGGTCGCAGGGTTTTTCCTAACGTTGCTTTCCCGAAATTACACTGTCTGTGGTCCCTCAAAGGGTGCCCTCATTGTCAAAGCTGAAAGACGCAGACAGGCACTCAGGCCGCGGGCTTCCCACCAGCCCTTTCTCTTGTCATCTGTTCCCTTTTCCCCCTCCTTTGCTCTATTTTCTCTCCTCCTTTGTGTTTCTTTTTAATTGTTTTCCGTTTTCGTCCGTCTCCCTGCCCTGAATCTCTTCTCATCCTTTGTTTGGTTTCTTTGGGGCAAGGTTTCACCAGGCCTGAAAAACCTGCCTCCTGACCCAATTCTCTTCCCTGGGTTACCACGCCCGCCAAGAGGCATTGGTGAGCCAGGTCCCTGTGGGGACACTGCCCCTCGTGCCGTGAGGGTTGCCTGCTTCTTTCTTCACCTGTCAGGTCACTGCTGAATGAAATTGTGAGATCCGTGTTCGCGGGGCCCTCCGCTAGGTGCTGGGCACCTTCATGGCCACTTTCACGTATCCTGTCGCTGAACGCTTCATCGACCCTGTCTGGTTCATATTATTCCCCCCACTTTTACAGTTGGGGAAACTGAGGCTCAGGTAGACTGAGTATTTGCCCATGAGACACAGCTGGTGAAAGGCACATGTAATATTAAAAAATTTTTTTTAATGTTTATTTTTGAGAGAGAGAGAGAGAGAGAGAGAGAGAGAGAGAGAGAGAAAGAAACAGAGCATGAGTAGGGGAGGAGCAGAGAGGGAGACACAGGATCCGAAGCAGGCTCCAGGCTCTGAGCTGTCAGCGCAGAGCCTGACGCGGGGCTGGAACTCACGGACCGTGAGATCGTGACCTGAGCTGAAGTCAGATGCTCAACCGACTGAGCCCCCCAGGTGCCCCGGCAAATGCAATATTTGAAGCAGGTGTGGTTGCCTCCAAACTCTTACCCTGTAAGATTTCTTCTCACTCCCCCCTGCAAGTCCCAATGAGGTGGTACAGAGGGTTCTAGAAAGGCCTGCCCGGGAGCTGCATGCATCACAGGATGGAGATTGCCTGTCACCTGTGCATGTTCCTAAGGACCCTTCCTTAGATTCCGGGTCTTGTCAAGGTCCTGACCAGGAGATCTGGGGCCCTGGGTTTCCCACCTGTTGTATCTCTAACTAGATGAGCCCGTGGCGAGGCCGAATCTAATTTGCTTCCTTTGTAAACGAGCAGGAAGGATGCCCACCTGTGGGCCGTTTGGAGCCTAAAACGACGTCCCGTAAAGTGCCTCGCCTGCAGTAAACTTGAATGAATTATAATTATGAAAATCTCTTCTTCATTTGTTTGGCTGTGATGTTGGATAAGCCCCAAGAGACAACGTGTGGCATGTGCCTGCCAGGGCCAGGACTCGCGGCTGTGGGTGCAGCGTCTCTCCGGACCTGCCCCGCTTGGGTTTTCTGTGGCCGCTGTTTTCCCCTCCTCTCGTGTGCTTTAATCTCGCTGCCTTGCAGTGTCCTTTCGGTCATGAAGACAGGCTATAAATAAGTTCTCACTGGGACCCGATACATTCTTTTTTCTCATAACTTCTAGTTCAACAAGCAAACAAACAAATCTCCGGAGGGCGGCATGCCAGGTGGGGGTGTGGAGCTGGGCCCGTTCCTGGTCCTTTTTATCTCTGCCCCCACTTTTCTTCCCTCCTCCCACCCGCCCCACTTCCCTGATGGCACATCCCACACGCACCCATCTTCCTGCTGTCTCCTTGGATGGTAGAGTGTGGACCGTGGGGTGTAGACAGTGGGGTTTGGATGGTGGTATGCATGGGGAGTGGGGTGGGTGCAGGGGTGCACGGACGGGCGTGTGTGTGCAGTGAGGCGGCTGGATCCCAGTGCCCAGTCTCAGCCCAGGAAGAGCAGGGGCCCGCAGCCATCTCGAGCTGGGCAGAAAGGCCGTCCCCTGCTGGGACTCCGTCCTTTCTTGCAGTGTGCCGTTGCGTGTCCCCTGTTCCATGGGCTCCCGTGCGCTCATCTGTCCCTCAAGGTGCTGGTTCGGGAATCACGGGAGATGGGACAGGAGGACAGGGGACTCTGGTTGCTGACGGTCTTTGTGTCTGAGTGCAGGTAAAAGGCTCTCCTAGGACCCAGGAGAGCCGAGCCCCAGCTCCGTTGTACAAGCTCAGACGGGGTCACCTAACCCCTGTGGACTTCATTCCAGAAGGTCTTTAAGACCCCGTGAGCCGTTGGGCTCAAACATCAGGTGGTCGTCCTTTCCGGACAGAAGCCGGATTGCCCCTGCCTGACCCTTGCAGAGATGGGGGGCGCGGGCACTGCCTGGATGTCGCACACGGTTCTTCTGCTCAGGGGACCCAGATCTACCTCCACATGCCCACGCCGTGCCAGGGGGACACACACGGGCGCTCTTTGGGCAGGGGCTCTCCGGCCCCAGCCCCCCACGGCGCTGGTGGAGGTCGAGGACCGTGCCACCCCCAGCCTCACACCCAGCCACACGGGAGGGTGCACTTCCGGAGCCCTAGAGAGAGGGTCCCCTGAATGCAGGTGTGCACGTGTGTGCGTGCACGTGCGTGTGTTGTGTGTAGACAAAGAGAGACGGAGACAGACGTGTAGATACCCACATACAGACGCCGACCGGGAAATGATGTTTTCTGGAATTTGTAAGTTGAATCCAACCGCTTGGAGGTTCATTTCGAATACGATCTTTAGAGGAAAACCTGCCAGTGGCTGGAGGGGCAGGAGGTCTTTAGGACATACACAGCATGGCCAGGTCGTAAAATGAGAAGTGAGCTGGGCTAAAGGAAGGGGATTTTGGGGCTTCGGTTTTGCGGCCGATGATCTGAGCGTCGTCGGGCAGATGGCCGGGCCTGGCCTTGAGGCCACAGTTTCCGCGTCTGTGACGTGAGGGGGCCTGGATTCGGTCGTGGTTCGGCGGGGCAGGAAGCAATGCGACGGGTTCTCAGGAAGAGCCTGGATTGGGAGGGGAAGTCTGGGTCTGAGTCACATTTGTCCCCCTGCCATCTTAGGGCCCCGTTTCCCCGATGGTGAAAAGCAGTTGAAGATAGGAGGTTAAACCAAATGAAACATCCAATATTTGACCATGTTTTTTTTAACCTCGAGAATGATAAGCCTAGAGTTCAACCTAATATCTGATCCACCCACCCTATAAAATGGTTGAAATTGTCGTTATGAAACAAGGGATCTAAGAATCATCTTTAAAAAGCGAAGTCTCAGAAATGCAAATTATTTGATTGACGGCCCTGGCATTTTGGTATCCCCCCCTTTGCTGAAATCGAGTGTTTCTCTTCCTTCTTCTGGACCCCTGCCGAGTGGCCAGGCTGTGGCCCCGTGGGTCCCTCCGTCAGAGGCAGGCCTGCAAACAGTGAGCCCACACGCCGCCAGCCCTGTCGTCCTGGTCACATTTGTCACCTACTTCTTTTTTTTTCCTAACGTTTATTTATTTTTGAGAGAGAGAGAGAGAGAGAGAGAGAGAGAGAAAGCACAAGCAGGGGAGGGACAGAGAGAGAGGGAGACACAGAATCCAAAGCAGGCTCCAGGCTCCACACTGTGAGCACAGAGCCTGACGCGGGGTTCGAACTCACGAACCGTGAGACCATGACCTGAGCCGAAGTCGGACGCTTAGCCGACTGAGCCACCCAGGCGCCCCATTATCGTCACCTACTTTTAAAAAGTTGAAGAGAAAAAGCTGTCACGTCGCGTCTCCCGGGGGCGAGCTCTGCGAGGGGTTCACGAAACAGTGACCTCAGGCCAGATTCCGGAGACACTCGGTGTATCCGTGGAATGCTCAGGAAGCCATTGGAGGCAGCCGCCCCCTCCCCAGGGTGAAATCAATCTAGTCCCGAGCTGGAGCCACCGAGGGCGGGCGTCCCTCCTCCCGCTGGTGGGGGCTGAGTCGGGGCCACTCGAGGCTCTGAGATGGAAAAGAGGAAAAGCTGGGGTCCTGGCTTTCGGGGGGGTGGTGAAGATCTGAGCCGTGTTCCTGTGGGGCGGGGGCCCTTAGGGTGACAGCATTACCATGGGAGCCTCGGGGCTCTAGGGTGGAATCTACACTCCTGGCCAGAGCTCTGGACCTCACAAGCTGGCCTCGGTGGCCTCGATGCACCTCGTGACAGGCGGCGGATGGAGTGTTTCTCCTGTGCCCTGGGCTGGCGCTGGGCTAGGCCGGGCAGGACGGATGGCTCCTACTCTCCCTTCCTAAGGCCGCAGCCGCTCCCACCTCCCAGGGGCCAGGCCCCCCCCGCCAAACGGTTCGCAGGCTTTGTGCAGGTGCGGGGTTCCAATCTATCCATCCACTCATCGGTGCTGATTGATGGTTTGCTTTGAAGCGGGTGTTCTTCTAGACGCAGGGGAGGGGAGGGGAGAGGTGCAGGAGATAGGCAAGGCCAGCCTTCCCATGTGGGTCACCGGAGGGCTTCTTTGGGCCGCGAGTGCTGTCCCTGTGCCCCAGCTGAGGGGAGCGAAGGTGAGCCCCTCACCTGGGTCGACATAGGGCACGGCCCCAGTGGGAAGCCAAGGCATCCAAGGAGTGAGTGTCAGAGGTGATAGGCTTGAAGGTGCGCTCAGTTTATGGAAGGTGGTGACACAGGGTAAGACACACGGACGTGAGGTATGGAGGAGGGTCTGTGCAAAGCAAGGCTTCTGGTGCTTTTTCCCAGAAGCACCCGCCCCTGGTACTCCTGACACATGAGACCGCCCCCACCCCAAAGCGTCCGCGGCCCCGAGCCCCGGGAACGCGTTCCAGGCTGTTTGCTTTAGGGCTCCACGGGGTGTCAAGGGTTAATGGTTAAGGATTTGACAGTAACAATAAAACCGAAGCCTGTAATTTCTGCTGAAGGGGGTTGGGGGGGGGGGGGAATACGGAAATTTCCACTTGTAGCCGACTTTGGAGAGAAACATCAACATCAGAAAAAAACAGCTCGCCCACAACTGCCGTGTTTATGATGAATATCCAGGGCCCGGCCAGCGACGGAGGCGGCCCACTCGCGGCGAGAGGGGCAGAAGTTTCCAGAAAAGGGGGAGCTGCTTGGCAAAAGCAGAAGCAACTTGTTTGCAGAGGCCCCCGACTTGCCAGCCTCAAACGGGGAAAACTTGTTCTTAGCAAAGTGCCCAAGTGCATTATGTCAGCAGGAAGATGCACTCCCTCTCCGGAAAGTTTGTGGGTTTGGCCTTTCACAATTTATTGTCATCACCAAGCTGAACTCCGGCCTTTGCTGAGGTTTTTTTTTTTTTTTTTTCTTTCCTCCCTTTGCTCGGTGTGTGTTTGTTTTGTGATATTTCCCTACCAGGCCATGAGAAGTCTGCTAGTTAGTGGTTGTCTTAGGGGGAAGAGTAGAAGTTCTTTGTTTCTCAGAATAAGGTGTTCAGACAGAGAGGAAAGCATTTAGCACGAGCCCTGGCCGTCACTGCTGGAGGAACTTGTGCCCCCCATCCGTAGCCCGACTTATTTCTTGGGGGTGGAAGCAGGTGGAGGTCACGGCCTCTGGAGGCAGAGAAAGTCTTGAGGGTTCCTGATTCGCTGTTCTAGAACTTGGCTTCCAATCTGATTATCGTCAGCCGCTGTGACAGGGGATCAGGACGTCTTCCCTTTCCTCCTCGGCCCCGAGTGTCTTTCTGTGCTTCACTGGACAGATAACCTGGCCAGGTGGGCAGGCACTGGGGACAGGCATGGACATTTTTCCGGGACACAGGACAGTGCGGTTACCGTGAGTGCCAAGGCACTTGGGGGAAAACTCGACGGTTTTGGAATCTGAACACCTGAGTTCACATCCAGGCCCAGGATGCCTCCACTGGCTGCGAGCTTGGGCTGGTTTATCCCAAGAGGACGGTTGCTTCTCAGCCTCAGTTTCCCAACCCTGAGAGACACGGAATATTCACCACGTCAGGTTATTCGGAGGCAGAGCACAGGACAAGCCTCCTTATGCCCGGTGCTCCTTTCTTCCCTTTCTGAGTTGGAGTAATCGCGTGTTCTCTAATCACTTAGCAGTTTAAATCAACAGGCAAATTGGATCTCTTCTTCCAGGAGAAACCTTCCGGAGGGGTACCTTCCGTGGTTCTGTGTCCCCTCCTGCCTCATTTCAGCCAGTCTGTGGTGCCAAGGGTCTCAGCCTCACTGGCACTGCCCTCCAGTGCCCGGGGTCCCCAGCTGGGCACCCTGCCGCCCAGTGGGGCCTGTCTTTGGGACCGCTACGCCATCCTCTGGAAAATGGCAGAGCACGGGGAGTGAGCACGGCCAGGTTCCCCGACATAGCAGGTGCGGCGGGCTGAATCGTGTCCCCCCAAAAGATACGTCGAAGTCCTCCCTCCCCTCCCCCAGTACCTCAGAATGTGGCGTCATTTAGAAAGAGGGTCATTGCAGATGGCTTTGGTTGTGATGACAAGGCGGGCCCCTCACCCACTAGGACGGTGTCCTTTGGAGGAGAGGAAACGCAGACCCACAGAGAGGAGGAGGCCGTGTGAGGACGAGGCAGAGACTGAGTGACGGCAGCCACCAGAGGCTGGAAAAGGCAAGGGAGGCCTGTCCCCTCCAGGTCTCAGAGGGAGCTCTCCCACCTCTGGATTTGGGACTTTCAGCCTCTGGAACGGGGAGAGAATACATGTGTGTGGTTTGAAGTCCCCCAGCGCGTAGGGCTGAGTCAAGGCCACCCCGGGGCGAGGACACAACAGTGTTGGTGTTTCTTTTCACCCTCTGTCTTTGGCTCTCCTGCCCCTCCAGCCAGAGGCAAATAGACATGGGGGAGAAACTGAGGCATGCAGCGCCTTGACCCAGCGCTTCCCCACCCGTCTACCGGGATCCCGAGATCACTCGGAATCTAGCAGAAGAATTCAAGGAAACGGGTGCGTCGCCAGCACTGCCCGAGCCCCAAGGGTGGGAGAGAGCTCCAACTGCTAGAACTTTCTCCAGAGCCACTTCATCAGGAAATCCTTTCCCCGAGCAGAGCAGCTGGCCTCTCGAGGCCCGAGAGCGAGCCCCTGGGCCTGTCCCCGCGGCTCCGGGCGACCCCGCCAGTCCCCGCCCCTTCCTCGCCTGCCCTGGACGTGAAGGAGAAAACGAGATGATGTGTGCAGACTGCATTTGAACTTCATCTTCGAAGTTATTTATTATCCTTGGTTTTGTTTTCTCGTTTCGCGACCATCAGAAAATGTAAGGGGTTTGTCCGAGGTTTCGTCTGGTCGGGGTACAAAGGCTGAGCGCCGAAGCCTGCCCTTTGCCATCTGGCTTTGCAGCCGGGGCTGGGGGGTAGCGTGAACCCTCGCCGCAGGGTCTAAGGGCCAGCGGGCTGCTGGTAAATGTTTAACAACTGGCTTAGACGAGCGGTCCCGATTCGGGATGCTTGTTGATTGCCTGTGTGCGCTGTGTCACCTGCCCCAATGGGTCCCTGCCAGTGTGACATCAGAGGGGTGCACGGCCTCCTCTGGTGACCCCGACCACAGAGGAAGGAAGCCTCGTGTCTAAAAGGAAAGCCACGGGGCGGCTGGATGGCTCAGTCGGTTAAGCGTCTGACTTCGGCTCGGGTCACGATCTCATGGTTTGTGGGTTGGTGCCCCGGGCCGGGCTCTGTGCTGACAGGTGCAGAGCCTGCTTGGGATTCTCTCTCCTTCTCTCTCTCAAAATAAGTAAATAAACTTAAAAAAATAAAATAAAGGCAGAAATAAAAGGAAAGCCGCTTAGAAAGACTTCCCATGCAGGGCAAGAGGAAGGGGGTGCTGGGCGTGGGGCGAGGGCCAGGCCAGCCCTCCCAGGGCACATTGTTGGCACTTGGCCATTCCGTGTACCAGATTAGCTCATTGTCACTGTGGAGGAACTGTGTCTTCAGGGGATGACAAAGCCCCAGGTCAGGCATGGAGATGGAGGGGGAGGGCGCCAGTCGAGGGGGGTACAACCTGAGCAGGATGCTCCAACCGGGGTCTCAGTCTTCCAGGGCCTAAGAAGGATCAGTTCTTGGACAGAGAGGCCGGGCAGAAGCGCTAGGGGGCCGCCGTCCCACAGTGACGTGGCTTGAAAGGAGGAACAGAGCTGGCGATGAAAGGTCACCCAAGACCAGCTCCCCTAAGTCACATCTGCACCGGGCAGGCCCCTCGCTCCTACCCGTCGGCCACACCTGACCCATGCCCGGGGGGAATTTACCAGCAGCCCACGGGCTCCCCTTGGATGCCTTGCCAAGGAGGGAGCTTTCTGCCAGCCCCCCCCACCCCCCCTCCCCCGCAGCCGCAACTGGTGCCGTGTGCCCACCACGACACCACGTAGCCAGAGGCCCCAGTCTCAGGCCACAGTCTTCCTGCAAGGTCACGGTGGTTCACTGGGAGGTTCCATGCCCCGTTCACCCATTCTCCCCTGTAGGCGCCCCCTCCCGCAGGCACAGGCTTTGCACACAGCAGCCCCCTCCCCCACACTTTGCCCCCAGGCCCACTTTTATTATCACAGCCTTGATGATCTCCCGAGAACAATTCAGCAAGCAGGTGGGGACTCACGTTTGTGTCATTAAAACACAAATCCCCTTGCAAAACGACTGGGCTCCGTTCCCAACCGTGCTCTCCGGGGGGCCCTCTTCATCTATGACCACGTTTCACGGAACAGCCGTGGAACCATCCTCGGGCCAAACTTTGTAAAGTGCAAATGCGGAAAAGGTATCAGAACATCCTATTTCCCGGGGCGCCTGGGTAGCTCAGTCGGTCGTGATCTCACAGGGCATGGGTTCGGTCCCCGCGTCGGGCTCTGCGCTGACAGCTCGGAGCCTGGAGCCTGCTTCGGGTTTTGTGTCTCCCTCGCTCTCTGCCCCTCCCCCGCTCGTGCTCTGTCTCTCTCTCTCTCTCTCTCTCTCTCTCTCTCAAAACTAAAGAAACATTGAAAAAAAATTAAAAAAATACTATTTCCTGAAACCCGTAGTGATCGTAAGAGGATTCATTTTGCAAAGATAATTGGAAGAATGCTCCCAGCTCTTCACACACACGTGAATGTACACACACACGTACACACATACAGTCACACACACACACACATTATACACACACACAGATTTAAACACACAAGTACACACATGCCCGCAGCTGCACGCACACACCCATTCCCACGTACATTCACACACACACGCACATCCGTGCACACGCGCGTGTGTGCCTGGGCCGACGCGCCATCTCCCACTGGGGTCCCGTGTGACTCAGCCTCAGGGAAACAGAGGCAGCCCCCTGGGGTGAGTTAGTCCCAAACTGCAGTGATTCACTCAAACGGCACAATTTTTACCCTGAGCACTATTGGTTCGCTTAAACCTGCTCGTATAAAGCAACCAGCGTGGCTGACCGTAAACCGTAACAACAGATACATAAGCATTAGGGTAAATCATGTCCATCCGAGAACCGTCCGAAATCACCCTCGGAGAACCTGGCCCCCGGAGGAAGGCAGCGGAGCCCCAAGCGGCAGACCTCAGGGCTGTGGAGCAAATGAGTGTGGGCGTCCTGCCACCGGGGTGTTGGACGGACTCCGACCTCTTAGGTGGGTCCTTTTCCCCACCACCTCCCACTCTCGGTGTCCAGTCATGCGGCCTCCTCCTCCGCCCGTAAGGAGGGGTGGGAGGCAGCCAGGAGCCTGAAGGTGTCTCGAGGCACCTTTTTAAAATGTTGTCATCTTTATTTTTTTATTTTTGAGGGAGAGCACGAGCAGGGGAGGGGCAGGCTCCGCGCTGTCAGCACAGAGCCCGACGCGGGGCTCCAGCTCAACAACCTCGAGATCGTGACCTGAGCCGAAGTCGGATGCTCAACCCCCTGAGCCACCCAGGGGCCCCTCCTCTTTCCTTGTTTCATTTCCCCTCTCACCTCCTGGTCGCTGAAATTCCGTTTCCATGAAACGATACTGATGCGTTTGTCCAAACAAATCTTTACTGAGCATTTAGCTGGTGCCAGGTGCTGTTTGAGACACTGGGGCTACCAGTTGACGAAACTGTCGGAAACCCCTAACCCAGGGGCTTCCATTCCAGTGTGGAATAGATACAATCGACCCCAACACACCCAAGTGTATTTCAGTGAGTCTGCTGATTCCCAGGGAGTTTATCTCGTGAGTTTGTTTGCACCAGGACCTACAACAGACATAACAGTAACAATAATGGCTTAAGCTTCTCAACTGCTCACTCCGTGCTGGCGGCTGGTGGTATTCTCTACTCTGTCGTGTTTCAGTTTTAAAAAACTAGTGTGGAGGGCCCACTTAGAGTCATTTTATGATCTACCGGAGGGGCCAGCATTTGAAAAACACTGCTCGGAGAGATACCCTCACCTAGGTGCAACGGTCTTCTTGCTGTCACATGACCCCCTCTCCGCCTAGTCCTGTCTTGCCCCTCTGGTCAGTGGAGGCCCTCCTCCAGCTCCTCCGGGAGCGCCACTGACCTCCATGACAGGAGTTGAGAGCTAGACTGGTGTCGGAGATGAGACAGTCTAGTAGCATCTCCCCATCTTACAGAAGAGTAAGCTGAGGCCCAGAGGTCACCAGTAGACACCAGACCAGAGTCCGGACCTCTGAGGGGAGCCGCCTTAACTTTCCCATGGCCCCACCACACCCCTTTGTTTCTCCGTCCTATAGGGTGTAGGCCCTTGGAAAAGGCCCGGGAAATGGAAGGATTGGGTTCTGTGCTTCCTTCCTCCATGACTTCCCTCCACCTGCAGTCCCCACCCTGCCCCCCACAAAGACTTGAGGTTCCGGAGGAGGGCTTGGAATCTGAAATGTTGAAGACCTTCTCTGCCAGCCTGTCCACGGCCAAAGGTGGAGCCAAGGCCACAGATTGGAGTACCCATGTTCCCACTGCTACCCCCCCCCCACCCCCCCGCCGTGGTCTGGTCTAGATGGCCCCTGTGAGCCTCCTGAGGCCCAGGTCTTGTGTCTCTCCACCTCAAGCCCAACTCGGAGGGCGTTGGCACCATAGGTCATGGCTCCTCAGCTGATGGGAGATGTGACAAGGGTGAATTTCCATCTGCTCTTCATCAGAGAGAGCATCGGCTTCGGTCCAGATGTTTGAATGGGGCCCAAGTCTTCCTGACCTTGAGTCTGCTGATTCCACGAATTTATCTTGTTAATTGGTTTGGTAATAAGCGGTCTCACGTTCCAGTCTAAACTTCCTTGGGCGGCCTCACCCCCACGTGGGTAGAGACAGGCCGCGTGATCCCCGATCCTGGAAGGAGAAAGACAGATCCATTCATTCTCCTTGGAAGCACACCAGCAAGATATCACTTCAGCTTTGCTCCAGAAACTGTTATTTTGTGGGTGACATAATTTATTAAACTTTGGGGAAAACAACAACAGGGCAACACATTCGAGAAACATAGCAACAGCCACAGCCATGTCCTACATAGTTCAGCCTTTCTTGGACAACTTTTCAATGCCGCCGTCCTTGGGAAGGGCAGGCCCGCGGGGCCAGTAGGCCGCGTCTGATGCATACAAGCTTTAGAACTTAACAGAACGGAATACAGCCCTGTCTCTGGGTTCCATTTGCCTTCAGATGCCAGCTTCAGAGTTTGTTCTAGGTTCTAGGCACGTGGCCCATCAGTTGTCTGTGTGTACCACACGTGTGTGCGTAGGTAGACCTGCATCCGAGGCTGTAGGTGTACCACGGCATTGCAGACGTACGTTCGGGCACACATACGTACATTTGCACGAAAGTGGAAGCGTCTGCCTGTGTAGACATGTGTGTTTTAAATGGCTGGTGTGTTGGCCCATAAACCCGCACGGATGCAACCAGACTTGCCAGTCAAGATGGAGCCAATCCAAACAGCACTGTCTGTGGAATTGGACCTGGAAGGGAATCCCACGGTTTCCCTGTCCTCTGTCCCGAAGACGTGCCCGCCCCTGAATTCTGGTCAAGGAGTCACTCAAGAAGGAAATTTGTATGGAGAGGGCTTATCACTGAGCTTTAGGAATGTTTTTAGAGACTCTCTTTCTTTTTTTTTTAATGTTTATTTCTTTTTGAGAGAGACAGAAAGAGGGTGCGAGCAGGGGAGGGGCAGAGAGAGAGGGAGACCGGAATCCGAAGCAGGCTCCAGGCTCTGAGCCATCAGCACAGAGCCTGACGCGGGGCTTGAACTCACCAGCAGTGAGATTATGACCTGAGCCAAAGTTGGACGCTTCACCGAATGAGCCACCCAGGCGCCCTGGGAACGTTTTATAAACTGGACTTCGTCTCCGCTTCCTCCCCCTCCCCTGTCGCCGCACCGTGCGGCAGGCATCACCCCACACCACCCCTCTGGGGTCAGGGGGCACACTCACGGCTCTGACCTGACGTCCCTAAGTCATACGTTCGCCTGCACTTCCTAGGGGCTTGACATTCTCCAACTGACTTCATGTTCACATTTGACAGGTAAGGGCCCCGATAGGTACCTGGCCTCCACATGTCTTAGGAAGTCACCTCTGGAGCCACTCTCCCCGCCCCATTTTCCAAGAATCCCTGGGCGTGCGCAGTGTCCCAGAGCTCTAGAGGGCACGCAGCCTGTGCCACGTGGTGTCCCAGGCTCCGTGCCCGGATCTCCCTGGAGCACGAGCCCCTCCCCGTGCTCAGTGACATCGGAGGTGTGACAGACGGCTTGCGGCTCGGCCCCTCAGGTCCGGGCAGAGCTCTAGCCAGGAGCGCCGATCGAGTAGGGACCGGGTCTTCCAACGCCTTCCTCCCCTAGTGATTACCAAAGCACGAGGCATGGTTTCTTTCCTGCCCTTGCTCCCTTGTCGTAGGGATAAACAGTGTCCGTGGAGCATTTGGTAACGACGAAGCAGTGTTAAAATATCAGACGTGAGCAAGGCGTGTCCAAAGCTTTTGGAGCTGTAAACGCTACTCTTCTTGTGCGTAATAGGCACCGAATACGAGTTTGCTGAGCGAGCAGTGACAGAAGTAACAGATGCATGGACCATAGTCTAGGCTAGGGAAACTGAGGCCCAAAGAGCCGGGGAGGGAATTTGTGCCCAGGGCTGCTGATGGCTCCTTAGCTGCAAACCTGTGGGTGAATCCCAATCTGGTGGCTTTGCCAATGCCGCACTGCTTTTCTGTCAATCATCATTTGATTTCTTCTCTTTATTCTTTCTTTCTTTCTTTCTTTCCTTCTTTCTTTCTTTCTTTCTTTCTTTCTTTCTTTCTTTCTTTCTTCCTTTCTTTCTTTCTTTCTTTTCCTTCCTTCCTTCCTTCCTTCCTTCCTTCCTTCCTTCCTTCTTTTCTTCCTTTCTTCTTCCTTCCTTTTCTTTCTTTCTTTCTTTCTTTCTTTCTTTCTTTCTTTCTTTTCCTTCCTTCCTTCCTTCCTTCCTTCCTTCCTTCCTTCCTTCCTTCCTTTCTTCTTGTTTCCTTCCTTTTTTCCTTTTCTTTCTTTCTTTCTTTCTTTCTTTCTTTCTTTCTTTCTTTCTTCTTGTCATTCTCTGTAATTGGCTCATGACTGAGAAAATTACCACTCTTTTGATTCTTGAAGAAAATGTTTTTCTCTGTAGATTTTGGTCTGGTGAGTGCCGGGTGGCCGGGGGCGGACGCATTTAAGCACACGGTGTTCCACTCCAAGGAGATTAGGAAATGGCCTGATTAATGTATCTGGCGGCCGCGAGTCTACAGACTTGGCACTTCAAGGACCCACTCTTTTTCTTGTTGACCTTGACTCCAATTAAGCCAAGTGGGACATGTCCAGGAAACGTGCTCACCCGAGACCAAGGTGACAGCCTAAGGCTGCGCAGGCAGAGTGCGCGGAGGGGACAGACGGGGGACAGAGTGAGGCCAGGCAGGCGAAGCCTGGCAGAGCTGCGATGCCGCCCGAGCCCAGGGGACACCAAGCCCTCTGCGGTCCATGGAACAGTGCCGCTGGGTTGTGCCTGCCCTAGCCCCGCCCACCCCAGCCCAGCCCGGCGCTCCGCCGAGACAGGAGTTGGCCTCCAGTCTTCCTCCTCTGGGTCTGGGTCTAGTGCGTCACCGTGTGGCTTTCCTGCTCCTTACGCCCCCTGTCTTGGCCTGTGCTCATTCCCAGGGCCCTGAGCCTCGCAGAGACTCCGTCCCTGGTTTCCACACTAGCCCTGCCCTCATGAAGGTCTCTCCTCCATCCGACTTCGGGTTGGTTTTGCTGCAGGGGGTGGGGAACCGAGGGGCCTAACCCTCACCCTTCAGGAGAGGCCTTCTGGAGGTGGAGGAGGACCAGAGCAGTTAGCTGGAAACAGTGCTTAATGGACCGTTAGCACCTTACGGGGAGGTGATAGCGTTGAGGCTTAAAAGCTCACCATGGGCGAGAGCCTCAGAACCTTCTAGCTCTTCTTCTCTGTCCCCCTCTCGCCTTCACGATTCCCCCCTTTCTCGGGAGGGCGTCTCATCTTTAAAGAATATTTATTTTGGGGCGCCTGGGTGGCGCAGTCGGTTGAGCGTCCGACTTCAGCCAGGTCACGATCTCGCGGTCCGGGAGTTCGAGCCCCGCGTCGGGCTCTGGGCTGATGGCTCGGAGCCTGGAGCCTGTTTCCGATTCTGTGTCTCCCTCTCTCTCTGCCCCTCCCCCGTTCATGCTCTGTCTCTCTCTGTCCCAAAAATAAATAAACGTTGAAAAAAAAATTTAAAAAAAAAAGTATTTATTTTAACTATTTCTATATGCTTGAGGTCTATATGGACTCTTCCTGTATGATCAGTGACCACGTCTCTGCTTCCGTTGTGAAATGGTCTGGGACACTAAGCTTTGGGACAGTGGCTGGGAGCCCATGATGTGGGGATGTCGCCTTGTTGGGGCCTTGGGCCCATTCCCCCCAGGACCCCGTTGGTTTCCTCTCCTTTTTCTTCCATGAGTAGGTCTTCCTGCCCACTTTTCCTTGCCTCCCCATCACCCCTGCTTGGCTCCAACCTGGAATTGAAGGCCATTTCCACCTTTGCCCCCAGCTGTCTGCTCTCGACAGGGGGCCAGAGTGATGCTGTTAAAATACGTCAGATCATGTGTTCCCTGCTAGAACCTTCCAGTGGCTCCCTGTCGTGTTCAGAGTGAAAGCCCTCGTCCTTCTGGTGACCTGAAGGGTTCAGATTGAGCATGGTTTCGCCACCTTTCTGACCTCATCAACTTAGCTCAGTCACACGGGCCGCTGCTTTGCCATGGACGGGACTGCCTCCTCCGGCCTCTTCCTGCCCCCGGGCCTTTGCACCTGCAGTTCTCCCTGCTGGACACCTGGGTCCTGAAAGGATCCACATGGTGATGCGAGGAAAAGACAGTCTCTGACCTTAAGGAAAAGCAGGTCCTCTCATTGCCTTTCCCATAATCGCAGCCCATCTTCCCAAACGCCGTCCCAGCCCCTTCCCTTTCAGGCATGTTTTGGTTTCCTGTTTTTCTTTTGCTTTCTGCACGACCAGGGCTGTGGTTGACTGTTCACTCACTGCCTCCTTGACGGGCATCGGTGACCGCGGCCGAGCCGGCGGTGCGCCGACCGCTCCCTGAGCGCACTGAGCCAAGCGCATCGGGTGGTCTGTTGGCAGGCACACGCGTGTGCAGGTGAGGAGGGCAGAGGGTGGCCCGGACGCAGACACGGATGCTGTCTGCAGGGAGCCCGGCCTGCTCACGTGCTCACGAAGCGCAGGTGCGCTTCGGTTAGCTATCTCCAGATTCCCCTCGGGAGGGTTGTGTCCGTTTGCATTTCCGACGGCAATGTGTGCAAGCGGCTGTGGCCCGTTTGCCCACGGGCCTGCTGACAGTCTGTGGCCACCCTTTATCGTTTTGGCCAGTCCGGTGACACAGGAGTCTCAGCGTTGTTGCTATGTTGTTGTTTTGCTGGCCTTCACACACCTTCTAGTTTTTAAATTTTTTTTTAATGTTTGTTTTTGAGAGAGAGAGAGAGAGAAAAAAAAAAGCGTGAGCGGGGGAGGGGCAGAGAGAGAGAGAGGGAGGCACAGAATCAGAAGCGGGCTCCGGGCTCCGAGCTGTCCGCGCAGAGCCCGACGCGGGGCTCGAACTCACAAACCGCGAGATCGTGACCGGAGCCGAAGTCGGACGCTCAACCGACGGAGCCGCCCAGGCGCCCTTTTAAAACAGCTTTATTGAGATACAGTTACCCACATAGAGGGTACACACTTTAGCGGTTTTTAGTATATTCACGGTTCTGTGCCACCATTGCCACCGTCAATTCTAGAATATTTTCATCTCCTCCAAAAGAAACCCCTTAGGCTATCGCTGTCGCCAGCCTGTCCCTTCATCCCCGCCCTCCGCTCCCGGCCCTGAGCAGCCCTGACACGACTCTCTGTCTCCATAGATTTCCCTGTTCTGGACTTGCACGAAAATGGAATCCTACGGGGTCTTTGCAACTGGCTCCCGGCACTTACCATCATGTTTTCGTGGCTCGTCCATGTCGTGGCACGTTCTCAAAACCTCACTCGTTTTTATGGCTTCACGATGTCCCCTGGTCTGAATAGACCTCCTTTTGCTGACCTGTTCATCAGTTAAAAGATACTTGGGTCGTTTCCACCTTTTGGCTCTTACGAAATCATGCCGCTGTGAACGTTCACATCCAAGTGTCTGCGTGGACATAGGTTTTTCCTTTCTCTTCGGTTTATACCCGGGAACAGAATTGCCGCTCGCGTAGTAACAACTCTGCGTGCAACTTTTTCAGCAGCGGCCAGACAGTTTTCCAAATGGGCTTACTGTTTCAAATTCCCTCAGTGGTGTATGTGGGGTCTGGCTTCTGCACGTCCCCACCAGCCCTTGCTACTGTCTGTCTGTTCATTGCCACCGTCCTAGGGGTTGTCAAGTGGGGGTGTCCCGTGGTTTTGGTTCGCATTTCCCTAATGACCCATGTTGTCGGACATCTTTTCCTGTGCTTCTTGGCCGTTTGTAGGATCTTCCTTGGGGACGTTGTCTGTTCGCATCCTGTCCCTGTTTTGAAGCTGGGTTGTCTTTTCACCGTGGAGTTTGAGAGTTTGCATGTAGTCTGGATACAAATCCCTTATCGGCGACACGGTTTGAAAATATTTTCTTCCGTTCTGTGGGCTCTCTTTCACGTTTTTGGTGCCTTGTTGAAGCCCGCCAGGTTTGAGTTTTGAAGAAGTCCAGTGTCTCTGTTTTTGTCTTTTGTTGCCTGGCCTTTTGCGGTCCCGTCCCAGAATCCGCAGGACACGTCAGAGCGCTCGGAACGCCCCCACGTGAGGACGCGTGTTGCAGTTTCGTGTCGATATCTCGCTGAGGCCGAGGCCCTTAAAGGAATAAGGAAGACATGAGATGGCCCAGTGTCGGTTTGTACGTGTCCTCGGCTGCGGAAGTTCTTTTCTTTCTCTCGTATTTGCTTTACCAGACTTCCTAGCACGGTCATCGCGGGGAGATGGGATGTTTGCCGAGCACCTACCGTTCATCAGGATCTGTACTAGGTCTCGTGAGTCGGATGTTGTCCCAGCCCCACACCCACTTACTTGTCCGGCCGCTGTTTGATGTGCTTACCAGTGCCCTCCTCTCGGGACCGCTAAGCTGCCTCTCTGACCCTCGGGACCTGTCTCGAGGCTCCATGGGAAGGAGAAGCAGGTCTTCCCACGAAAGCATGGAGACCCACGGACGAGGAATTGTACTCATTCCGGGCTGGGGCTCTTCCTCGGCAGCAGGGGCTCATCGCCACTCGTTGAAAGAGTAGTTGGTGCCCAGAGCCCCCCGATCCACCTGTTCCCTCCTCCGTTCTAAGGTGAGCTCATGAATCATTCCTTGAGCGTTTTTGGAGACTGGACGAGAAGGGCGGGTAGAGCAGTGCGCAGCAGGGTTCACTGCACCTGCTACGGGGTGGGCAGCCGGCACAGGCTTCGAGTAGCCTCGGGGGAAACAGCCCTGGGATGGGTGCCCTGGGGCTCCCTGGGGGTGTAGGGGCCTGGTTTGGAAGCCATGCCAGAAAAGGCTACAGGAATCTAGGTTTCAAGAAGTCTCTATTGAAATGTGTGTTAGGAACAGCTGTACTTTCCCCCAGGAACTGGCTTATTTTCTCTTTGCGTAAAATGAGCACCTTGGTAACCCGTTGTGTTTTTATCTTTCTTGGTTTGCTGCGGGGCTCCTCGAACGTGGCTGTACATTAGGCTCACCCGAGGGGCATTTAAAACTCCCCAAGTGCCGGGGCGCTTGGGTGGCTCAGTCGGTTAAGCGGCCGACTTCGGCTCAGGTCACGATCTCACGCTCCGTGAGTTCGAGCCCCGCGTCGGGCCCTGTGCTGACAGCTCAGAGCCTGGAGCCTGTTTCGGATTCCGTGTCTCCCTCTCTCTGACCCTCCCCCGTTCATGCTCTGTCTCTCTCTGTCTCAAAAATAAATAAACGTTAAAAAAAAAAAAAATTTAAAACTCCCCAAGTGCCTGGCCGCACCCCAGGTGAATTGGATTAGAAACTCTGAGACCAGGTACTGAGGGTTTGGGGTTTTTCTTTCTTCCTCCCTTCCTTCCTTCCTTTCTTTCTCCCAGTTCCCCAGATGATGTGCATCTGAGGTTGAGAGCCCGTGGGATACAGGGGGTTTGGAGCCAAACGTATGACTTGTCTTTAGTGTTCCCCCCCCCTCACCACTGCTTTCCCCATTTCTCTGGCTTCAGCTTCTCATCTTAAGCTGTCTCTGATCCTGATTTCCGTTGGCCGATGGGCAGTTGAAGTGGCCTTTGGTTTTAAACGTGATCTTTCAGGGCGCCTGGGTGGCTCAGTCCGTTAAGCGTCCAACTTCGGCTCAGGTCACGATCCCAAGTTCGTGGGTTCGAGCCCCGTGCCGGGCTCCGAGCCCACATCCCCCACTCGTGCTCTGTCTCTATCTCTCAAAAATGAATAGACGTTAAAATAAATAAATAAATAAACGTGACCTTCCGTGGCCACGGTCTCTGCCGTAACGCACGTTTGCAACGTTGGGAAAACATTCTGCTGCATGAAGGGATGAATGAATGCAGTCATTAAAAAGAAGACAAAATACAATTGCAGTGGTGTTTTGTGTATCTTTAAAGCCGTGTTTTATGAAAAGTGGGTTTGTTTGGAGGAGGAAAAAGAGATACATGGGGAACGTTCTAGAAATTCCAAAGGGCCCTTCTAGATCTCGGTAGATTTGGGGATGTGGTGACCCTGGTATTTATCCGTAAGTTCACTTTGAAATTTTGTTTTCACCTACAGTAATTACTTTTTCTTGATAAACCTACATCCCTGACTCTCTTCTTGTTTGATGATTAGGGCTAACTTTCATCAAATAAATGAAACACAGAGGAAGGGAAAGGTGGGCGGGAATTTCCTCTCTTACCAAGGGGCCGGAAAATGGACGAAGTTAATGGAGCTGGAGGTCAGGGGAGACGGAAAGGGGAGGTCGGGCAGTGGGTGTGGGAGGTCGGGTCGGTGGTGTAGATAGATACACGGATGTGCACACGATCTCCGGGGAGGGGGTGGGGGTGGGGGCACAGGGAGAGAGCCTCTGTCTGTCAGGTGGACCAGCTGTCCGGGTTCACTGGGGACGGAAGATTTCTTGGAAGGTGGGGCTTTCTGTTTTAAAACCTGATCAGTCCTGGGCAAACCGAGAGGAAGTTGATCACCGCATCCACTGGCCAAGGATAAACTGATTGCTTGGTTACTCATTTTTGTTTGGAGGCAGTTATGGGCAGGAAAGGGAAGTGAAGGAGTCCTGGGGTGGGGGGCAGGAAGTGTGGCCTGGCTCGGCGTGGCATGGAGGTGAGGTTCCAGGCTCTCTGGTTCTGGGTGTCCCTTTACGTGACGCATTTGTTCTGAGGACGGGATACACCAAACAAATCCCCATCGAAGGCTGGGGCCGAGGAGACCCACAGAGAGAGACAGACAGAGACACCTGTCTCGGCTGCATTCTTTTCCCGAAACTAGGACTTCACCTTTGTGCCCCTGTCCCCCGTGGGCCTGGTGCGTCATGAGGGTCTAGTATGTGCTTGTCAGAGTCACTCAGCCAAGAGAAAGCACGTGTCTGGTGTCCGGCTCTACGTTAAAGGTTGTATTTATGGAAAGGTTCGGCTCAGGTCATGATCTCAAGTTCGTGGGTTTGAGCCCCGCGTCGGGCTCGGTGCTGACAGCTCGGAGCCCGGAGCCTGCCTCGGATTCTGTGTCTCCCTCTCTCTCTGCCCCTCCCCTGCTCGCGCTCTGTCTCTCTCTGTCAAAAATAAGCAAACATTAAAAAAATAAATAAATAAAGTATCAATAATTGGGGAGTAATAGAAAATGAATTTGCTGAATCGTGCTGTGTGTGGGTTCAGGGCCGTCTCCGAGAGGCCCTTTCAATCCAAACTTGATTCGAATAGCGTGACAGGGTGCGTAGGCCAAGTAAACAACATTTTCAACCACAGCAAGTTACGCTGAGCTCATACAGGGCCAGGGAAGGGGCTCGGAAGACAGAAGGAGGGGCAGAAAAACAGCGGGTGCGCGTCAGCGAGGCGATGCTGGGGTCACAAACGATACAATGACAGCGGTCTCTTTCTCTCCCCGGCTGTGTGTCCCTCGTGGGCAGCCGTGTCCGGTTTGTTCTGGGCACCCGGGCTGAAGCAGCGATCCCTGAGTCCTTGCTGTCAGAGGGAGAAGAGACGATGTTGGAACACGGGACATCTTCTGAACCTTCCCTCGGGAAGCGGCATGCGGTCCTCCTGAGAAGATCGAGCCGCGTGGCCAGGCCTGACGTCAGGGGTCGGGGGGGGGGTGCACACGAGGGATGTATGGCAGAGGGAGGGGCCCCCGGGGCCAGCAGTTACCACAGCCTGTACAATTGGCCACGCCTGAGGGCTTCTTGAAGTCGTCTGGCGTGCGTTTCACGCCCCTGGATGTTAACACAAGCAGCGTGATCCCAGCACATATATATGTTCTTAGAAGTTGGATGTCAGGAGACGGGCAGAATGACCCAGAGCAAAGCGCAGCCTGTGCTGTGACCCTTGACCTTAGCCAGATAGGAAGCTTCCAGCTGAGAAGCCTTCTGAGTCATGGGATATTATAAATATTCTGGACCGAGGGCGATTTACTGCGTTGCCCTTGAGCCTCCAAAGTCCAAGCGATTGCTTCTTAGTTTGCTCTGATTCAAAACCCGATTCCTTCTTCTTCTTCTTTTTTTTAATGTTTATTTATTTATTTTGAGAGAGAGACGTGGGGCTCGATCTCATGACCATGAGATCATGACTTGAGCCGAAATTAAGAGTCAGAGGCTTAACCATCTGAGCCACTCAGGCGCCCAAAACCTGATTCCTTCTTAAAGGGAAAGCTCACATTCCTGACTTCGTATTTCCCTTCTCAAAGGCACCTTCTCTTTTGAGTGCAGATCATGCCACGAATAAGCAGGCTTATTTCCACGAGCTGCTGGTTCTCAATTAGAGTGCATTTCAGTCCCCCGAACCCTTGTTCTCAGCCCCGGAAGTTCTTTCTTTTTTTTTTAATTTTTTAAAATGTTTATTTTTGAAAGAGAGAGAGAGAGCACAGCCTGGGAGGGGCACACAGAGAGGGAGACACAGAATCCCAAGCAGGCTCCAGGCTCTGAGCTGTCCGCACAGAGCCCGACGCGGGGCTCGAACTCTTGAACCGCGACATCATGACCTGAGCCGAAGTCGGACGCTCAACCGACTGAGCCACCCAGGCGCCCTGGAGGAGGTGCAGGATCGGGCTGAGGAAGCTCAAGAAACAGACGGAGGGGGTCACTTCTTCCCCCACTCCCTCCCCGGCCTCTGATGTCGCTCAGTTGTGAAGCTTCTGGTGAGGTGAGGCCTCTGACAGCCTCAGACGACATCTCCTCTGGTTCTGCAAAGGGCTGCGTGCCCACCACTGTGGTGAATACCCACAAAGCGGGGCCGGAGCCCCCCCGGGATTCATGTTACAGACCTTCCCTGCGGCCGGCCTGGCCCTGGCTCTCCCGCCTGTCACCGCAGCTCCTTCCCGGCCCTCGGGTGGCCTGTCTGGGTCACTAAGCCCGATGACGGGGCCGCGCCCTCGGTGAGCTGTTCTCCTCTGCCTCGTCAGCACACAGGCGAGCCAGCAAGTGGGGGACGACATGGTCACAGACTCGTGGATGGTGACCGGGCTCCCCGACTGGGCCCCGCGGCTCCTCGTGAGACAGGGCAGCGACGAGAAGTCTCTGGAAACGAGAACGTGCGTAGAAGCTGATGGGGGGGACGGGGCCGGTGGAATCGAGTCAGAACAGTCATTGTTGGTGTGCAGAACCTAGCCCCGGGCTACCCGACGTAAAACCTCTCTTCGTCAACTACTGGGAACGCTCAGCAGTTGGGGGAATTCAGTAGAAGGGCCTGCCGGGCCAGGACCCTCAGTGCCGTCCCTGCATTAAGTGACAACTTTAACAGAGTGGCAATGAGTCTTCGAGGCACGAGAAGGGGACTGTCACTAAACCAGTGGGGGCAGCCCCCACACGTGCCGTCACTGAATCAGCCCCCGTCCCGCCGAGCTACAGTGAGTCGGCCCCCACAGGGGGAGGGCCTCTGGGTCAGGCAGGCTAAGACACACATTAAGATCACGGAGCGAGACAGTAGGGAACGGATTCAAACTCTGGTCCTAAAGCCAGTGGGTCCCCGTGGAAGGTACTGACCCGCGTTTCAATACCTAGGCTTATTCCGGTTAAGAAAGGAATGGGGCGCCTGAGTGGCTCAGTCGGTTGAGCGTCTGACTTCGGCTCAGGTCACCATCTCGCGGTCCGTGAGTTCAAGCCCCGCGTCGGGCTCTGTGCTGACTGCTCAGAGCCTGGAGCCTGTTTCAGATTCTGTGTCTCCCTCTCTCTCTGACCCTCCCCCGTTCATGCTCTGTCTCTCTCTGTCTCAAAAATAAATAAATGTTAAAAAAAAAATTAAAAATGAAAGGAAAAGCCCATCACAAAAGCCCACGTGGTGAATGACTCCATTTATAGGAAACGTCCCCCAAGGCAGGTGCACAGACACAGAAAGTAGCTCAGCCGTCGCTGGGGGCCGGGGAGGGGACAGGGGCGTGGAAGTGATGGCTCACAGGCATGGGGGTTCTTTCGAGGGGTGGGGGCGGGGGATGAAAATGTCCCGAAATTGGCTGTGGTGACGACTGCACAGCCCTGTGAACAGACTCAAAACGATTTAACGTGCACTTTACACGGGCGACCTTATTGTGTGTGGACTCCGGCTTGATAAAGCTGTTGAAAAAATGGAGGGGAAAAAAAAGCAAGTGTCTACATTTGCTGGGGTGGCTGTAACCAAGCACCACACGTGGGGGCTTGGGGGGTGGAACCACAGAAATCTGTCCTGTCCCAGCTCTGGGGTCAAAAGTCTGAAATGCAAGCCTGGGCAGGGCCCTGCTCCCCTGAGAGCCCTCGGGAGGGTCTGTCCCAGGCCCGTCTCCTGGGTTCCTAGATGGCCGTCTTTCCCGTAGCTCTTCCCTCTCTACGAGTCTGTCCGTGTCCAAAGTTCTGCTGTTTGGTAAGGACACCAGTCGTATTGGACCAGGGCCACCCTAGTGCCCTCACTGTTACTTGATTACTTCTGTAAAGGCCCTCTTTCCAAATAAGGTCACATTCGGAGGTTCCGGGCAACAGACTGAGCCGCCCGGGAGCCCCGGTACAGAATTCCTTCAACCGACGTCCTGGATACGCGAACCTTCTTGTTCTTCCAACTTTCATGGGGATGTCTGCAGGCAGGTGCGCACCAGGGCCACACCCGGCCATGTGGGAAAGCTGGCCTGCACCCCAGTGCCCGTCACCAGCTGGGGCCCGGGCTCCTGCCCCCCGGCGATGCGAGGTCATGCAGCCGAGGCACATTCCTCCTGGCGTGGGCGCGGGAGGAGACGGGGGTGATGGGAGCTGAAGACCGGGTTCCTGTGAGGTGTCCTAAGGACACTTAGGTGCCCACGGTGACGCCCCGCGCTTGGCAGAAGCTCAGCTTCCCCGAGCTGGTAAATGTGGGAGCCCGGTTGTTTTGGTCTTGCTCTGTTAAATCAGGGCTGCAGTTTTTTTTGCCGTGGATTCGTTGTTCCGTCCGTCCCGTCGAGCCATTTGCGAGAAAGAAGGGAGCCTGACTGCCTGGTGGGGTGGCTGTCCCTGTCCCCCGCCCCCCGGCACCCCATCACTGACTGGGGCGGCTGGCCACGTCCTACCGGCCCACTCCCCACCCCCCAGCCCGGAGTCCCGTCCTCTCTGAGCAAACTGAACACCCATCCGTCGAGCTCACCACACGAACGTGTTCTGGACCGTGTTCAGCTTCTCCTCTGTCCCCGTGGGGCCGCAGCAAGGTTCGCGCCAGGTAAGGCTCACTAAACGGTGGTCGGTGGGTTGGGGAGAGGGGGCGGCAGTCTCCAAGCCCTCCTCCTGGCCCCACTGCCCCTTCCGTTGCTGGAGGCTTCGATGGGCCCCCACAGCCCGGCTCCAGCCCCCGCCCCACCCCGCGGGCCTGTGTCTTGATTACCTGCCACCATTTCCTACTTTGCCTTAAGGTTCGGTGTCGGTGGCTGTCTCTCCAATGGCAGCTGTCGTAGCGTGAGAGGCCACGTGGGGCCCCTTTGACATTGGCGTCCCGTGTCGTTGAAGCGGACTGCACTGCCTCCTGGGCTGCTGGCTCCCATCAGCTCCCAGGCCCCGCACACGTCCTTGAAACTGAGCCGGCGCTTGCTCAGTGCACATGTGCGCCAGGCAGGGTCTCTGTCTGTATCTAGAAGACGTACGTGCCCACGCAACGCCCACGGCAACCCTGTGGGGCAGGGGCGGTTATCGTTAATCCCCATTTTACAGAAGAGGAAATGGAGGCCCGGAGAGGTTCGGTGCCTGTCCGAGGTCTCAGTGCCAGGAAATAGCAGAACCGGAATTTGAACGCGCAGAAAAGTAGCAGCCGCGTCCAAGGACGGGTGAAGGCTCTTACCCTCCTCCGCCGTATGCCCAGGGAGATGAATCCAGCCTGAGAGACGACACGCTTCGGGGCATGGTTAGAGAGGGCAATCTGGAGGGAAAAATTGCTTTGTGCCCCAGTGTGATTTGTGTTGGTTTCAGTTAAATCGGGGAGCCTGGTGTGTGTGAGGGAGCTGCCTGCTCTCTGCCACCTGGGCAGCCCAGAGCCTTCTGTTCAGCGGTGCCTTTGAGGCGATTTTAGGTCACAGACGTTCAGAACTAGAGCACCTGCCTGAGGTGGCCAAGCTCAGCCCCTCAGCGTTCAGCTGGGGATGTACCCAGCCCGGCTTCGGGCTTAAATAGAAGATCTGGTTGCTGCAAGCCTTCCAGAGCCTTCCGGAACCTTCGCAGAATGTCCAGCGACCAAACAGGGAGCACATACTAGGGAGCCTTACAAATTCCAGGACCCTCTCCCGTGCCTCTTTTTCTTAACCCGCTCCTGCTCGCCTCTCAAACCCTCAGCTTCAACCTTGCTCTTTTCACAGAGCTCTTTTTTATGACTGTCTTCCAAAGTAGCCACTTCCTTCTGGAAACTTCTGCAGAGGTCGCCGTCGGTACCACGTGAGGTATGACATTGACCCTCAGCCTGCTTTTCCTTGTCTCCATGGCTTTCCTCCCAGGCGGGACTCGAGTCCCCGAGGCTGGGGGTCTGTCTTCTGTTTCTTTTGTGTCTTGTAGTCGGGGGCTCCGTGCCACGGTGTTTGTCGTTGAAAGAGGGACCACCAAGAGGTCGAGCGAGAGCTGCTGGGTGGAGGGCTGTGGGAACCTTCGACAGACCGAGGGAGCATTGTGTTAAGGGAGAAGCGCGTCCTGCTCTTAACTACAAAAGGAAAGAGGACGACGGGGGCTTTCAAGTGCCGGGCCATTTGTCTTGAAGGTGAGGCCACGAGTCCCGGATGGCAGGCTCCTGCTTTCTGGGTCTGAGGAGAGCCCTCCTTGGTCGGCCAGTGAACCTGGGTGAGATTCAGTTAGATTTCGGGCAGTATTCAAAATACCGTGTACTCCTCGGAGCTTTG
The DNA here is from genome assembly GCF_014898765.1 of Herpailurus yagouaroundi. NCBI lineage: Eukaryota > Metazoa > Chordata > Mammalia > Carnivora > Felidae > Herpailurus > Herpailurus yagouaroundi. The sequence continues at coordinate 894,638 of NW_024412700.1, read as the reverse complement.
GGGTGGGCCCTGGAAGTTAACGGGATGGATGCTGGAGGAACCAGGCAGGGGGCATGGGAGGGTCTTTGTACGGGCGGGTGGGCTCAGAGCAGACCCCGAGAGGAGGAGAGGTCCGTGTGGGCTTTGGTAGACAGATACCTAGACGTGTGTGTGTGCGTGCGTGTGTGTGTGTGTGTGTGTGTGTGTGTGTGTTATTGACCCCAAGGCCGTCGGTGAGCCCGCAGTGTGCATCACCTTTTTGGCCGCCAGCACCACTGGCGAATCCTTCCCCTCCCGCCATCTGTTCTTTGCACCGTGTGCACCTTGGACTTGTTCAGACAGTCAGGAGAGGTCACCACGGGGCCGCACGAATAAGCCCAGCCTTCCAGCAGGCAGGGCTGAGCCCTTGCTGGTCAGCTGCTGGCCCCCTCAGCACCCAGCTGGGTGGCCCGGGGCACGACACAAGGGGTCGCGTGGGATTTCGAGCTCATATACGTATTGGCTTAGCTGAGAGCTGCAAGTCCGTTGTTGGGCAGGTGACGGGTTCCAGCCCACGCACACGCAGTCAGTATACACGGGGCTCCCGTGGATGGGGGGCTCGGGACCCCGCTCCACACTGGGGGCTGGGGGGTGGGCCCTTGGGGCCTGGGCGCAGTCTCCCCACACGTGCAGCTCCACGCAGTAGCCTGTCTCTGAAGACTTTCGAGAGTCCAGAACTTGGTTGCGAAAGTTAGAGAAACGGTTACCTGTTGAGGGGTTAGGCTGGGTTTGGGTTCCTCTCCATTAAAAGCAGGGCAGGAGAGCCCAAGGGCTCCACATGCGTTTACAGTCCCAGACCTGCCGAGCTTCTAGGTCGCCTGGCCGGAGGCGTCAGGCTGTTTGTAGGAATGAGATTCCCAGGTCAAGTGCCACCGCCGTCAACATCCCTGCTTGACCCTGTACGTCTCTGACACCGTTCCCAGCGGATGGCTAAGTCAACACGGTGCCGAGGCCTTCCCATGTCCCCTCTTCTGGGCTGCCGAGCTCCTGAGTGAAACACAAGTGCAGCCAGTGTGGCCAGGAGCTGGGCACTGGGCCCAGGGAACCCTTTGGTTTCAGTGCCTTGGGCTTCTCTGGGCAGAGATCTGGCCGGTCCCAGGACTGCCACCCGGAGCACAGGGCCGGCTGCGGCCACCTACGGAAGGAGGGAGATAGGCTTTGCTGGGCGGCCGCCGTCGGTCGTTGGGTTTCCACAAGTGGGGTGACGCATAGACCTGGCGCCGTGGTCAGCGTGGACGTGGGGCCGTGGGGCCCTTTGCTGTTAGGGCTGTGGCTGCATTCCTGCCGCGGCGGCTCAGGACGAGCTTGGCATGCGGCATGTGACATCTAGGCTCGCGGCTGGAGGCGGCAGGGGACTTGGCAAAGGGCCTATGCTGGAACCCCGGTCTGTTACCCGTGACCGGGGACAAGGCACCCTTCTACTCACATGTGACGCGTGTTTCCAGTCCTCTGTGGCACTCACACAGCTGAGGTAATGCAGGGAACGGTTTGAGGTTTTCCTGCCACGTTTCCCTGGTTATTTGTAGCCTTTGAAGGCCTTGCTCTGATATGCTGCGATGTACTCTCACCAGGACCCGTGACTCCGTCAGATCACATCTGACAATAATTCCCTTCTTGCACGTGCAAGAGTCTGTCTCCCTGTGTATAAACCTTCACGTGCTTTGTGGATTTGCTTGGGGACCCCTAAAATGGGACTTTCCAACTTCAAGAGGGAGCGTATCCTCTGCTTTTTTTTTTTTTTTAACATTTATTTATTATTGAGAGACAGAAACAGAGCACGAGCAGGGGAGGGGCAGAGAGAGAGAGGGAGACACAGAATCCGAAGCAGGCTCCAGGCTCCGAGCTGGCCGCACAGAGCCCGACGCGGGGCTTGAACTCACGAACCACACGATCATGCCCTGAGCCCCAGTCAGACGCTCAACCGACTGAGCCACCCAGACGCCCCGAACCCTCTGCTTTTTAATCACACGAGCAATGAACGAGCCCCTGCCCCAGAAAAACCAGAAGATGCAAATAAGCAAAAATAAACAAGTAAAAGGGGGTGTGGGCCTGTTAGCACGGTGTGGAGCACAGTCAGGCTCGCGACTGAACGCACCCGTGATCAAATCCAGGCATTGCGACTGACGTGTTCGTAACCTTGGCAACTCAGCCCCTCTGAGTGACAATTTCCTTATTGATTAAAAAAAAAAAAAAGTATCATTTTACCCATTTACCTCTTGTGCAAGTTGAGATAGCATATGTAAATACCCTAAGCACTAAAAATATACTCAAGAAATCGATTCCGAGGGAGAGTCCGGGTAATAACCTATAGAGGTCAGGAAAGGGCATGGGGAGCGGTGCGAGACCCATCAGGATTTTGATGGAAAACCAGCCGTGCGGAAGTGTAGAGGCAGTTGTGTGCAGGCGTGGGGGTGCTGAGGGGCCGGCGAGGACTCTGGGTGACAGCTTTCTGCAAGCCTGAGCGGTTGGAAGGTGGGGTGGCTGTGGGCCAGGCTCTCACGGGTCTGATTTCCCTTCCTGCAGAACGTGGTCTGTTCTGTAGGTAGTATGGAGCTAGCCTTCTGGTCGTCTTGTTTTGGTTTTGCATTGTCTTTTTTTTTTTGGTCTGGGGAGGGTGCTACGGGTAATGCTCAGAAAGCCGTGTTTACGAAGATTAATTAGCGCAGGGGAAGTGAGTCAGAGGGGATGGGCCACAGGCAGGAATATCCCCAAGACCAGAGATTGGGCCGGCAGTGGTCTTCCGGTGTTCTACAGAGGTCTTTGATCTCCTGGCCTCTCCTTTAGGAGAGCTGACCTGCGCTCTCTAAGGCAGGGGTGGGGGTGCGGGGGAGGGTGGCGATCGTGGAAAAGCTCCAAGCCAGAAGAGGAAGCAGGGTTCGCAGGGTGCAGCGGAGAGTTTCGGAGTGGCAGTGGCTGCAGGTGAAAACGGTGACCGTATTTGTGGCTGGGAGCTCGCAGGCTGGAGCGGGGCTGTTTGTGCGCCTCGATCTCTACTGCATAATGACGCCGGGGACCCGAGACGTGGAATCGCTGGCAGTCAGGGCTGCACAAAGTCGCTTACACCCCCCGTAAGTCATGCACGGGCACTTGTCTCCCAGCGCACTGTCTCCAAAGACCGACAGCAGCTGCCCAGCTGCTCCAACTTGTCTCCAAGTTGAACACTTTGGATGGTGAAACCCAGCTTCCCTGGCATCTCCAGCCATTCCAAGCAAAACTAATTAGGCTTTTTCCGCAGGCCTATGTGTATGCTTTGGAATAAAGTGCACAGAAAATAAAACAAGCCCAGCTAACCCAGCGAGGCTAGTTCCAGAAGCAGCAGGAGAAAATATTGTGGTTGGCTGGGTCGCCGGTGGACCCCGAGTGCCGGAGCCAGGGGGTTGGCCGCAGGGTGACGGCACTTTGCTCATCGCTAAATGGTACCAGCTTCTTGCTAAACCGTGAGTTTACACTAGTACAGCCCGCTGGTCCCAGAATGATCCCGTACATCCCAAGTTGCCGCTTGTTTGTGTCCAAATGCTTCCTCGTCCGTTATCCCAACAGCAGCCCTGAGAGACGGACAGGGAGATTGTTTTCTCGGAGGGAGACCTGAGGTTCAGAGAGATGGTTTGGATCCGAGCTGTTGTCCCAGAATGTGTGTGTTTAGGTCCGAGAGGGCCCGGAGGTCCTTTAGGTAACGCATCGCTCCTTCCTCAGGCAAGAAAACAGTCCGGTTCAGGTGACTGTCTCAGGTCGGCTCAGCTTTCCCGGTGCCCAGGGAGACCCTGGCACTGTGCCCACGCCTGTGATCTCTCTGGCCTCAGAAGGGACCATTGGATAAACAGTGACTGCCCCATACCCTCTGGGCAGAAAGTGACCTTAAGAAAGCCGCAGGCTTCCAACCCTATTAGAAGTTTCCTGAAGTCCCAAACTCTTAGTCAGTTGCCTCTTTGTTCATGAGCCTTGGAAGCCATGTGACGTTACTTTCTCCCTATGAAGCTTCCCGCATACCTCCTCCGCATCCATTCTACCCTGCCTTTCAATTAGCCCCCCTTTCTGGAACCACGGATCTGCCAGCTAAAGCCTGTCATAGAATCAAAGAATAGATTCTTCAAAGACTTCTCCTCCGCTTGAATACCTGTAGCAATGAGTCGCTCGCTATCTTTCGAAGCAGTTTCTCCATCGCCAAAAAGTTGAAGTCCTGAGTAAATTTTATTTGAGGATAACCATTGCAGGGTTCTGAAGTGAGGACCCTCATTGTCTCCTTAAAAAAAAAAAAAAATAATATGTATTTTTTTTAAGTTTATTTATTGGGGGGGGGGAGGGGCAGAGGGCAGGAGAGAGAGAATCCCAAGCAGGACCCATGCTCAGCGTAGAACCCAACTCGAGGCTTGACCCCACCAACCGTGAGATCGTGACCGGAGCTGAAACCAAGAGTCAGACGCTCAACCCATTGAGCCACCCAGGCACCCCTCTCCTTTAAAAAATAAAAATAAAATAAAAAGATTTTTAAAAATGTTAAGTAATCTCTACACCCAGCGTGGGGCTCGAACTCACAACCCTGAGATCAAGAGTCACGCGTACCACGGACCGGGCCAGTGGGGGGCCCTAGCCTCATTTTCTCCTGATCCATTTTCTTACCAACCGGCTTGCACGCTCCCGGGGAAGCGTGTTCAGGGTACTTGGGATTTGTTGTAATCAGGTAGGGGAAGACATCCACATGACTGTCGAGAAGGAAGGAGTCTCCCATGCTCACGGATCCCTAGAAACAGGAGGCACGTATGCCACGCCGGACCACGCAGAGAGGCACCAGGCTGGGTCAGGAGGCAGAAGGCGTGAGAGGGAGGTGGAGGCAGGAGGCTCTATCGCGGTTTCTGCGGGAGGGAACGCGTGAGGCAGGGTAGGGGGTTTGGGATTGGCTGGGCTCGGCAGGCTCTGGGTCCGACGGCCGTCCCCGGCTGTGCGGGCCCTGCATCCAGGTGGTTAGTGTGCCAAGCATGGTGGCTCAGAGCGCGAAGCTGTTAGAGGAGCTCAGGTTGTGTGCACTCTGGATGGGCCGTCGTGTGTCTGAGGGACGTGCTCCCAGCTGAGCCGTGCACCCTCTCTAGGGAGCGGCTCGCCCGCGGAGGGCAGTCCCACCGGGGTGGGGGGGGGGGGGGGGGGGGGGGGCCCCGATGTCAGAGCGTCAGGATTACAGATAATAAGACAGGGTTAAAAAAGGCGAGGCCCGTACTGCCTTCCAGATGTGTCTGCAGGTTGTGCGGGTGGGGCTGAGGGACCGGGTTTCCCATGGGAATTTCCCTAGCAGAGCCTTCGGGAAGGGCCTTCGCCAGTATTCCTGCCGGAGAGAAAACTGCATCCTCCGTAGTCCAAGGGCGGGGATCCCCAGGGAGTCGGGGTTTCTGCAGCCACCGAGCCCTTCGCCCCGAAGCTCGCAGGCCTGGGCGGAGGGGGACAGCCCAGGGGGCTCTGCCGGCCTCGGGGCCGCGGGCCCGGATGCCGCCGGCCGCTGCTGCTGCATCATCGTCGGCCTCTGCTGCCTTCGCTTGTCCTGCCGCCTGTCTTTTTAAGAGACCTGGCTCGGCCCTCCCTCCCGCTCCCTTGCTGTGTAGTAAGGAGTCGCCTCCCCGGCAGCCCCTGGCACAGGTGGTGATGACAGCTGGCTGCAGTCCCGTCGCTGAGGGGATCTGCCCGCGCTCTGCCTGCGTGTTGAGCAGCACACCCGCTCCCCTCGCCCGCGCGGTGCCGGGCCGGCTCATGCTGTCTGCCGTCCGCTTGGTGCGCCGCTCTGGAGACTGGGAACACGCCCAGCCCCGGTCCCCATCTGTTGCAGACGGGCAGCGGCGGCGGCTCGGGGAGCAGCCGAGCCCTGCAAGTCGCCTGTGCTGAGGGGGCCGGGAAACCCCTTCTCTCATGGGCCTCTGGAGCAGGCGGCAGCATCCGTCAGAGCTGGGAGCCCCGTGTCTGCGGCACCAGCGTCCTGCCGGCCAGCGTCGTGCACCTGCCGTCAGCGCCCGCAGGAGGCGACCTCCGGGACCCCTCGGGGCCAAGTAAGCCGACCCCCGGAGCCGGATTCCCGAGCGCGTGATGACTGTGCGTTCCCGGGTGTGCGGCTCTCCCCCCCACCGCCACCCCTTCTGACGCTTTGTCTCCTCCGTCTGCCAGACTGATGCCGAACCGGCGCTTTGTTCCGCGGGGGCCTCTTGCTAAATTCAACACCCCCGGGCGGAGCTCAGTGCTCCTTCCCCACCTGGGCGCTGGGTGTTTGGTGCTTATGTAACTTTTCGTCGGGGTTTAAAGAGGATCCGTCGGGAAGGTGGTGTGAGTGTGGGGGCGTGTTCGCCGGCCGCCGTTCCCTCTCCGCGTTCTGTCCCTCCTCCCCCTGCCCCCGCGGGCCGCCAGGAGCCGGAGCTGCCCGGTCCTGAGTGTGGCTCTCGGCCCCACCTTCCCACCGCCGCCGCTGAAAGTTCCCTGCCGAAATCCTGGCGGGATCCACACGGGCTGCCTTTCTTTTCCTTCCGCCGGTCCCCGAGCCGTCACTTAGTAAATCTGTCCTGAACAGAAAAGGATGGGGATGATGTGGGAGCCTTTGGGCACCGCCCGTGGTGGCCTCGGAAGGCTCGCGATCGCGCACTCGCGTCTCCTGCCGGCCGAGGGTGAGCTCCAGGAGGCATACTTGTTGCTTTTAACTTACGGACAAGGCGTTGAAGAAACGGCAGCTGGGAGGGGGCAGACAGAGGGAGACATGGGAGATGTCCTCACCCATGACTGAGACAAGGCTTGTCTCGGGTGGGGAGGGGACAGCTGGGGGCCGAGCACCTGAGGCGGTAGCACCGCCCCCAGAAAGGGCTGGATTCGGAGGCCGCGCGGGCTCTCACCCCCACCTCTGCTGACACCTGGGTGGGGGGGTGGCTCACTGCTTGGAGCTCGCTGCTGAGTGTTTGGATCGCCCCCCACGACCCCCTCTGTAAGCCAGGGGCTACCCCGATCGGTCATGCGTGACCGAACTTCAGGTCAGAGTTTGTGTGGCTGGTACTTGAGTCCTGCTGATTGGGGGGGTTACCCAGCAGGGGTGGGGGCAGGAAAATAGGAGAACGAGGCTTGATTCTCTGCTTCTGGACTTACAGTCTGGGGGAAGGGGAGACACCGTATTAGACCGTTCAAGACTTGAGAAGCAGTAGAGAACCAGGCATGGGATTTCGGCAGGTACCCAGTGCCGAAGGCAGTGGACTGGCGGTCTGGGGGCCGTTGGGAGGGGGCAGTGCGGAGGGGCTGGGGCTCGGCAGGCTCCCCCCGGGCCTGGGGACAGCAGGACGCAGGCTTGTGCCTGAGTGCAGGGGAGACCCCAAAATATAAATGCAGGTGCCTTCAGGTGTGGCTAGGTACTTCTCGTACCTCGTGGGGGCAGAGGGGAGGGAAGCGAGCGGCCAGCCCACGTTGTGATGAGCAGATTGCCATTGGCCCAGTGCCCCGTGGGCTCCGTGCGCCTCTCGCCGGGCTGACTGCTGGCTCTGAGAGCAGCCCAGCTCACTCCCTGACCCAGAGAAGAGGAAACACACCCTTGAGTCCTAGACGCCAGGCACTGGTCATCCAAGATGAGTCCGATGCTTGGCCTTGACCTCATCAGTGAATAGTACTGGGTAGCCAGGGCTCCCTCAAAATGGAGGTTCTGATTCTGCATCCTGCTTTCAGCTCAGCTGTTAAGTAATGGAATCCCTCTTGGATTTTCCTGACCTCCGCACTGCTCTCTTTTCAAACCGTATTCTCTTTTCTTCCTTTAAAAGTGTTGAATTCTTTCCTCCACGGGATGCCCATAGTGAGGAGGCTTGACCCATACCTTCCAGCAAATCCCCTTAGTGTTCCCTCGTACTCAGCCTGTGGGCTAATATAGGTCCATGCCTATACTTTTTGTTTTATGCGTTATCTTATATTAGGTCGTGTTCAGTTCTCCTGGGTGGATTCGATTGATAAGTCCCTCCGGTCAGTTAAGGCTTTCATTTCTTAAAGGGATTTGCCTCCCTATCACCTGCTCTTAGCTTCTTATGCTTTGGTAAATATTTACTGACTATGTATTAGGCTCCAGGTGCCACAATGGGCATTTTCATGGATGCTGATGATCTGAACTCTCATGACGATCCTGGGAGGTTTGCCTCATTTTACACAGGGGGAAATTGAGGCCCTGTGAGCTTGAACTGTTTGCCGAGCTTACGTAGCCAGTAAATGGCAAACTGGGGTTCAGACTCAGGCCCTCCGACGCCAAAGTCCCCTGCTCCCACTGCACTGCATGGGCACGTGGCAAATGTCCAACAGTGAAAACTCGTGTATCAGCCGCCATCATGGCGTGGTGACCAGCGAGCCAACGGACCTAAAAGTATTTTCACCAATAAGGATCAGAAGGGTGATCTCTACTTACCCAAAAAGTCCAAGGGCCAGTTCCCAGCTTGTAATCGATGCTTCGTCAGTAGCTACCCTCTTCCCGTAGGTGAGTGGTCAGCTGTGGGATGCCCCAGCTGAGCCCAGAAGAATTTCTCTCCAAGCAGGGCCTTGAAGTGATTTGGTTTTCTGATAGAATTCTCTGGGTCTTATCACTTTGATTATTCATCAGGAAATCAAGGCTGGAGGGCTGTGGGTTCCACTGGGTTCTGGTGGTTCCCTTGTTGTGCTGGTCTGGCCAGGTCCCCACCTGTCCTTGGAGCTGGCCAATCCCGGCCCCCCCCCCTCCTGCCCCACCTGTCCCATGTGGACACGGCTGTCTATCTCAGTGTGGTCCCCCTGCCACCGCCATCTCCTGAAGGTCACAGCCGCACATTTACATGACCTTCCTGGAATCGTACATTCCTTTCTTGATTTCTTTTGGCATCTTTCACTCTAAGATCTAGTGTGTAGGGGGAGGTAGGGAGAAAGCAGAGGAAAACAGAGCCAGACTTGGGTTCTTGTTTTGATTTTCCTTTGCGAGTGAGGTGTGTGGTGGCGTTTTATTGCCTCACGTCTGCTTTTAAGGGGGTCTGCCGTCTGCTTGGTAAGAATGGCCTCATCTCGTTAGTCGCCCATGAGTTAGAGACTCGCCGTACAGATTCCAGTAAATAAGGAAACACTCAGCAGGTCGAGCAGACTCAGCTCTACCGTCTGCCCCCACAGCCGTGTTGGGGGGCTGGCAACATGGTGGCGGGGGGGTGCTCCAGGCAGCCCGAGGAGGGTAGAATGGAGGGCTGTGGAGTCAGGGGTTCACATCCTCCCCCAGGCTGGTCTGCCTTTTCTTTTTGGTTCAGGGCTGCTATGATCCGAGGGCCCCTAGGACAGGGTTTCGTTGTTTCTTGGAGAGAGAGCCAGGTGCTGAGTCGGGAGCTAAGGAGAGGTAAGAGGCAGTCCCAGGCCCCAGAAAACTCAGTGGGGCTTTTCCTTTTCGCACAACCCTCACAGCTCACGTATTTGACCTTAAGTGCAGGCGTTCTCTGTGATTTGCAAGTTCCATCAGCTGCGGCACATCCGGAGTCACATTTTCATGGCTGGAAGTAAACGTGGGGCTGACCCGTCTGGGCCCTTGGGGCCCTGGAGACTTCCAAGGTGGAGGGCGGAGCTGGGGTTGGCCTGCGTTCGGGGAAAGGTCGTGAGGGAACAGACAGAACGTTACCCTCACTTAGCGCAGGGACGGTCCACAACCCTCCCCTTGACCGGGAGCAGCTCGCGGAGTCGTCCGTGAACCATGTGAACCATATTGGGTGTGGGACCCTCTTGGGAAGGAACGAAGATGACAGAACCCAAGGTAGGAGGGACGAAAGCAAAAGGACTCCTTCCGGAAGAGCGTGAATCTGACCCAGGGCCTCACGGCTGCACCGCTGGTCCCTGCCCTCGGCTCCAGGGCCGGGGGAGGCAGGGGTCCTGGTGCTTTGCACAAAGCGTGGCCGGCCACCTGACGGCTAAATCCCGCCCACCACGAGCTTAGCAAAGCTTTGAGACGTGTCAAGACGGTTGAGGATTTTCGCCCATAGGGATCAAAAGGATGATTTCTGCTTACCCAGAAAGTCCAGTTAACCCTAATCCTGAAAGTGCCATCACAGGTAGCTGATCCGTCCCCTACCCAGCGTGGGCAGGAAACACGTGGTTCCACAAAGGTGAGCTTTCTGGATAACAGACACTCCTGAGAGGGTATGTGACAGGCTCAGAAGATGGAGGGGGGTTCCTATTTCGGAGTCAAGACTGAGCCGACCTGCCGTGTGTCCTGGGAGGGGTGTCTGCATTTTAGTAGCGAGCAGGAACGGTATGTTTGTAAGGCGCGGCAAATGAAGATGAGAGGGAAACTTCCAGTACCCAGACGCTGGGAGGGGGGGTGGGGGCGGGCCTGGCCAGGCGCCCGCACGGACCCCTCAATCACACGGGCTCTGGCCTCTAACAGGTGTGCGAGGGCCTCTTAATGAGGCGGCTGCTGCTGCACGAGTTAGGGCAGGGGGGGTGGAGGAGGGGCTGGGGATTCATCCCTTTGAACAGATTTTCCACTCCGAACCCCAGAGCCCTGTATCCCCTGGTGGGATTCGCCCTTCATGCGAGGCCAAGGCCAAGACCAGAGCCGGGCGCTTACCCAGCACGGCCAGGCCTGGCTCAGAGCTGGCCGCCGGCATCTGTCTCCACCCACTCGCTCTGACTCATCCCACACTTATCTGCTCAAATCACAGAGCCTTGAAATGCGCTTGCCGGTTGGTCTTCCAACAAAAACTCGGGGGGGGGGGGGGGGGGCACCCGGAGAGAAAGGCGGGTCCTGGAGGAGGAGAGGAGGGGCCTCGCTCCAGCAGGCCTGGGGTCCCAGAAGGGGCTCTGGGTGCCTCCCCGTGCAGGGCCCCGGGGACTCCTCCCTTGGGGTAGTGTCAGGACGCCCCTCCAGGCCTTCTCAGCGGCCACCTGGCGGCTCTCCCCAGAAGGGCTTGTTCCTTCTCCTGGCCGTGTAGACAGAGGGCACCGGGCCATGCCGCCGTATACAGGATTTGTTTTTCCCCTTCCTCTCCTCTTCTTCCCCAGATCCCTACTTGGTAGCCGAGGACCGTGCCCCACCCCACCCCACCGTCACCCCTGCGCCTGCTCTCTCCTAAGTGGGGAGGAAAGACCTCTGGCAATGGACCAGAGCCCCCAATGTTTCTCAGAGGGTGGCCTGGGGGCTTGTTAAAATGCGCATTCCTGGGTCCCACCCCTGCCTACTGACCGGGAAGCTCCGAGGCCCTTGGTAGCATCTTACACGCACTGAGGACTGGCTTCAGGCTGGAGAGAGGAATCTGGACTATCGACTGGGCTCATTCACCTGAAAAGAAGATTCTAGACCTTCTTGCCCAAGGTCTACCAAGATACCAGGTCTAACAGTTTCCCCCCAAATCGGCTTTCTCTAGTTTCATGCATGGGGATAGATAAGGAAATCATGGTGCAATTGCAAAAAAAAGTATATGAAAAATCCGAAGAGTATTTTTCAATAGTCCCAGATGCCTGGGGACTGTGGCTAATCCAGAGTCTCGAAAGCTGTGTCTTATTCAGAATGCTAACTGTCAAAAAAAAAAAAAAATTAGAGTACTATAAAACGTGCTTAACAATGAAATAAACCTGACATCACCCAGTCTTGACACTGCAGGTACTTTTAGGGTCTCAGTCATGCCACTTCGACAGAACCTGGAGTGCCAGTGAGTGGGGACGTCGGGTGGAGATAAGCCGGCTGTGGTCAACCTTCTCGATCACATTTAAATATCCCACCGTGGTTTCCGCGCTAGTGATCCCTAAACTAGCCACGTGGCTGGAGGGAAGGGGGTAGTTAGTAGTGGCAGGAAGTCACAGCCTCGGCCCCTGAGCGTCTCTGGGCACCCCCTCCCCCCCTTCCCCACTTCGAGGGCCTTCCTTTATGTCTAGGCTCCCTGTTCCCGTGGCCCCCACACTGGCCTGCTCCAAGCACTTTTTCTGCCTGGCCATCTCTGCCCCATCTGGATTTCTCTCCTTTCTCTCCTAGGCCTTCAGGGTCCTTTTATGAGATTAATAATCCAGTGACCTACCAGTTCAGAGAAGGGATTCATTTTAATGGGTTGTCTCTCATGGTTGTCATTTAAGTATTGCCTTGATCCAGATAAAGGGCCAGATAAAGGATCCAGAAAAAGGATAGGACATTTAAGCACCCACACAGGATTGTGACACCTCACATACTGGGGATTCACCTTTGGGAGAAACTGGGCTCTTGGTGTCCAACAAATCTCTCTTCCCTAGATCGGTAGTCACTGCATGTGTCTGGGCTGGGTTCTGGAACGTGACATGCCGGGTCTTCAGATCCCAGGTAAGGGAGGAAGGGACAACTGTGCCCCTATCTGACAAGTGTAATAAGGTGCTTTGTCACCAGGAGGGCGATTGAAACCAGAGAATTTTGCTGCGAATAAAGTGCAACTATCACCCACACTGCACAGCTGCTTCCTGAAAATTCTACTCCCACTGCATGAAAAAGCACACTCAATATTCCAGGATTAATAACGCAGACATCTTCCCTGTGTTCTGCAGATTGTGTGATTTTCTTTCTTTTTTTTTTCTCCCCTATGGCATGGGGATGGGTGGTGGCTGGTGGGGGTCACTCTGTGGTCAGATTTATTGACCTATAGTTTCCATGCAATAAAATTCACCAATTTTAAGTATGCAGTTAGGCAGATGGTGATGTGCCCAGGCATGCAACCAGAGCCATGTTCACGATGTAGGACGCGCCCTGTAGGTCCCTCGTGTCCCTTTGCATTCTGTCCCCTCCCCCAGCCCCATCTTGACACGGCAGAGGGGTGTGTGTCTTATCTGTGAATGTCCCGTATCTGGCACAATTCCAGACCCACGGACGCTACTTAAATGAATAAGTACATCAGCGGCTCTAACATACTAAAAAAAAAAAAAAAAAAAAAAAAAAAAAAAAATCCCCCCAAGACGCCTCTGTGGTTTCTCCCTTTCATCCTGAGTTTTAAAAGATTGTCTGATAAGCATTTGCTGCTAGCTTCTGCATTTAGCCAGTCCTGATAGCAGCCTCCTGATCAGCCGGAGATAATCAGTGTCATCAGAGCTGATGACATTCCAGGTGAAAGCAGGGGACTGTCCGTCCTCATTGTTTATGCGGCCATGGGCACGTGCGCGCTTCCTTTCCACGTTTTGAAACACTGGAAACGCCGCAGGAGCGTCTCACCCTAGACCGGAAGCCCCCAACCTACATCCCTCCCCGCCTTTCTGGGCTCAGTAACAACATGTTGCCCCTAAATAATGGCATCTTGCCTGTAAAATCAGGGAAGTGTTTTGATGTAATAGGCAGCATTTCCCCACAGTCTCTTTATATGTTAGCCCCTAGGTGTTCCACGTTTGCATATTTATGTATGTTAGCTCCTAATCTGGTAGGAACTCCTCTGATTCCCACTTTGTGGATTTGAAAACTGAGGTGCGGAGGAATTAGCTTTCACGAGATTACGTAGTTTTCTGGCCATCCATTGCTGTATCACAAGCCACCCCAAATTGAGAAATCTGGCTGGGGGTGGGGGCACCCAAGCGGCTCAGTCGCTTGAGTGTCTGACTCTTGATTTTGGCTCAGGCCACGATCTCAACAGTTCGTGGGATTGAGCCCTGAGTCGGGCTCCAGGCTGACACCTTGGGATTCTGTCTCTCTCTCTCTCTCTCTCTCTCTCTCTCTCTCTCTGCACCTGCCCCGCTCACATGCACACGCGTGCTCTTTCTCTCTCTCTCTCTCTCTCTCAGGATAAATAAATAAGCAGTAAAAAAAGAAGTATAGTTTGGAGTCATCACAGGTCTGGAGGTTGCCTGGCTCAGCCCAGCAGTTCTCACGTGGGGTTCCTCGTGCACCCTCAGCCAGATGGCGGCTGAGGCCGGAGCGCTCTCAAGGTTTCTTCACCCTGCGTCAGGTGCCTGGGCTGGTTGGTGGCTCTTTCTCCGTGCCGCCTGTCCACCTGGCTGGCTCGAGCTTCCCCACGGCAGGGTGGTCTCCGGGCAGTTGGATTTTTAACAGCTGGTTTCCCCCAGGGCGGATTCCAGGGGATCCAGAGATAAACCACCGGGCTTCTTATCACGTGATCCTGTGGCTGTGTCTCTGTTGATCACAACAGCCCAAGGTCAAGGGAGGGAAGGATGTGGACTCAGCTTCTTGGTGGGGGCGGCGTGTGTGTGCAGGGAGGGAAGCCGTGCACGGAGGCCCTCTTAGGGGCAGACTGCCACACCGCCAAGACGCAGACCGTGGGCCCGGCCCCTCATCCGCAGCCTGCTCCCTTCAACTTGGGCCACGGTGAGGAGGTCACATCACGGCCGGTTGGATATACTCCCCATAAGGCAAGTTTCCCAGAACACCGGTTCTATTCCATTTCTTTATTTTTTTATTTAATTTTATTTTTTGTTAACATTTATTTATTTTTGAGAGAGAGAGAGAGAGAGAGAGAGAGAGAGAGAGAGAGACAGAGTATGAGCAGGAGAGGGGCAGAGAGAGAGAGAGAGAAAGGGAGACACAGAATCCGAAGCAGGCTCCGGGCTCGGAGCTGTCAGCACAGAGCCCGACGCGGGGCTCGAACTCACGAACCGTGAGATCATGGCCCGAGCCGAAGCCGGACGCTTATCCAGCTGAGCCACCCCGGGCGCCCCTCTATTCCGTTTTATTAACAACGACAACAAAGCCTGTTTGGACTGTGTGGATTTCAGGACCCTGCAGTTGGAGAAAAGCTGTCCCACATTTTACTAACCCAAGCACCAACTCCAGTGGATGCCACACCAAAGGTTAAAGCAAACGGTTGAAACAGGAGGGGACACAGATGACATTTCTCAAGGGTCCAGCAAAAGCTGAGGTTGGATGGGGTGCCTGGGTGGGTCAGTCAGTTAAGCATCCAACTCTTGATCTGGGCTCATGATCCCGTGGTTGTGAGATCGAGCCCCGTTTCCGGCTCTGTGCTGGGCCTGGAACCCTCTTAAGATTGTCCCTCTCCTTCTGCCCCTCTCCCCTGCTCGCACATACACATACTCTCTCTCTGCCTCAAAAAAATAAACGAATAAATAAATAATGACATACACATCTGAAATTTGACAGTGTCATCTGTTGGTGAGGCTAGGAAGGAAGCAGACCCCCCCTCCTCTGCCATAGTCAGGAGGGCAGCACGGCCCGGTCCTGAGGAGGACGGGTCGCGGTATTGCCCAGAAATCACACGCCAATGGCACTTTGAGCAGTCACACTTCTGGGAACGTATCCTAGAAACATGAAGACTGCGCAAAGTTCCCGTGACCGCCTTGTCGTCGTGGCCAAAGATCAGAAACTCTCACTGCCACGGGGGCTGCTGCAGCTAGAACATTCCATCCAAAGGAGTGTGCCCCGGATACCGGAAAAATCTCTGTGCTCAAAGTGATTCCTTTGGGGGTGCATCATGGATGGGGCCAAGGGTAGATGCCCAACTTTTCCTGATGCATCGTTCCGACTTCATGAGCCACACTTGAGTACTTTTAAACTCATTAAGTTTATGTGTTTTGGGGAGAGAGAGAAAGAGTGTGAGTGGGGGGAGGGGCAGAGAGAGAGAGGGAGAGAGAGAATCCCAAGCAGGCTCCTCCCTGTCCTCACAAAGCCCAGCTTGGGGCTCTGTCCCACAAACCGTGAGCTCATGACCTGAGCCCAGGGCAAGAGCTGGATGGATGCTCAACCAGCTGAGCCACCCAAACGCCCCTAAATCATCATCGTGTGTAGGACTTGAGTCACGTGTCCACCAAAGATGGCTGTGCTCTGGCTAGTTGAGCAAAGGTTGGAGTGAGCCCCTGCGTGGCCGCGGAAGACCTTTGGAGGCGCTGACTACTGTGAGGAGGATAAGGCCCCAGGTAGAAAAGCATGAGCCAGGTGACGCTGTTGAGGAAAATTTGATTTTTAATATCATCACCAGAAAAATTAACCAACCTCCAGGAGCAGAAAGCAATCTATTTGGACACGGATCAACCTACATTGGACTTAATGCTGTTTTCTGCGGTCTAATAGCAAATAGTCTTAGGGCGCCTGGGTGGCTCAATCCAGTAAGCGTCCAACTCTTGATTTTGGCTCAGGTCGTCACCTCACAGTCATGAGATTGAGCCCCGCGTTGGGCTCTGTGCTGGGCGTGAAGCCTGCTGGGGATTCTCTCTCTCTCCCTCTTTCTGCCTCTCCTCTGCTCGTGCTCTCTCTCTCTCTCAAAATAAATAAACGTTTTTTAAAAATAGCAAATAGTCTTTTTCAACGCATCTTAAACGTGACACAGGCTCGTATAGCCGCTGGCTTGCGGATGGCAGGGATCCCATTGTTGACTATGCATGCATCGTACAAAGGTTTTTTAAATTTACCCTTGAATACAGGGGATTTGAATTGTGAAGCCCGTACCCTAACGCAGGGTGGATTGGTTGGTCTCGTTTCTGGTGGTCTATACGCTGGTTTCTCGGCTATTCCCTGTGAATGGTGGCCTAGCAGCCAGCTCTGAGTCAGAAAGGACTCAACTGCTCCCAGGGAAAGGAAACAACTTGCCGGATTAGAATTTCCAAGCCTGTCTTTAGAAAGATGTCTTTATTTCCGATTTTTGCTCCAGACCTGTGTTTGCAGCACGCGTGGGACCGAGGTCAATATAAACTAATTTTGGAAAGGCTCTTCAGTTACCCGAACCCAGCCCAGGTTAAACAAATGTGTAACCCTCCGCTCTCCCCCCCCCCCCCAATAAAATTGTAATGTATGAAAAAAAAATCATTGCTAGGTTATAACCTTAAGAATTCAAGGTTCTGGTGACAGCGTGTAGGCCAGTTACCGGTGTCCTGGGCGCACTGAATGCCAGGCGAGGGGTACGGGAACTTCTGCCCCGGGCAGGGGGGACCCTGGAGGTTTCAGCCAGCAAGGCTCTCGTTCAGCGTTATTCCGTTCTCCAGGCTGGGCACACCGACCAGGGTGGACTACACCTTCTTGTTATCCTGTCTTTAAACCATGAAAACGGGGCAGTGGGCACCAGTGATGACAGCAGAGAGCGGCCCTGGCAGCCCCGGTTTCCCCTCTGCCTGTGGGGGTCCCCTTTCTGCTCCCTGGACCTCCCCGAGGATGAGCTGCTCTCCCAGATCACCCCCACGGCGGTCCCGGAAGCTCAAAGTCCACCCACTCTGGGCACGGGGACCTGGGGCGTGAGGCCCTGTGCTTGGCTAGTGGAGGGAGGCGCCCCCAGGGCCTCATAGATACAAAGGGCAGAGAGATACGTGGTCCAGAGGCTTCTAGGGCACACTGGTCGTGACCCCCAGTGAAAACAAGGGTCTGGCCTTGCTAAGGGACAGGCAATCCCAGGGGGTCCCCTGGCCTTTGGAGTATCCCTACACAACCCAGTCCAGAATCCCCTGTGCTTTTTCAACGAGAAATACAAGTCCCAAAGCATTCTAGCCGGGACCAGATGAGAAATTCGGAGGACATGCTCGGGACATGCTTCTTCTGAGCCCCATGCTGGCCCACGGGGAGGCACGGGTGGCCTGGGGACACATGCTGCACACGGGGACATCTCAGTGACCGGGTCCTCCGAGGAGATCATGGCTTTTAGCCCAATTCTTAGGATATGAAAAGCAGGCTTTTTTTTTTTTTCTCCCTTCCTTGAAAAAGCAAAGCCACAAACAACCCCGATGTTTACCTGACTCCCTGCCGTGGCAGCAGCTGATCTAAAAGTTTCTGCTGTTCTGGTGACTTTGGCCTCCCGTCCAGCATTTTTCTTCCCTCCCCTACTTACATAACAAGCCCCTCCAGAACAGAATGGGCTTGTTGGCAGCAAAAAACAAAAAAACAAAAAACCTAGCAAATTCCTTGTTTGGATTCGTTCGCGCTGTGGTCTGTGGCCTTGAGGCCCCGGCCAGGAACCATGAGTTTCTGGGTGCCCACTCGGTCTCCGGCCTGGTGCTGGGATTTGTCCATCCACTCCACACATTCTGAGGCTGCCTGGTGACTCGGGCTGGCACCTGCTTCCATCTGGAGCTAGAAGGCCCGAGACCTCACCCCTGGGTCCACACTGGCCGGCTCGGCCTAAGAGAGGGGACCTGGGCTCTCAGAACTTCCTGGCCCTCTTGCTGCCTAACCCCCTTATCTCATTTATTTTCTCTGCCTGGAGGCCTTAGACAAGATCCACTTGGCCCAGAGTCTGGGCATGTGCAGCGCACCTGCTCCCCTGCCTTCCGGAAGTCCTGAGAGCCGCGGACGTGGGGTGAGGTGACCGCGCTCCAGGCCCTGTCCGCTAGTGGAGTGATGCACGAGCCTCCCGGGGAGCTGCAGGCAGGCCCCTCAGCCAGATTGCAGGCTCCCTTCTGTCTCCCGTTACGGAGGGCAGAGGGCGGGTGGCCTGGCCCAGTGTGATGGGTGCTCGATTGGCCGTGGCGTTGAAGCCATCTCTAACCATTTCTCACTCCTGCCTTTTTTCTTTTTTCGTTAATAGACCCATTTTGAGCAGTTCTAGATTTACAGAACAGTTGTCCAGAAAGTACAGAGAACTCTCACACACCACCTTCCCCTCCCCACCGGCCGGTATCCCCCATTGTTAACAACTCGCATTAGAGGTACGTTTGTTACGATCGATGAGCCTTTATGAATACACGATTGTTAACTGAAGCCCAGAGGTGACCTTGGGTTCGCTGTTGGTGTGGTACGTTCCGTGGGTCTGGACACATGTCAGGCTGACCATGACAGTGTCAGCCAGAGCCGGACGCCCTAAAAATGCCCGGGGCTCTGCCTCTTCTCCCTCCCCCAACCCCATGCTGGCTCTGACTTCTTGGCGTTTGTCCTGGTGCCTCTGGAGCCGGACCCCAGGCCGGGCGGGGGCAGCCCAACCCAGGTGTGTCGAAAGGATCCCTTTCGTCACAGGGCTGGGGAAGGGAATGGCCTAGAACGGAACTGGGAGTCTTGGAGGGCCCTTGGAGGATCTCTGGAGTTTGAGCCTGCACACCTCCTATCCCATGAGGAAACTGAGGGCAATGTGGGTGTGAGTTTCCAGTTGGGGTGTGAGATGGGGTGTGAGTTTCCAGTTGACATAGTGGGTTGGGGGCCTGTCACAGAGGGGGCATAGGCCCAATCAGTGGCTTTTCTTCTTTTTTTTTTTTCCTGATTTTCTCATGTTGTTTTATTTTATTATTTTTTTTAATTTATTTTTTTATTTTGTTAAACGTATGTCCAAATTAGTTAGCATCTACTGCAACAATGATTTCAGGAGCGGCTCCCTTAGTGCCCCTCCCCCATTTAGCCCCTCCCCCCCTCGCACAGCCCCTCCGGTAACCCTCAGTTTGTTCTCCGTATTTATGAGTCTCTTCTGTTTTGTCCCCCTCCATGGTTTTATATTATTTTTGTGTCCCTTCCCTTATGTTCATCTTCTGTTTTGTCTCTTCAGGTCCGCATATGAGTGAAGTCGTATGATTTTTGTCTTTCTCTGACTAATTTCACTTCGCGTAATCCCCTCCAGTTCCATCCACGTCGTTGCAAATGGCAAGATTTCATTCTTTCTGATTGCCGAGTGATACTCCATTGTATATATAGACCACATCTTGTTTATCCATTCATCCATCGATGGACATTTGGGCTCTTTCCGTACTTTGGCTATTGTCGATAGTGCTGCTATAAACATGGGGGTGCATGTGTCCCTTCGAAACAGCACACCTGTATCCCTTGGATAAATGCCTAGTAGTGCGATTGCTGGGTCGTAGGGTAGTTCTGTTTTTAGTTTTTTGAGGAACCTCCACACTGTTTTCCAGAGTGGCTGCACCAGCTTGCATTCCCACCGATCAGCGGCTTTTTTAAAACATATTTTTAATGGTTTTTTTTTTTTTTGAGGAGGGGGGAGGAATAGAGAGAGGGAGAGAGAATCCCAAGCAGCCTCTGCATTGTCAGCACAGAGACCAACGTGGGGCTAGAACTCATGAACCTCATGATCATGACCTGAGCTGAATCAGCTGCTTAACTGACTGAGCCACTCAGGTCCCCCAGCTGCTTGCTTGCTTTCTTTTCTTCCTTCCTTCCTTCCTTCCTTCCTTCCTTCCTTCCTTCCTTCCTTCCTTCCTGACAGCAAGAGCTAAATTAGTAAACAGGACCAAAAACTTCACTTTAAAAAGAACTAGTTACTTGGCCATTTTGAGTGTCATTAACTCGCCCGGCGGGCACCTCTGGCCCAGATGGGGTCCCTGGCACCCTCCGTGGTCGTGAGCGGCGATGAGGGTGCGGTGTGCTCCCAATGCAGTCCTGTTCTGCCTCAAAACTCTGATTTCCCGCGTGGAGCTGTGGGGCCTGTGCCTGACGCGGCCCCCAGCAGGTGCGGCCCTGGAAGGAAGCGGAAGCGGGCAGATACCAGCTCCCCGCCCCGCTGGCCTCCACGTTGCTTCACCTGCTTTGGCAACTGGAGCCCCTCTGTGCGGAGCGCCCACCAGCCTTCAGTCAGCGGGACACCGAGGCTTCTGTGGCTCCGGAAGGTTCTTGGAGCAGCTGCTCACCCTGATGGCCGTGACACAGGTGTGGAGGGTTCCGGGAAGTAACAAATTCACACCACGCTGACGACCAACCAAGAAGCGCAGTTTGGAACAAGAGCTTTGGCGCCGGAGGAAAGATGCAGAAAGGCCAACACTGGAAAACGCCTCGTGCGTGGATCAGGACTGACGTTCACCGCGGGCCCAGGACGGCCAGGCCCACGCCCCAGGCTTGCCTCGCAACGGGACTCCGTGAGGTAGTTTTGTTGTCACCTTACGTAATAGAAACAGATGCTAGAAAGTCACCATCGGCTAAAAAGAGCGTAGTGTGACCGGAAGTTGCTAGAAGTTGCAATACCAGGATTTGGTTCGTGACTGTGCAAGGCGCCTTTGAGTCGAATCTCTCTGGGCGTCCATTACTCCCCCAGGGGCAGGAGGGGATTGATTGTTTTGGGAGATTTCTGAGAACTTTTCCAGCTGTAACATGCTCTCACTGCATGATTTCCCTGGATTTAGGTGTCAGGAGACCAGGGGGGCGTGCGCAGGCCTGGCCCACCCAGGGGGTGGGTATAGGTGCTGACAGAGACCACTCTGAGGGGGTCTCAGTGGGGGAGGGGGGTTGCTCCCGTTCTGAGTCTGGGGGTGGCAGGAGCCAGGCTGCCCATGCTGGGTCACAACAGCAGTGCCCACGGCTCACAGGGCAGGGGAGGGACGCACGGGGTTGGATAAGAGGGGAGGAGGGAAGGAGTTGCCCACCTCCCACGACAGTAGAGAGATGTGGTTCTCTGTCTCTTTACTCCGTGCCTGTTTCTGGGTGCAAAATACGAGGGGAGGTCCGAAGGCTCCGACCAGGACAGACGCGCATTTTATTCTAGGTCTGTGTGTGCGTCATCAAAAAGTTTATGAAACAATGAAAGGCACCCTTATTGTGTTCTAATTCACATTTTTGTGGTTGTGTAATCAACTAAGTCGGTTTTATGATCCACCGATGGGTTTGGACTATTCGTTTGAACACTAATCGTGGCCAGGGGGCGCCTGGGCGGCCCGGTCGGTGAAGCGTCCGACTTCGGCTCAGGTCATGATCTCACAGTTTGTGAGTTCGAGGCCCGCGTCGGGCTCTGTGCTGACCGCTCAGAGCCTGGAGCCTGTTTCAGATTCTGTGTCTCCCTCTCTCTGACCCTCCCCTGCTTGTGCGCGCGTACTCTCTCTCTCTGTCTCAGAAATAAACATTAAACAAAGAAAAAACTAGCAGCCAGGTGCTCCTAGAGCAGCCAGGAGGAACAAATGAAAGCAGCTCCCTTCATTATGCCTAGTGCAGGAAGCCCTTGAATTCTTTTTGCGTCCTTGGTGTTGGCTGCTTACTCTGAACTCCTTGTATTTTTCAGTCCGTCACCTGGTGGCCCGGAGCAGGGGGGCGGGCGGCACAGCACGCAGGATGGAGGGGAATCCTTGCGGGACCTGCAGAAAGGGGGAGGGCTCATTTGATACATAGTGTTATCGACATGGACGTTTCATACTCTGAAAATTCTGAGCCCCAAACCCTGCAGGTATCCGCTCAGCTCCTGGGCGGAGCCCCAGAGCCTCGCGGGGTAGGTGGTTGGGGGCAGAAATGAGGCCTCCCTGAGCCCTGATGCTCGTGCCAGATGCTCCTGCATAGGGCGTGTCTCAGAGCCAGCCAGCGGCACTGTGACCTTATGGAAATGTTCCCTGGGTGCCCAGTTCTACTCAGCTTTATGATGCCCCTCTTGAAGTTTGGACCAAACCCGCCTGAATCCACCTGCGGTGCCAAGCGCTGCTTGCGGGGGGCACCAGGCAGGGTGGGGGGCTCAGGTGTGACGGAGGGCCATTTGGGTCTGTGGGATGCACCCAGAAGCACCTCCGCTTTCCCTCGTGGTTGGTTTTTCTGCTCCAGGAAGGGGACGTCAGAGTGTGGGAGCCCCGTAATTATAGTTCCCTAGCTGGCCAGGCAGTGTGTGGCCCCCGCGGAGGGTTCAATGCCAAGGATAGCACAGTCTCGGTTGGTGGCTTGGCATTTCGTGTGTGAGTCAATAAAGCCTCTCCAGAAACCCAGACTTGGGCTTTTCAAACCCTATCTTAAGACTTGTCTCCGTAGAATAGTAAAATGTCAGGGCTGAAAACAGCGCTGGGATTGAGGGCTGTCCCTCCTGTCACAGATGGCTCCTGTGTTCAGTCTGCCCTTGCCTTCAGAAGGGCCCAGCGGTCCGAGGTAGCCCATCAGAACATCACTTCCTTTTCGTAAGATCTGGGTGTTTCCCGCACTCTGAGCTGTGATCAGTCATTTATACCTCAGTATGAATGAGCCTATGAGCGCCTTTTCCAGTATCCGTTTCGTTTGGGGGAAAGACAGACTCCCGTTCGAGTCTTGCTGCGTGCCTGGCACTGTGGAGGAATGAGTCACTCAGGTGAACGAGACGAGGTCCTTGCTGTCAACCGGCCGCCGGTGTGGGAGGGACCAGGGCAGCGTGAGCAGGTGCCTGGGGGAAATTCGCACGACGCTCACCCGGCTAGTGACGCAAGAGTGACTGCTTTCATTTCGCAGGTGAGGCGTGAACGGATGAGGCTATGCTGGGACAGCAGGGCTTTTCTGAGTCTGCTGCTCTCCTTCGCGTGTGGCACGTGTTCTTCAGGACAGTAAAAATAGGCCTGTTTGGGCTGTTTCCTGTTTTTCCACTCAACTCTGCTGGGATGGAAACCCTTTCCTATCTGTCTCTATCCCGCCTCCAGCTGTTTTCTTTGGGGATTTCTTGCGGCGAAGTGAAGGCTCAGCTGTGTGCACAGAGCCCCCCTTCCCCCGAGTGGCCCCCCTCCCCTTCCCAGAGGCAGCCAAGATAATATGTATGTTATAAGGGTATGTAATACACCCTTAATACACACATCTATGTTATATGCCCTTAATATGAGCGATTACAAATTAATACATGAGGTGCACGTAATACATAATGTAGATACGCACACACGCGCGCACACGCGCACACGAAGGGTTCTGCTTTAAGGACTTAGCTCATCTGTGGGGCTCTTGAGTCCTAAATCCACAGGGTGGGGTGACGGGTGGCACTTCAGGCAGGAGCTGGTGCTGAGGTCTTGGGGCAGAAGTCCTTCTAATTTTGAAAAGCTCAGCGTTTTTGGTTTTTTTGTTTGTTTGCTTTTTGAGAGAGTGAAAGAGAGAGAAGGTACATTAGTGCGTGCAAGTAAGGGGAGGGGCGGAGAGAGGGAGAGGGAGACTCCCAAAGCAGGCTCTGTGCTGTCGGCACAGAGCCTGATGCGGGGCTCGATCCCATGACCGTGAGATCGTGGCTTGAGCCGAAATCAAGAGCCGGACGCTTAGTCGACCGAGCCCCCCGGGCGCCCCTGGAAACCTCAGGTTTTGCTCTAAGGGCAAAACTGGGCGATTGGGTGAAACGCACCCACGTCAGGGAGGGTCATCTCAGACCGTAGATGCTCATCTACAAGGACCTTCACGGCAACACCTCCACTGGTGGTCGACTGAGGCACTGGAGCCTCTGGCCCGGCCAAAATGACAATAAAATTATGCACCGCAGATTCCGTGATGGCACTAGGTCGCAGAGCCCAGAGCTCCCCCTTCTGTGACATCTCCCACCTCCCATCGCCTGGCTTGGGCAGGAAATACCCCCCGTGGAGATATGGATTGTTCTGGATTGAGGCAGCAACCTGCCACCCAGGTGGTCCCTGTGGGTAGCCCCCCCCCCCCCCCATGGTAATGACCGAGCCTTCCTTCTGACCTGAGCCCACTCAGACCCCTGGAGCCTCCTCCCCACCCGCCCTCCCTCTTCCCTTCTTTTGGGAGGAGCTGGGGGCTCGGAGACAGCAAGAAACGGGGTTGATTCCAGTCCCTAATCCTCGGTGGTTAACAGAGAGAGGCTGGACTCAACCCGGCCTGGACATGTGTCTCTCAGGGGTCACTCTGGGGGCCCGAGTGAGGAGGGGCGGGGAGGGGACCCCGGGAATGTGGACCGGGGGCCCTCAGGCCTTCCAGAGCACCAGCCAGTTCCCTCTGCACGGCGTCTTCAGCCATAAGGACAGGCGCCCGCGGGGCCCTTCCGAGCTTCCGTGTAGCAATAGTCGAGCAAAGGCTGCTTACGAGGCAGGGCAAGGCCCAGCTGCCTCTTAAACAAGAGGAGACCAGGAGCAGCTGGCCCTTGGTAATCCCTCCCTCGAAGGGCTGCGCACGAGGTGTCTGTCACCCTGTCCTTCGTCGTGGGGAGGGGATCGGGCCTGCTCTCTCGTTACAAGGAGGGACAGCCAACGTCTGCAGAACCTTTGCAGCTTCGTTTCAGGCCGCGGTTGAGTGGAACATGACAGGCCACCTGGGCTTTCCAGGTTGACAGTTGACCTGGGACGCGGCGTGGGGGTGGGGGGTGGGGGTGTCCCGGTGATGCACCTGTGCCGTCCCCAGTCCCGAGGACAGGTGTGGCCCCCCGGCCAGTGGCCTCACCTGACAGAGTGAAGAACCGAGGCTCCTGGAGGCTAAAACGAGGGGGAGTTCTGGAGAGAAAACGGTTTCCCGGCTGGTGCTTCTGTCGTGCCAAAGAAGCCACCGGGCGAGGAACTGGGGACGGCTGCAGGACAGGGTAGTTCCTCAGCACGGGGCAGGGTCAGGCCGCCATACTCCTGCCCCTCCTGGGGCCCAGGGCTCCTTTCTTTGGAGAAAGGCCAGCTCAGCGCAGGGGCCCAAGTACTTTCCTTGGCACCGAGGCCCCGGGGCAGCGGGTGGGGGAGCCCAAGCCAGCTGTCGAATCAGTCGGGACCCCCAGGTGGGGGGCATGGGGCAGGCAGGGTGGCTGCAGGCGGGAAAAGGAGCGGTTTTCTTGTCTTTTTTACATCAGGAAGCCTCTCCAACTGCAGTCAGAAACCACGATGTCCTCTGTGGAAAATCAAGAATTCTGGAACTTCTCCGAGAGTTAAGTTTAGGCTTTGCCGAATTTGGCCCCTGGCCCTCCCCTGTTGCCGAGTTCCAGCGATTCAGGGCTTGTTCCTTATTTTTCGGAGAGTGGTTATATAACGTGAATGTTTTCCAAAGGCCCCAAGTGACCATGGCTCTGGTCGCCACCCCCCACATTGGTACCAAGAACTGCCCGTTGGGCGGCTTTGAGGGATGGCGCTAACCCAGGCCATCTGGAGACACCTCACTCGTGCCTCCCACCTGAGGTGCTTGCCAAGGCCCTCACCGCAAGGGGTGAACTTCAAGCCACAGCAGATGAGACACAGACGAGGCTAAATCACGTGAGCAGCAGCCCTTGGCGTGACGGGGACGAGGAGAGTCGGGGACACGGGCAGGGCAGGCGTGTTCCGTGTGGAACCTGAGTGACCGAGTACTGGTGATTCTGAGGGTGCCGCTCACAGCTTTCCTGGAATCGTGCCAAGCATCCATGAGGACGCGCCTGGCATTTGTGTCGATGACCCGGGTGCTTAAGATAGAGGGGCCTCAGAAACCAATGTAATAGGCAGAAGGTTAGCACTTAGGAGGCAGAGGAAAGTCACGTCAAGATAGAAAGAAGTGCTGCTGGCTCATCGCCACCTCCTCTCTGAGGCATCAACGGGGAGCCTGGCTGTGCCCTCGCCCCTCCACAGGTGCAGCCCATGTTCATGGACACCCTGCCCCCAAACCCGGAGTTTCTAAGGCAGGGGAGATGACTTAGAAGCCTGAGAATAGAAGAAAATTATGTTCGTGACGAAGCGTAGAAGGTGAGAGGGTACCTTTTACTTCTTTACGGGGTTCCTGATCCCAGGATGACATTTAGTTCAGCGATAAAAACCCAGACCGAGGGAGCTAAAAGGCATCTTCTGGAATTACCCGGTTAATCCCTCGTACTTGACAGATGAGAAGCTGAATGCAGACGTGTCTGAGATCCCCTCCCTCCCCACCGTCCAGAGCTGGGGCTGGAACTCAGCCTTCTGGCTCCTTCCTTGCACACGGGTCGTGTTCTTGCGTGCGGAGGGACGTGGGACCCGGCTGTGCCCATCACCAGCCCTTCCCAAGCCTGGGGTGGCTCCAGATGTCGCTGGTGCCCTGTGTACTCGGGTCTGCTCAGTGGGAGCGGAGAATGAAAACCGTCCTAGATGTGTTCCTTCCTCAGTAGGAATCAGCCTGCTGCTAATTGCACAGGAATGTCCTATTGTGACCCTGATATTTAAACCCCCTGGCCGGCCCTCAGGTGCAGGCCACGGGCCCCTGACATTGGCAGCCTTTCTGTTTGTCCTGTCTTTGTGCCTTCGTCAGGACTGTTCCTGGGGTATCCCAGCTGCATCAACAAAGGAGTTTTGTAAGACCAAAAGGTCAGAACCGCACCCGATCGATACGCACTTACCTCGTACCTACGCTCGAGGCTAAAATATGAGTAAGACAGCCCCTGTCCTTCAGGGATTCATAAGTCAGTTGGGCACGGTATAAAATCCATTATCTTCTGGGGTTCGGAATGCGTGGCAGGGGACTGGCCCCCAAACTATGCGAAGCGTAGGCATGCCGGCATGTGGAGCGATGGCACTGGGTGATGGGACGCCGCTCTTTCCGACATCAGCGTGAATTGCTTTTGATGAAGAGTAGGCCTTCAAGAGAAAGCATCATAAGCTGCCTTGGGGCTGAAGCGCTGAACCGTACAAACCCCCACTCCTCTTTCTTGTCCCCCGAGGTTCCGCTGTGCCAAGGATACTCAGTTTGCGTCTTCCCAGCCTCTGATACCGAGTTGGGTTTTGTTCGCGGAGCTGAGCCATCGCAAGGAGGTGGTGGGATTGAGTGGAAAGAGCTCTGAGCGGGAGTGCGTGGCCCCGGGGCTGCAGGGCCTGATTGCTACCATCCGCCTGTCTGGCTCAGGCAAGTGGCTTAACCTCTCTGACCCTCAGTATCGTCATCTGTGGACTGGGATGGTACCGCTTGCCTTCCCTACTTGTATGGGCCGCCCTAAGGACCAGAGAAAGGTTTAACAAGGACACACTAAGGGCAGATTAATAACAGCTCTGTTGCCGATACCTTTTTTGTGGTAGAATGTTGGCTTTTGCCTGAATTTCTGAAGAGGGTAGGGATGGGGCTGTGGGGGTTAAGTGAGCTATTTTTTTTTAATGGTTATATATTTTTGAGAGAGAGAGAGTATGAGCAGGCGAGGGGCAGAGAGGGGTGGTGGGGGGCGGGGACAGAGGAGCTATCAGCACAGAGCCTGATGCAGGGCTTGAATCCACGAACCATGAGATCGTGACCTGAGCTGAAGTCGGACACTTAACTAAGCCACCCCCACACCCCTAAATGAGCTACTTTAAAAAAAAATTTTTTTTAACATTTATTTATTTTTGAGACAGGGAGAGACAGAGCATGAACGGGGGGAGGGTCAGAGAGAGAGGGAGACACAGAATCCGAAGCAGGCTCCAGGCTCCGAGCTGTCGGCACAGAGCCCGACGCGGGGCTCGAACTCACGAACTGCGAGATGATGACCTGAGCCGAAGTCAGACGCTCAACCGACTGAGCCCCCCAGGCGCGCCTCCTAAATGAGCTACTTTTAAGGTCAGCTCACATCTCAGCGATTTTTCCAAACTTAGGTCTTTTCTCTTTTATCCTTATGCTTTCCTGACAGGCGACTTTATCAGCCCAAATCCTGAAAATTCACTTTCCCCAGAGACCCTGACAGTGGTCTCCAGAGCCTGCGGTCAAAGTCTAGGCTATAGCGTGCGCGGCTGATGATGATCCCAGAGTCTCTTGGCCGCAACCAGGTCTTAAATGTCTCCTAGCGCCTCGACATGGCCCAGCAAAGGGCCCACCTGGCACCGCGGGCGGCCTGACCGGCTGGCAGACCAGAAACGGAGGTTCAGGGACGGCGAGGAGAAGAGAAATCGGTGAGGAAAGGGTGAGGCTCTGGTGGGAATTTAAAATTTCAAAAGCCCGTAAACGGGAAGTTCCAGGAGCCTGAACCTTCTGGAATGTCAGCTGAGCTCGGAGGCCAGGCCTCCCGTTATTCCACCAGCTGATAGCCTTGTGGCCGCAGTTGCAGTTCGAGATTTTTGCCATGCCTGGTCTCCCAGGTGTGTGCTGTTTCTTGGGGAGCTCTGAGAGATGAGAGCCAAGATTAGCGTCATGGAATGTGGGGCGGAGGAACCTTCCAGCAAAGCCCGCCACTCATGCCAAGGGACTTCCCTGTAGGGATGCTTGACTGAGCAGACACACCGCAGCGGTCGGATGGCTTGAGACTTCCGTGAGCTCCCCCTGGTCAGAAATAGGGGCGGGGGACCCGCTGCGGCCCCTCCTGGCGGCCCCCTGTGGCCACGGGCCACCTGCAGCAGGAGCCAGCCCAGCATTCTGGTCTCTCCCCTTCCCAGACCATCTTAACGTGAGTCCTTTAGCCACTGGGGCCTCAGTCGCTAGAGCGTGATGGTTCCACAAGGAACAAATGAGTGTTTGTGCGAAGGCTTCCGCGTGTGGAGACCGCCGTACTGCACAAATGTTGGAGGGTAATGATTATTTGAAACTGGAGAGGAATGTACTCATTAAAACAGGAGATAAGCATCCCACACCGTGTTCCTGCTCACTTCCCAGGGAATTGCAGCCGCGTGGGGCCTGCTCGTGGGCACAGACCGCGTGGCCCCCCCGCCCCCCGCTGGCTGCCCAGGGGAGGGGGTGCTGATCCGAACGGTGCCGTGTGCCCGCTGCGCGCCGGGCAAGTGCAGGGCGGAGAGTGGGACTAGCTTTCCCCTTGCCCCTGATGAACGCAAAGCCTAGTTAGAGAAACAGACTCGTAAACGATCCTAATACGGCACGCCAAGTCCCGTCATATAGGTTAGGAGTTCACCGTGTGAACCAGGATTGGGGGTGGCGGGGGGGGGGGCGGAAAGACCAGTAAAGCCCAGAGCGGGTGAGGAGCTGGGGACATTTGGAGACTGGCAGCCAGCACTGGCCATTCACGCACGGCCCTGGGCCAGGCTCTGTGCTAGAGGCCAGCGCTGTCCTGGAGGGACTGGAGTGAAGCAGGGTCTGTTCTCCTGGGAGGGGGTGGACAGTGGCCAAAGAGCAGCCTCGAAGTGAGGTGTGTGAGGAGTTAAAGTGTGTGAGGAGGTGTGTGAGGACGGCGTTCCAGACCGCGTCCACAGACACGCGGCCGCGATTGGAAAAACCAGCCTGCCTGAGAACTTGCTGAAGGGAGACGGGGTTTTAAAAGCACATCAGAAACAAGGCTGCAGAGAAGCATATCAGAAACAAGGCTGCGGAGGTCGGCGGATCCACGGGGCCCGGTCTGCAGACTGCAGGGCCCGGACGAGGGCTCCTGACCGTGGCTCCTCCCGGCAGTCACCTGTGGCCCTCCGCCCGGGCTGCCGGCCCAATCACCGAGATGCCTGGACTGCACCATCGATGGATCAACTCCCTTCCACGGCAGGACCCAAGCTCCCCAAGTGCAACCAGGCCCGAGACCACGGAATTCAACACCAGGGAGGCTGAGTCTGGAATCTGCACGCGTAAGAGCTCATCAGCACGCGCTGGTCAACCAGGGGTGGGAGCCATTGCCGAGTCCCTGGGGTGCCAGGGGAGAGGCCGGCATAATGAGACCCACATTTTCAGGGATCACTCTTCAAGCAGAGGTTTGGAGATGGCCTGAGGGGGGTGGGGCTGAAGGTCTCAGAGAACAACTAGGCAGCCCCAGAGAGAGCTGGGGGAGGAGGGTACAGACCTGGACCCCAGCAGCAAGAAGGGTGGCGGGGACAGAATGGGTTACAAGATAGCCTGGGTACACAGGGGCGCCGGGGTGGCTCAGTTGGTTCGGCGTCTGACTTCGGCTCAGGTCATGACCTCACTGTTCACGGGTTCGAGCCCCGCGTCGGGCTCTGTGCTGACAGCTCGGAGCCTGGAGCCCGCTTCGGAGTCTGCGTCTCCCTCTCTCTCTGCCCCTCCCCTGCTTGCGCTCTGTTTCTCTCTCAAAAATAAATGGATGTTAGAAAAAAAAGAAGAAGAACAAAGTGAGATGTTTCACAGTTCCTGATCTCAAACTTACTACAGAGTCGTAGTCATTGAATCAACGTGGTACCAGCGCAAAGACAGACATGCGGCCCCCTGAGATAGAATACAAAGCCCAAAAGAAACCCTCACATGTGTG
The DNA here is from genome assembly GCF_014898765.1 of Herpailurus yagouaroundi. Lineage (NCBI taxonomy): Eukaryota > Metazoa > Chordata > Mammalia > Carnivora > Felidae > Herpailurus > Herpailurus yagouaroundi. The sequence continues at coordinate 864,102 of NW_024412700.1, read as the reverse complement.
GCCAAGCTGAGATGTGTAGCAAAAGTGCCAACACCATTCAGTGGGAAAAGACCGTCTTTTCTTTCATTTTTTAAATGTTTACTTATTTTTGAGTGAGAGAAAGAGCGCACGCAGGGCAGGGGCGGAGAGAGCGGGGGACAGAGGATCCGAAGCGGGCTCTGGGCTGACAGCAGTGAGCCCGACGCAGGGCCCGGACTCATGAACCAGGAGATCATGACGTGAGCCGATGTCAGACCCTCAACTGACTGAGCCACCCGGATGCCCCTCTTTCTTTCTTTCTTTCTTTCTTTTTTTTTTTTGTTTATGTATTAATTTTTGGAGAAACAGAGAGAAACCATGAGAGGGGGAGGGGGAGCGAGAGAGGGAGAGGGAGAATCCCAAGCAGGCTCTGTGCTGTCGCTGCAGAGGCCGACTCAGGGCTCGATCCCACAAACGGTGAGACCAGGACCTGAGCTGAAATCAACCGGCTGAGCCACCCAGGGGCCCCAAAGGCAGTCTTTTGGATGCATGGTGCTGGGAACATGAATATACCCCTGGAAAACAAGGAAGGTGGGCCCTCACCTTAGACCATAGAGAAAATCTGACTCAGAACGGACCTCAGACCTCAGTGTAACAGCTACACCTAGAAAAGGCTTAGGAGACAACACAGGGGAAGAGACGCTCGACATTGGATTTGGCAGCAAAGTCTTCATCATGTCACCAAAGGCACATGCAACAAAGTAAAAACAGATAGATCGGATGACCTCAACGTTACGAGCTTCTGGGCATCAAAGGACCCGATCGCCAGGGTGCAAAGGCAACCTACAGGATGGGAGAAAATGTGCACAAAGCATCCATCCGACAGAAGGCTAGCGTCCAGAATGCATAAAGAACTCCCACCAATTCACCAGCAAACAACCTGGTTAATAAATGGCCAAAGGACTTCCTGAGCAGATATCTTTCCAAAGAAGAGGGAACACCCGTCTCCAAATACAGTCACGTTCTTAGGTTCTGGGAGTTAGAACTCCAACCCGCGGGTTTGGGGGAGGGGGGCGTGATTCAACACCTATGTTCACGGCAGCGTTTCTCCATAGCTACAAGGCACAAGCAACCCAAGGGTCCCCTGATGGTTGAACGGATAAGCAAAATGTGGCCCGTCCATACAATGGAGTGTTATTCACTTTTTAAACGTGTATTTATTTATTTTGAGAGCGAGAGGGAGTGTGCGTGCATGCGAGCAGGGGGAGGGGCGGAGAGAGAGGAGAGAGAGTACCCCACCGTCAGTGCAGACCCCGATGCGGGGATCGATCCCACGACCTCGAGATCACGATCTGAGCTGAAATCAGGAGTCGGACGCTCAATGGCCCGAGCCACCCAGGCACGCCTGTTATTCACCTTTAAAAGGAAAGAAACTCTGACACCGGCTACAACATCTGAAATAATCTAGTCACAGAAGCAGGACAAATACTGCATGATTCCACCTACGCGAGGTACCGGGGTAGTCAGAGTTATAGAGACACAGTGTAGGATGCTGGGTGCCAGGCGCTGGGGGAAGGGATGGGGAGTTGTCTCACGGGGACAGAGTTTCCCTTTTGCAAGATGAGAAGGGTCGGGGGACGGATGGTGGTGATGAGTGCGCGGTGTGAATGCACCTAACGCTCCCAAGCTCCCGCAAAGTGGTTAAGATCGTTAAGTCCTGTGTTATGTGTATGTTGCCACAGCAAAAAAGGGAAAAAAGAAAGGTTAAGGACACAGGCAAGTTCTCCTGCTGGACTTCCCACGTGGGGCTTCTTCCCGGGGTGTGAGGGCATCCATCAGGTGAGACCAGGGCAAGGAGGAGCAGGGCTGAGAGTGGAGGGATGCCGCGTGTGGGTCCCTGCCGCCCCTCTGTGCCACCGTGCCACCCCGTTTCACTGAGCACTGCGCCCCAGCCACCAGCCTGGCTCTCCCCGCCACCAGCCCCCATCATCTCTCCAGCAAGATGCGCGTCCTGGACCCCTTCCGTGAGCCCCACATTCTGTGTCCTGACACGAGGTCCTATCCCATCAGCCTTTCCCCGGGGTGCCGAGAGTCCTGCCCTCCACGGCCGTTTTCGTCCTGGGGCACTTTCCCTCCTGCCTCTAGCCCCAGCCTCTTCTCCTCACCCCTTCCCCGGGGTGGTGGGGGGCAGTGGCCTTCTGTTCTGGAAAGGAATGTGAGCATGTTCTCCTGCTGGACGTGCTTCTGGATCTCCCTCCCGATCTCAGAGGGAGCTGGCATGTGGTGCCCCGTCCTTTGTCTCCGCTTACATCCACACCCCTCCCTCCCTGGTGGTCCGTATTTACAGAGGACTTAGGAGGGGGTGGCGATGCACACACAGAGTCAGTGAGGCCCCTGGATGAGGCCGGGTGGGCACCCGAGGGCCGCTCCACTGACCACATGCTCTCTTTCCATCCTAGGACCTGAGTTCCTTTGCCATGCCTCTCCTGGACGGAGACCTGGAGAGCTCAGAAAAGCATGCTTCTCGTAAGGTAAGCCACCTTTCTCACAACATCTCACGGCTCACCTGGGATGCCACTGAGGTGGGACTCCCTCGGTGAGAGCCCAAGACAAACGTCCGCCTGCACATCCATCCGTGCTCCCACATGCACATCTACTGTGCTCCCACCCGCTCATCCACTTGTATTCCCACCTGCTCATCCATCGGTGCTCCCACCTGCACATCCACCTGTGCTCCCACCTGCACATCCACTGTGCTCCCACTTGTTCATCCACTTGTATTCCCACCTGCTCATCCATCAGTGCTCCCACCTGCTCATCCATCGGTGCTCCCACCTGTACACCCACCCATGCTCCCACCTGCACATCCGCTGTGCTCCCACCTGCTCATCCATTTGTATTCCTACCTGCTCATCCATCAGTGCTCCCACCTGCACATCCATCTGTGCTCCCACCTGCACATCCACT